>NW_006770074.1:157800-199991 GCF_000442215.2 Lipotes vexillifer
GGCACGTGGGATCCCCCCGGACCGGGGCACGAACCCGCGTCCCCCGCACCGGCAGGCGGGCTCCCAACCACTGCGCCACCAGGGAAGCCCTGCTTTCTTTTTTAAAAAAATTTATTTTATTGAAGTCTAGTTGATTTACAATGTTGTGTTAATTTCTGCTGTACAGCAAAGTGATTCAGTTATACGCACACATATGTGCATATATATTCTTTATGATATTCTTTTCCATTATGGTTTATTACAGGATATTGGGTATAGTTCCCTGTGCTATAACAGCAGGACCTTGCTGTTTATATCAGAATGGGTTCTTTATCTATCTCCCCTGGGCCAAGAACTGTGGTTCCCCATCTTTTCACCACCAAGAACCTTTTCTCTTTTCTCCATCATCAAGTCCAGCATGAACAAAGAGTCAAATCCCCAGTTTTAATCCCTTGGAGATCCCTTGGATCCCTTGCAGATCCCTTGGAGATCACAGCCAGGGGAGAAGGAGGACTCTGTTTAACAGTGATGCCGTTACCTTGAATTGGCAAGATTACCTTTCCCCTATTCATTTTGTTCTCAAGACGGCTATATATTTTTTTTGGACCACTTGAATTTTGTAACTGTGTGAATATCGTGCCTGCCACAAACGAAACACTCATTAAGCATTTCTCAGATGTCTCCTTCTCCCCGCTTCTCACCCCTCTTGTAGCTGCAGGCTGGGGATTTGAATTTCATAGCCTCAAAGGAGACATTTAGCCTTGTAAAACTTCAGACTTTTGCTTTTTAACGGTAGACTTTCCCCATTTCTTTTATCCTGTCTGTTCTCATAGAGTAACTTGTGGTAAAATATTTAGAGAAACCTAATCACACACAGTTGTTTAGGAAACTAGAATACAGTAAAGGGGATTAGTAACCAAGTTGTGTTCCAGATTTGTGGTAGACAACAGAGGACCTGTTCCCAGCCACGCGTATCCAATGTGACAGTGAAGGAAGGACCAGTGTTCCAGGGAGAGCTTCATCACGACAGTCCTGGGGCTTGAACCGAGTTCTCCAATGAAGAAGCAAGTTCTTCTCCTTTCCCAAGATGAGAGTGATCGGGTAAAGTATGGAGTCTATGGTGTGTACTGTCTAACTTGAGGAATGCAATATGAAACAACTGCAAAATGTAGATTATTTCTGAAAAGGAGTAGGTTAACTGCCTTCTATACCCAGGCAGTGGCTTTAACACAATTCAGGACCTTTCATGTCATCTTCTTTCACATAATCTAGCGCTAGCCTAATGTTCTGTGGGATTGTTTTATAATAATTGTGAAAATTTATTGAGCATTTATTTATGTCAAGGAACTAGTCTAATACCTCTGCATAAATTAGCTCATTTAATTCTTGCAACTCTATGAGACAACTACCATAATTAGTCCCATTTTATAGATGGGAAAACTGAGGCATAGAGAGGTTAAATAAGGTCACACAGCTAGTAAGTGAGTTTAGAGCCCATCTGTGAACCACACTAGTTCCATATTTAAGCTTGGTCTTTAATAAGCTTTAAAATTCTTTGAAATTAGGGACTGTCTTATCTTCCCTACTACCTAGCCTAACGGGCAGAAGGTAACAAATAAGTGATTATTGACTTAACTGGTGTACACAAAATTATGTTAATTAAAACCGCCCAACAGGGAGTTCCCTGGTGGTCTAGTGGTTAGGATTTGGCGCTTTCACTGCCGTGGTCCAGGTTCAGTCCCTGGTCGGGGAATTGAGATCCCGCAGGACACGCGGCGTGGTGGTGGGTGCGAGGAGGAACCAAAAACACTGCCTAACATTTTCTTAACTAAAGGAAAACAAAAACAAAAAGCCAAAAAGCATTAGATCCTGATTTTTTTTTAGAAATTCAATAAAATTAATAGTATAAACATACACAAAAAGAATCAATTGTATCCTACTTAATGGTGAAACGTAAGCATTCTGATAAAAGTCTCAAATAGTATAAACATGCCAAACAATAAAGTAACTTTACAAAACTAAAATAAAAGGCATTAATATTCTTAACAAAAAAACAAGATTGACTGGACTTAGCTTTTAGAAATAATATGGGAATTGTGCTGTCACCAGTCCTCTTTGTGGATCTAACAAACCCTCTCATTTTATAACTAGTTCAATGAAAGAATCTTACTATTGGTCACCTCATTCTGATTCCTCGTGGTCTATGTCTCTAGGAAAATTAGTCTAGATATTGTATCTGTGGTTGGAACCAAAGTTTTGATTTGACTTCTCTGAAACGCGTAAGTCTTACCTTTTGATTTACTGGTAGGTTTTTTTCACCAAGACCTAAAGTATGTTTCCGTAACAGTGTCTCATAGGAATAATTCTCGCCATATGTGATATACATTTATTCCTGAAAAGCTGAATGTAAAATGACTCAACTGCACTTGGGAAGTTTGTTTCTTAAAGATACTCTACACCGAATCTTTTATAAAAGAAAAAATCTCATATTTGTTACTTTTATAAATCTATATAAGTTACACTTATGTCAGCCTCCTCAGAAAACAGGTTGATGTTACCAATCTGATGCCTTAGCAATAGAAGTAACATACTAGGTGGCCATTTTTAGCCTTATAACGCTGATTGAAGATCGCCTTCTCAGACTGATTGTCAGAGAAGTTCTGCAGTTTCTTCTGAGGCTCTTCTTGGGGTCCCTTTTAGAATACTGCCACCATTGCTCTCAAGTTCCTGGGGGAGCCACAAAAATGAAAAAAAAAGCAAAGAGGTTGTTGGAATGGAATTGTCCCTGCTTCACTTTTTCTGTTGCCCCTTTCCAAGCAGATTCACTGAGAGTCTTCACCTGTAAGCTCAGGAGGTGTCCAGAGCTGTATTAATAATAGCATTAGTTGCAACCCTTCTCCCTCACTGGGCCATGGGATTAGGTCTCACTCAGGATCCAGCAGCCTAGCTACAGCTACGGGGCTCTTGAGTACCATCTTTATCTCCACGCCCTGCCCCATGTTTCCTTTACTCCCAATTGGATCTAGTGAACTGGGGGAAACTTGGGGTCTGGGTAACTCCCAAGATGAAATGCAACCTCCCTCCTAGCCAGGGAACTTCTGTGCAAAGCTGACAAGGTCTAGCAAGGAGCCCAGGGGCCGGCTTGCTCTAACCAGCCTTCCCTTGCTATTTTGGTGAGACCTGAGACTTAGAAATGAGCTTAAGAGAAGGAGTAGTCTTTCAGCCTGCTTGGTACTAGATGCACAGCTGCCTCTTGTGGCAGCCAAATGAATCCTGCACTCTAAGATTTTACATCAGGGTTTCGCGCAAAAGTGGTAACAAGTATACATTTGGCAGACTTTTGTCTCCTGTGCCCGTATTTCCCACAAGTTCCTTGAAGAGGTGGCAGATTGCTTTAAGACAAAGATTATATATATCACGGACTTCTGATTAAACACTACTATCTTATTTTCACTCATTTCTTCTAGGTCCCTAGCTTTCTGGAAAAATTATTATTTATGTTATAAATATGATTCATCTTTTGGGTTAAAAGTTGTACTCTCTGACTTCTAAAAGTTCTAGTTACATATTTCTAATTAGTATAGAATACTGGATAGCTAAAAGCAGTTCATGCTTTATGCTAGAATTATTTTCTAATTGCATTTATCTAGCTAGATTAATATTCTCAGTTGTTGGGGATTTTTAAGAGAGAAAAGTGAAAGGCCCAGAGATCCCACGAGCTGAAGCTGACGGGTACCTCCCTGTATTTCCGTGGATTGATTCCGGTGGGGACAGATGTTCATCAGCAATGGCCTGAGGTGATGGCTTAGTTTATAGCGAGGAACTAATGATATCGCCGATGGTTCCACTGATCTGCTCAGGCCATCCTCACAGTATTCTTTACTTCTTCTTTTTTTTTTTTTTTCGGTACGCGGGCCTCTCACTGTTGTGGCCTCTCCCATTGTGGAGCACAGGCTCCGGATGTGCAGGCTTATTGGCTATGGCTCACAGGCCCAGCCGCACCACGGCTGGGATCTTCCCGGACCGGGACACGAACCCTTGTCCCCCACATCGGCAGGGGGACTCCCAACCACCGCACCACCAGGGAAGGCCCCTCTTTACTTCTTAATAATAGCCCTTTCTCTCCCTTCTTACGAAGAATTGATTTTTCAGTTTAGTCCTTATGATTCAGAGAAGAAAGAATATGAAGATTTTTGTCTTTAGAAGATGAAAGATCAGGAAGAGAATGTAGAATTAAAATGGATCCTTATTTTTAACAGGATATCCTTTCTGAAAAATCAATATCACTAAAAAGTAAAAGGGCGCACCCCCTAAAGTTACTGCAAATATATCCGGAAAATCTGTTGGAGAGAAAATATTTAAGCTAACATTAAGTTGAAAAAAACAAAATAACAGTAAAATTCGAAGAGAAAAAAAGAAACATAAAGCCTTTGGAGGACTTTTACAGCTAAATATGTTTGTGGTAGCTTTCCAGTCCACGCTGGTGTTGGAAGAGGAGGAGGGGCAGTAGAGGGAGTGGTAACAGTAGTAGTGACCGTGGTAGCAGCTAACATTGGACTACTTGCTATGTGCCGACACCTGTGCAAGGTCTCTATATGCTTTATGTAACTTAATCCTTAAGGAAGTCTCTAAGAGATAAATAATTGTTGTTATTATTATTCCCATTTTGCAGATAAGAAAACTAAAGTTTAAAAAAATATAATAACTTGCCTAAAGTCACATAATTAGTAAGCGGCAAGGCAGGATTTGAGCCCAGTCATTGATCTAAATACCTGAAGCCATCTTTACACAGTGTCTAATCCAATCCCTCATTTTACGGATTAAGGGACTGAGGCCAAAAATGATTCATTCAGAGTTGTATGGGCAGAGTTAGAAGAAGAAAAAGCAGGGCGAGAAGTCAGGTAGCTTCTCTTCCAGATAAGGGTTCTTTATACTATACAAAGCCAGTATGACAGCCCAGCCCATACCCCTTGTGAGATAGGTCTCATATTCCAATCCCTAGAGTAAAAAGAGAGATGCCGCCATGTATAACAGCGTCAAGCACTCACTTTCACGCGATCGTTAAGAAGGGGCATTGAATAGGCTCAGCAACCGTGGTTACCGGCTTCTCCCCTCCACCTGCCCTTTCGGGCGATGTCTGTGAACAGAGGACCCATCCGCGCAGGGCAGCTCTGGGAGAATTCCGGAGACACAGGAAACACAGGGGGGATGGGCCGAGGGCAGGAATTTAAGTGACCCAAACAGCTGCCGTCAGTTCCTGAGAAGCTGAGAGGCCAGACCATCTAGAGCACTCAAATGCTGCAGAGCGCATAGGAAATACCAGAAATCAAACCCTGAAAGCAGAAAACCGGAAGTAAAATAGAACTTTGTGGGAGGAAGGAAAACGGAAGAGTAGCAGGCCTAACCGGGGGACGAATGCCCTGATCTCCCACCTCCAGGGAGGGGAACAACTGTAAATATGCTGTAGTTTCCTATCATTTTGTTCTCAAGCTTTTCAAACATACAGAAAAGGTGAAATAACTGTACAATACACACCTGTATACTCCCACCTAAATTTGACAATTCATGTTTTACTACATTTGCATTATAACATATCGATCGCTCTCTCCATCCTTCTACCCATCCATCAGTCCGTCTTATTTTTGATGCATTTCAAAGTAAGCTGCAGACATCAGTACACTTCACTCCTTAACACATCAGCAGGCATACCATCAACTAGAGTTCAATATTCATAGTTATCTTCTCTTTTTGATATAAAGTTTACACTCAGTGAAAGGCACAAATTTTAATTCATTTGTTGTATGTTGACAAATGCATGCACCTGTCTAACCCAAACCCCTATCAAGGTACGGGACACTCCATCATCCCAGAAAGTTGCCTCAGGCTCCACTCCAGTCAAAACCCATCCTCCACACCAGAGGCAACCACTGCTCTGAGTTTTTTTCACCATAGATCAGTTTGGCCCGTTCTAAAACTTTTTAAAAATGGCATCATACTTTATGTATTCTTTCATGTAAGCCCTCTTCTTTTACTCAGTATAGTGTTTTTGAGATTCATGAATGTTTTTGTGAGCACCAGAAATTCATTCCTTTATATTGCTGAGTAATATCTCGTTGTATGTTATATACCACAGTTTGACCCCTCTCCTCTTAAAGAACACCTCAGATGTTTCCAGTATTTAGCTATTATGCATAAAGCTGTTATGAAGATACTTGTACAAGTTACGTGTCTTGGGGTAGATATATTAATTTCCCTTAGGTAAATACTTAGGAATGAAATTTCTGGGTCATTAGGTAGGTGTATGTTTAATTTTAAAAGAAACTGCCAGATTTTTTCCCAAAGTAATTGTACCACTTTATGCCCCCAGCGACACTGAACATAAAAGAGTGCTGGTGGTTCCACATGCTCGCCGACCTTTGGTACTGCTGGTTTTTATAGTTTTGGCCATTCCGGTGACTAAAATTTATTCACATAATTTTCCACCCATTTCCCCCTCCTATAATTTAGAGGGGGGAACAGTCATTCTTTCTGTCTTTAACGCTCATTATAGCATTATTCACTGGACACTTATTATGTGCCCGATGCTGTGCTAAGCACATGACCCCATTGTATAGGCACTCCTTTATTATTATCATTTTATAGATGAAGCTACTGAGACTTAAGACAGTAGCTCCATCAAGGCCACACACCAAGCCATCAGTACCCCCATACTTGCCTGACTCTGAAGGCCATGGTTTTAACCTTTCTGGTGTACCACATCCCAAGGCTGGTGCTAGGACAGAAAGAGATTTCACTTTGGGCGCTACGGCCTCTCCTTTCTTCTGCATAATTAAGTCTTCTCCCATGAGACACACAAGTCCTCTTAGGTTAGAACGTGAAATAACTGGAGCAAATTCACAGCTTAACAGGAATCCATCGAGCCACAGGGAACCCACCTGAGTGCCCATGAGAAGTGCATCCATTTCCGGGGGCCACTGCACCATTCATTCGTCCAGTCAGTCAATAGCCTCTTACTGGGTGCCCCAAGGTGCCTGATACTGTACTAGACTCAGGATTCCAGAAAAATGAGTGCATTTCACAAAACCTAAGATGCCACTCTTTTCTGTATTACTAAGAAATAAATAACACTGCTTTCTTATCATTTGGAATTTTTATCTTATACTTATTAAAAGAATTATTTTTATATTTAGAGGCAGGTGTCAAATAAGCTGTGGTCACTGGATCTTGATATTTTATAGCACCTTTGCTTTGACAGTGCAATTTCCAGATGGTCAAAGAGCACCTGGATTTTATTAGTATTGCCACTTTGACTAAACTCATAGTTTGATTTTCTCCCTCAACAAAAATCACATGTTGCTGGAAGTTAAGGAGTTTCTATTCAAAGGTAGCAAGAAGTTTCTGATAAATTCATGTTTGAAGCCTTGATGGTAGGCCTGCACCAGGCATAACTGACCCCAGCAGCTTCTCTCGTTGCTTTAAAATTCTATCACTCATCTAAGGGATGTGATTCTTCTGCCTCCAGGGATTTTGCTTGGCCTGCAAACAGAGTCCTTCTGCACATATCTGAGGAAGAAACATACCACAGCTTCATCTGTTTGTGGGGACTTCCTCTCTTAGGTACCGTAGAGCATTTGGTTTTGCTTTGCAAGAAAGTATGGAATTGCAGTTATTCCTCCAACAATGAATACCTGATTCATTAATATCAAATGTATGTCCTATTGCTCTGGTTCTGTGCCTTTCTTTGAACATGATGACTTTTCAATGCTGAATCGGAGAGTAACATTTTTTTTTTCTTCATCAATAAATGTATTGTCTTAACCAAAAAAACTTCATGGAGAATTAAGAGCGTATTGTTCAATTTAGGCCTATTCCTGAGCCCTAAGGAAGCTGGCCACCTTCTGAGCAACCTCATCTTTCTTCCAGACAAGACAGATTTTAGGACAATCCTACCTTTTCTTTTAAGCTCTGTCAAGTTTCTTTTACAGACTGGATTCTTTCTGTAGCAGCATGAGCTTTCCAATATACCTCTTCCATCACGCCTGGAGTTACATTTTTCTTTAACTATTGAAATAATTATTTCTTATAAGCATCCAACCCATATGATGTTGATCATGTACTGCCACGTGGAATTTATTGCGTTCTCGATCGTAACCAGGGAATGATTTGGTACCTATGGGGGATAGAACAACTCGCCCCTCGCCCTCCGCCAATCCTCAGCTCCCTCCGAGCTCCAAAAACTTTGTTCCCAAAGGAGTCTGGCAAGGCCCACATCTGAAAGGCATGTGAAGGCGGCAGGCTGACCACCAGTGCTTTCCACATTCCATTCCTCTCCACTCTCTTGCACCTCACTGGGCCTTCACAGAACTTGTCCACACCAGTGAGCTCTGCTGCAGTGTGGCTTGGAAACCAACCTTCACAAGCATGGAAGTTTGTGAGCAGAAGCTGCATAGACTAACATATCCTCTTTTATTCAGGTGTAAGCAATCTGGCAGAGTAAGCCTCTGATGGAGACACAAAGTCTCATCCTTCATTTGGGTGAGGAATACTTGTTTTTAGCCTGGACTACCAAGGGCTCAAGCTTGGAAATCATACTTTTCCCCTCCTCTTCCTTCTAAATTTCACGTTGTATTTCTTAACAACTGTAATAAGCCTATCCTTCCATATTCATGACTTGATACAGACCTGAAGGCTTTGCAATGCTACAAAGGACATGGTTTTTGAAGATAATTTTAACTGTCTTTTGTTTAAATTAAACTCAACATGTAGCACCAACAATGTACATCACGTGATTGATGAGGAAACTGTATGAAGAGCAGTGATCATGTGTGTGCTGCAAAGCCAAGGACAGTACATCACTACTGCCACCAATGTCAGGTTGTAAAATGTAAAATAAACAAACAAAAGTGGAACAACTCACCTAGAAATGAGTGAACTCTGGAGAGAACAGCCTTGATTTCAGGAAGTACCAGGGCTCACCTCCTGTGAGTCTCCATATTCCCTGAAAAGAGCAGATTCAGCTGTCATTCCAGGTGTCATGGTTATAAATAAGTGAAAATTATCTTTAAAATTTTCTCTTTCCTGTTATACAGCTAAAATGGGAATACATTTAATGTAGGTTGAAGCTTAAAGACAACACCAATGTACATTGCTGGAAATAACAGTGGACCTTATTTAGAGTTATGTTTATTCTTCTAATGAGAAAGAGAATTTTTTTTTTTAATTTAAGGGACAACTTAAAATATGGTTTCTGGTGGCAGCCTAGAAAAGTATTAATGACTTGCAGATCTGCAATAAAAAGATGTGAAATACAAATCTACTAGTAGATATTCAGATATGTTACCAATTATGCCAAGTTTCCAAGTAATTAAGAAAAAATCTTACCTAAAACAAATGAAAGATTAGTCTTGAAAATAGGAGTATAAACAGTACCCTAACTGATGAATTCAAGGTTTCATTCTGTTTTTCCCAACTGTCAACATTAGCCTTCTTTCCATTTTCAACCACAATGTATATTGTAGTTGGACTTTCTATGCCTCATTATGAATGCTTCACTTTTATTGACTTATGTTTTCCAAGAACAATGAGTTAAATGAGTTCCATGGATTCCACTTTATTTACAACCAAGAAGTCATCATTAAAAGATAAGATTAGGTCTTCCCTGGTGGTGCTGTGGTTGAGAGTCTGCCTGCCGATGCAGGGGACACGGGTTCGTGCCCCGGTCCGGGAAGATCCCACATGCCGCGGAGCGGGAAGGCCCGTGAGCCATGGCCGCTGAGCCTGTGCGTCTGGAGCCTGTGCTCCGCAGTGGGAGAGGCCACAACAGTGAGAGGCCCGCATACCGCAAAAAAAAAAAAAAAAAAAAAAAGATAAGATTAGTGTCAGTGGCCAAAAACTATTATGTATCCAATCCATGCCCCAGTCTTTTGCTCATCCTATTAACACTCTCGTTCCATTTGTACTTCAATTCAGTTCTTTCCATTCATTTCTGTTAGCTTATTTGATCAAAATGAACTGAGTTTCTTTGATGGGGGCCCCAGAACAGAGACAGCTCAAAAAAGCAAACCATTTCTCTTCTTTGAGTTCCTTTATCATCTTTTCAACTTACATGAGAACCCAGAGGACTAAAAGAAAAAATTTTAAAGAAAGCATGACATTTTTTTTAAGTTTGACTATTCTAAATCATTTGCTTCAGCCAGAAAATCAGTCCTTTCATCATGGATTTTCTCAAGTTACATAACTCTCATTCTTCATTCGGTTTCTTTGATTCTATGTATATGATATGGGGCTGATGTGGGCAACTACTGGGAATAGTTATATTCAAGGGGATGATCACCCAATTACTTAGAGATATTTCCTGGGCAATTAATCAAGAGAAATAATTTCTGACATTCCATGGAATTTAATGTGCCATCTTACATTTTAAGTAGTCAGCAAGTATCTACCTTATAAAGGATGAATAGGAACATTTGAGGGCTGTGAACTTAAGTCTTTCCCCCACTGTCCTTTCTTTCTGAACCTGTCTACCTTCATTAAGTAACAGAGCTTCTACTGAGGAAAACAAAACAAAACAAAACAAAGAAACAGAACCATACAATAGCTGAAATACTTTCAGAAGATTAGCATTAGGCCATGGTGTTTGACTTATTATGCACCATGATAAACAATCATATGCCACAGAATAGTGAAAAGTCAGGTAGGTAAAACAACAGCAAACTGCTCTTACGTGTTGTTTTATCGTAGGAAACTTGGGTTTGCATATATCATTTTCAGATTTCTGGTAACATTACAAGCAAAAGCCTACAAAGAAGGATTAATTATACTATTTGCATGAAATCTGATTTCTACAAAGCACTTTACAGTATTTGGATGAAAGAAAAGTGTCAGAGAAAATCATCAAAGCAATCAAATAAATTTAATTGCACATCCCTTTTAGTTAGAAATAATTCACTCTGCTAAAAAAACGGCATAGAAGTAAAATCACAAAATTTAAGGCTTGTAATTTGGGGAATGTTTTTCCTTCAGCTCAAAACTGATAAACTGGTCATTAAGCACTGCCGTTAAAGTTGAGGCTTTAGTCCTTTCTTTTTCCCCCACAAACAAGCAATGAAGCTGCTTAAAAGGGAGTTATGTCAAGCATTTAAGCACCACGCTGTTTAAAAAATGAAAATGAAATCTGACTGGTAAGTCAAAGTAGAGGGACTTTAAAGAGAGCACCCAGGGCTTCCCTGGTGGCACAGTGGTGGAGGGTCCGCCTGCCGATGCAGGGGACGCGGGTTCGTGCCCCGATCCGGGAGGATCCAACATGCCGCGGAGCAGCTGGGCTCGTGAGCCATGGCCGCAGAGCCTGCGCGTCCGGAGCCTGTGCTCCGCGACGGGAGAGGCCACAACAGTGAGAGGCCTGCGTACCGCAAAAAAAAAAAAGAGAGAGCACCCAGTTATTATTTGTCTCTTCAAGTTTTGGGCTACTCTTGCTTTGGGTCCAACTCTTGCTTGTATTAGTTTCCAGTGCTGCTGTAACAAATCATCACAAACTTAGTGGCTTAAAACAACACAAATTTATTATCTTACCGTTCTGGAGGTAAGAAGTCTCAGTAGGCTAAAATCGAGGTGCCAGCAGGACTGCGTTCCTTCTGGAGACTCTAAAGGAGAACCAAGTTCCTTGCCTGTTCCAGCTTCCAGAGGCTTCCCACGTTCTGTGGTGTATCACTCCAACCTCTGCCTCTGTCATCACACCTCTGACTCTCCCGTCTCCTCTTTTACTTATAAGGACTCCCTCTGATTACATTAGGCCCACCTGGGAAACGCAAGCTAATCTCTCCATGTTAAGATTCTTAACTTAATCACTTCCCTTTCACACAGTCCTTCTTGCCATGTAAAGCAATTATATACATAAGTTCTGGGGATTAGGCATGAATGTCTTACAGGGGGTTGGGGATGGAGGGCTCATAATTCTGTCGGCCCCACCTGGGGAATACCTGCGGGCTGGCAGCTGTGAGGTGAGCCAGAAGAAGCAGCCCCACTGGGCAGTCTGTGCTCCAACACCAAGTCAGAGCAAAGGATGCCTAGTGTTTTCCATTGACCAAATGATGTGGGCAACGCAAGTGAGAGAGAAAGGATATTCAGGCAGCCTAAGGGGCGACAGGCCTCAGAAGAAAGAAGCCAAACGTCAACATCTCTCAGGCATGAGGGAAGGAGCAAACAGTGAGCTAGATCAGTGCTCAATGAGCGAGGTCAGGACTGGTGCTGGTGCACAGACTGTGACCAGTCTACAATGTTGAAAAAGGACAGAAATTGAGAATAGGCCTTAGGAAAATTTTAGAGCAGTTTGACAGAGTAATTTTCTGTTGTAGAATGTGATTATTTAAAATGCAGGTTTATATTTTGTATGTCTTTTCTTTCCATTTCATTTTATTAGCAATTCTTTTTTTTTTTTTCTTTTTCTTTTTTTTTTGCGGTACTCTCACTGTTGTGGCTGCTCGCGTTGCGGAGCACAGTCTCCGGATGCGCAGGCTCAGCAGCCACGGCTCACGGGCCCAGCCGCTCCACGGCATGTGGGATCTTCCCGGACCGGGGCACGAACCCGTGTCCCCTGCATCGGCAGGCGGACTCTCAACCACTGCACTACCAGGGAAGTCCCACCACTGATGATTTTTCAAGAAGCCCTGAGCTAGAGGACAGTGCATAACTTACAGAAGGGAATTCCAGGTGAGAGGTCCCCTGGTAAATCTCCAAGGAGCTAGAATCAGCTGTAAACACTTGCCAGGCACTCCAGCGAGTTCCACACCAACTCACAACACTATCAGCTCACTAAGAACTATCCTGGCCCCATTCCCTTTCTCCACCCTATGCTCCAACCCCAAGGTTGGACAAGCTAGGAGAGGGGTAGAACCACTACCAGGAAAGGGGAAAGAAGCTTGCCACACCGTTGTCCTCTTAAGTCAAGCTTGGAGTTTTGATTATTACAAGGGACTAGACATTTTAATTACTGAACTGAGAATGTGCTCTGCGGTTTAAAATGAATAAAGGACATTTTTCATTGTATAACGGTGACCAGAAAATTCATGAGATCGGCCTGTTTTCATCCAAGGTCAGGGCCAGAACAAGCCCCGCAGACCATTTTAAAGGAAGAGTTTAAAGACAAGAAGTCACTTTATGGTTTCATCCCTCAAGTCATGATTGTTCAATCTAATAATTATGTAACTCTTAGAGATAGGGCAAGTCTCAATATAGAGCCACTCATGCCATGGTTTAAGGCAGGGTTTCTCAACGTTGGCAATATTGCCTATTGAGCTGGATAATTTTTTGTTTTAGGAGCAGGGAGGGGAACTGTCCTGTGCATTACAGGATGTTTAGCAGCATCTATACCTTATCTCTAACCCTTAGCACTCCCACACCAAGTTGTGACAACCAAAAATGTCTCCAGACAGCCAAATGTCTGCTGAGAGGGCAAAATTGCCCCCAGTTGAAAACCACTGATGTTTAGAGGAGCAATGAGATTCTGTTTCCTTTTCCCACCCAGTAAAGTCCTCCCTACCAAGATCCAAAGCATCTAAATTCCATCATTCCACATTCATTGCCCATTCCAGGCATTTTTTTTTTTATTGGAGTATAGTTGATTTACAATGTTGTGTTACCTTCAGGTGTACAGCAAAGTGATTCAGTTATATTTATATATATATTCATTATTCATTCTTTTTCAGACTTTTTTTTTTTTGCCACACTGAGCAGCTTTCAGGAATCTCAGTTCCCCGACCAGATACTGAACCCAGCCTTGGCAGGGTTAATACCAGATCCTAACCACTAGACGAACGCCAGGGAACTCCCAGATGTATAATTTTAAATTCAAAGTCCTCTGAGAAAGGACATCTAGCTGTTATCAGTCATTGATGCATTGGGTCATCAGACTCCTTTCTTTCACAGATTGGCCCATTTTTAATATACTGGTTGTCTGAAGCCAAGGTGAGAGTAAGGCACAAAGATCTGGGAAAACCAGTTGGCTCCTTCCATTTCCAAAACATCCTCTGATCTCCCAACCCCCACTACCAATTCTCTCTTTCAGGAACTCCGCTTCTCACCTGTATTATGGCAATAAATTTTTACCATGTCCTCCTGCACCAGTTTCATGTCCCTCAAACTCATCTCCTGCATTGTCCTTGGAATGATCTTTCTAATCATGCCATGTCCTAACTCATAAGTCTTTAAAGACTTGCTATCATTGAGAGGAAAACATCCAAGCTCTTAACAAGACATGCACCCTACTTCCATCCATGTGAATGATTTCTAACCCCCACGTCTTTACCCTTGCTGTTCCCTTTCTCTTTCTCTTTCTTTCACATTTCTTTGTTTACTGGAAAACTCCCACTCAAACCTGCAGTTTCAACTCAAGCACTCAAGTCCTTGAAAAATCCTTCTCTGATCCACTCAGCAATAATTAAGTTGCTCCCTTTCCCAGGATCCCAGATAACAGTGAGCATATCTTTAGTGTAGCACTTACCTCTTTGTGTTTAATTACTGTTTTACTAGACTTTTTTCTCCTCTAGACCATGAGTTCACTGAAGGCAGAAACCATGGTCTGTTGTTTTCCTGAAATTCACAGCATGGTTTACAGAGCCCTGTGTGATCAGGCCTCTGTATTCCTCTCCGGTCTTATCTGTCCACACTGGGCATCTTGCTTTCAACTCCCATACCACACAGACCTTTATTCAGTTCCAATTCATCATGTGCTCCCCCGCTTCCAACCTCCCCATACAGTCTTCCCTCCTGCTTGCAATGCCCTTTTTTACCCCCTTGAACGCTGTCCCTGAAAACTCTGCTCTTTGTCTGTCCCTCAGCTAAATGTTACTTCTTCCAAAAACTTAATCTGAACTTCCAGACCAAGGGAGGTCCCTCTGTTTTACTCTTCCAAGACATTCTGTGCTTCTTTCTGCACCATTTTGCACTTATTGCAATCGTGTGACTCATATACCACCTCACTCAGGTATAAGAGATGTGCTATTATTTAATTTTCTAAGTAAAATTAAATCTGATTCTGAACTTCCCACTCACCAGTGTGTGGGGAGGAAATATCAAAGTCAGTCATGTTTTTGCAAGACTGTTAAAGTACAGAATTCTGAAGGCCTCTGGAATGCCTAGGACTTGGAGTAAGGGCCTCTAGTCTTTAATCCACTGTGACCCATGATCACTGCTAAGATACTCATCATCCAGTTTGTGGTTCATTCAAATACAGAAGGCCCTGGTGCTTCATGCTAAGCTTTTGGGCTCCGTGAGGCCCTAGAGTTCTTCCTATCTATCTATCTATCTATCTATCATCTATCATCTACCTATCTCATGACATCCAGGGCTCTATCACCCAAGTGGCCCCCTACAGCCACCTTCCTCCGAGGCCCCAAGACTTTCCAATGTGCCACTGCCCCCAGGACTGTAACTTTTGCTTCTAGCCCTCTGAGCACCAATCTCACCCCTAATATTCACAGGGGCCAGAACAAGAGAAAAGTAGAGGTTTATGTATCATACATCCAAATATTTTCAAAGTTACAAACCAAGCCAACAAACTATTAAATGAGTTCTATTGTTCTATGATAACATATATACCTTCATAATTTCCTGGAAGGCCGCATTCAAGTTAAGAATCCTTGGATTCCTCAGTGTCCCATACTGGAACATGGTGGCCTAATCATAATTGGTCCTTATCCCATACCCCCAGCTACATCCCACACTGTGAGGGGCCTCACATGCAACTATGTGGACTCCCCAGCCTGCAGAACCAAGCTGTATCACACCCCTGCAAATAGCCAACCTTTGGCCACCCTTCAGGACTAAGGTACTCAACTGGCAGGATAGGATGGACCAGAAGATGCTCTAGAAGGTGAGGCTGTTTGGATTGAGAATGCTGGATCCCAGGCACCCAGAATGCAGTCTAAAGAAGAGTGCTCAGGGTCTAGGTGGGCATATTCCCTCAGATCCACAGACTCTTCAAGAGTGACCGAAAGAGAGCCAGAGCAGGGCTCTGCAAAGCGTGGGACCCAAAGCAAGGGCCTCTCTTACCTGGGTCTGAGGGCAATCCTGAGACCAGATCCTTAGGCCTTGCTGGGACTAACTTGTCAGCACACAAGACGAGACACCAGAAAATAAACTTATTCAATATGCTAAATCAGTATTAGTTCAACTAATACTGATGTGTGGAAACCAAGAGGAAAGGCCACCAAGCTGTTGCTAAGCTAAGAAACAAAATCAGTGTTTCGTGAAATTTTATAAAAAAATATTACCAGTTTTATCAGGAAAAAGTACAGTATTCTGTAATGAAATGTTTGAAATACATATTTTAAAGCAAATTTTTTCTTTAATGCAGAACTTCTCAGAGCCTTTAATGTAAGAATGTGTGAATCTTCAAGTAGGCAAATAAAGTAGGTGACATTTTCCAAACTTGTATGGGTGTGTGTATGCCTAGGTGTGTGTGTGCTCAAGCACACACTTGTACACACATGCATAATATATCTCTTGGCATTCTGAAAATGCTATGAATCAAATAAAACAAAATCACTATAACAGCCAGAGTTCTTGAGTGCAAGTGACAGAAATAAAATAAATAAATGGAAGATTATCAGGGAAGTCTTCAAGAACCAGGCTTGGAAAGCAAGTAGTCTGGGCAGTAGAAATCACAGCAGGAAGAACCCAATCCTTATGCTACTAATACTGAAATAAATTAATTCCCATAGGGAAATGCTAACAAATAATAAGTAAAAAAGCAAAACCAAGATGCAAAAGAACATGAGTCTGCCCCCACCAAAAAAAAAGAAAGAAAGAAAGAAAAAAGAGATGTACAGAAACAGTCCTAGAAGGAAATACAACAAAATGTTAACAGTGCTTTTTTTACTGCTTGATAGCTTATAGGTAATTTTAATTTTATTTAGGTACATGAATTACATTTGTAAGTATAAAAATAAATATTTTTAAAATGAATCTTTCCAAATATAAAAGAAAACTTGTCCCAAGGCCAAAATTTTCAAACTCCCTGTTCACAATTTTCAAATCCTTCCGGATTTCATAAACTTTGATAATGAGTTTTTCTAAGTATTAGATGATCATTTAAGTTCCATATTACCTGAGGATTTTTGAAGCAGTAAACAGTATTAAAGCTCTTTTTATGCCTTTCACATGAGTAACTAGGATATTATATAGAAATCACAATTCCAGTAAATTATTGACACTAATGGTATACCAAATCCCTGTTGTCAGTAACTAGTATAGTCACCACTAGTCAGCACTATTGATAGTATCTCATAATGAGGAACTCTAGATAATGCTTGCATATAACTTGAGATAATTCAACTTCACAGATAATTTCACTTTTTCCAATCAAAATTACCTCTTTATTAAAATAGCAA
The DNA here is from genome assembly GCF_000442215.2 of Lipotes vexillifer. Classification (NCBI taxonomy): domain Eukaryota; kingdom Metazoa; phylum Chordata; class Mammalia; order Artiodactyla; family Lipotidae; genus Lipotes; species Lipotes vexillifer. Next base: position 175,164 of record NW_006770074.1, read on the forward strand.
CATAAATATTAATAAATTTATTCTTTATTAAAAAGAAATCAGAATTAACAGGAAAAAAACCTCACAACACTACCCTAAATAACACCAGTCAAAATGAAATAAAAACAGCAATTATAATCCATTATTTTAAAAATAGCAACAATTAAGAGACTACATACAAAAACTTTGGAGATGCAGTCAAAATTGTGCTCAGAGGTAAATGTATAGCCTTATGTGTCCTATTATTAAATAAGAAAGAAGTAAAAATCAATAATTAATTACAAAGGAATATTCAGAAAACACAAAACAAACTTAAGAAAAGAATAAAGAAGGAATTTTAAACGATTAAAAGTTATATTAATGATGTACAAAACAGAAAAAATAGTTAAATGTTGGTTCCTTTAGAAGACTACCAAGTCTAATAAAAGATAGAAAAATGCAACTAAAACGATTAGAAGTGAGAAAAGAGCTATAACTATTAATATAGAGAAAAATATTTCCAATTATAAGATTATATGTTGAGGACTGCTAACAAATTTTTTCTTTTTTTTTTTTTTTTTTGGCGGTAGGTGGGCCTCTCACTGTTGTGGCCTCTCCTGCCGCAGAGCACAGGCTCCAGACGCGCAGGCCCAGTGGCCATGGCTCATGGGCCCAGCCGCTCCGCAGCATGCGGGATCTTCCTGGACCGGGGCATGAACCCGTGTCCCCTGCATCAGCAGGTGGACTCTCAACCACCGTGCCACTAGGGAAGCCCCAAATTTTTAAATTCTATGAAAATGCATGATTTTCTTTAAAACTGTTTTTTTTTTAAATTGATACTCAAGAAATAGTAGTTAACCTGTCTAAGCCAAAACCATAGAAGAAATTTTAAATTTTTTCAGATAATTATCTTCCACTCACTTACCCTGAAAAAACCTTGGGGCCTAAACTGTGCTATGGGTGAGTTCCTCGAAACCTTCAAAGAACAGGCAATTACGACACTCTATACTAATCTAGAGTATGGAACAACATTTTTTTGAAGCTGTTTAAGATAGAATTAAAAAATGTAAAACTATAGTCCAATCTTATTCATGAATATAAATGCAATTATCCTAAATAAAATGTAAGGAACTGAATTCAACATGATTGTACTAAAAGAAGAAAAAGAAAACAAAAAAACCCATGATGAAATAGGATACATCTCATGCAGAAAATAATCCAATACTGAGATATCTAGTAATATAATTTATTATAAAAATAGGACACATGATCTTCTCTAGTGCCCAGAATATGTTTAATATAATTCAACAACAACTTTTAATAAAATGCTTAGTGTACTTGAACAAGGAGACCACTTCTTTAGCCTGGTGAAGAACTCTATTTCAATCAAACAGCTAATATTAAAAGCTGGTGAAATATTACTGGTATTCCTAAAAAGTCAGGAATAAGAACAAAATTAATACCATCATATATTTAACATATGAGGTATTAATATTGTAAAGAAAGAGAGAAAATTACTATTAATTATACTTCAGATGATTGTCTACTTAGAAGAGAATCACCTAGAAAAATTAATGAAAGAGTTCAGAAAAGTTACCAATTACAGAAATCAATAGCTTGACCCAACAAGGAGCAACAAGTTATAAAACATAATGTGAAAATGATCCCAACAAAGATATAAAATATCTCATAATATAATTAACAAGAAATATGCAGGACCTACAAAATTACTGAAAAATATACAGGAAGCCTTCAATAACCTTGACATGCGACAAGTTCCTGAATGGGAAAATTATTATGACAAAGATGGCAATTTTCCCCCAATTAATCTATAATGTTAAAGCATTTCTAAACAAAATGCCAATTTCTTTTGGAAACTGGCCAAACTATAACTAAAGTTTACCTGGGAGAATAAATGCACAAATATAGCTGAAAACATTTTGAAAAAGATGAGTAATGTTTACCCCATTAAAAAAGTTAATCACACAATAAAGCAAATTATAAAATGACAATAATTAAAACAACATGGTTCAGGAATAGAGGATAACAAAACAAAACAAAACAAATAAACAAATAACTAATAAATCCAGAAACCACTCCAAGTACATGTAAGAATTTAATTTTTGATAAATGTGGAATTTTTAAAACAGTGGAAGAGGGCTTTTTCAATAAGTGATGATGCAGCAACTAAATAAATATTTAGAGCCTTAATCACATCTATATCAAAAATAAATTCCATTTGGAGTAAAGATTTAAATCTAAAAAATTAAAATAAAAAAAAAAGACAAGTATTTATATAGCATTGAGCTGGAAGAAGCGTTTTTCAAACATATCACCAAAAATTAGAAATCATGAAAGAAAAGATAGATTCATCTAAATAAACAATGTAATATTTCTATATATCAAAGACATCATGAATTAAATTGGCACATATATGACAAGGGGCAAGATATCTGCAGCAAATGGAATAAACAAATTATTAGTGGTTAGTGGTTTTAATGTATAAAGAGTTCTTACAAATCAATAAAAAGTGAACTCCCAACAGAAAAATGAGCAAATGTGTTCATTTATTCCTTTAACAGATATTTATTGTTCAACTAATATGTGCTAGGTATTGTGCTAGGGGCTAGGAATAAATACAATGTGGAAGAACCTAGACATCCAGACACAGTCTCTTTCATTCTTTCCAATATGGGAAACACAGACATAAAAAGTAAATAAACAAATAAATAATGTTACAAACTGAGATAAGGAATTCAAAGAAACAAAAAAGTGAGATAGCAAATAGGAGGAGAGAGGTGAGGACTATTTGCAAACAATGCTCTGGGCAGGCCTTTTTTAAGATATTGTATTTAAGAAGTTATCTAAAGGGTTGTGGTTGGGGAGAGGATAGCCAAGGAGAGCAGCTTAAGCAAAGATAACAGCATTTACTAAGCCCCTGAAGTGCAGAAAAGATCTTGGCATGTTGGAGGAACCAGTGTGGCTACATCATGGTGAGCAATAAAGAGAGGAACATAGGTTTGGAGAGATAGGTAGGGATCAGATTGTGCAGAACTCTGTGAGTCACGGTAAAGGGTTTAGATTTTATCTTACAATTTACTCAATTCAATTTAGGAGTAAGGTCACTGTTGCAACTCTATGAAGAATGTATTGAAGTGGGTCATGGGTCAAGAGTGGAAGCAGAGAAAACAGGTAGGCTGGCTGTCATAATAAACAGGTGAGAAAAAATAGCGATTGCAAAAATAGCGATTGGTAAGTGTTGGCATTGAAGATGGAAAGAAGCGGACAGATTAAAGATTTATTTGGGGGACAAAATGGATATATTATGCCAGTCTATCTGATGTAGGGGAGAGATGAAAAGAATCTAGGATGATGCGTAGGTTTCTGGCTTGAGCAATTGGTTGTATGGTGGTACTCTTTACTGTAATAGGGAAGATGTGGTATACAAGTTTGGGGTGAGAATGGGGAATTCGATTTTGGCCATGTTAACTTTGAAAGATCTGAGTCATTCAAAGTAAGATATCAAGCAAGCAATTAGATATGTGAGTCTAAAACTTAGAGGAAAGGTCAAAGTGGGAAGCATCAATTTGTAACTCATTAGCATAAAGCCAGTACTTAAATCCATGGAAATGGAAAAGATCCTCCTGGGAAAGCACATAGAAAAAAGGGGAACCCAGTGGAGGTGAAAAACCTCAACTTTTCAAAGTTAGGTGGGAGATAGAGCATAACATTAGGAGTGAACAGTGAAGCAGGAAGAAAACCTGGACAGAATAGTGTCTTGGATATGAAGAGATAATCTTTAAAGAAGCAGGAAGTGGTCAAGATGAGGACAGGAAAGTATCCTTTTGGACAGGGTAATATGGAATTGCCTGGTGACTTTGAAATGGGCATTTTCAGTAGTGGTGGTGGGGAAGTCACATTGTGAATTGAAAAGTGAAAGAAGATTAGAAAATGAAGACTATCTATAAGGATAACTCCATAAAGAAGTCTGGTTATGAAGGACAGCTGAGAAATGGCTAATAGATGGAAAAGATGTGCACAAGGGAAGCTTTGGTTAAGATGGAGAACACTGGAGCATGTTTGCAGGCTGATGAGAATGATCCATTCAAGACACAGATGAATAATGCAGAAGAAAAGTGAAAAGCTAAGGAGAAAAGTCCATGAAAAGGCAGGAAGGGTTGGGATCCAGAGCACAAGAGGAGGGGTTGGACTTTGCAACTTCCTCCATAGTCACAAAAAGGAAGTTGGTGGTTGCCAAGCTAGCTGGGTTGGGGGTGGAGGGGTCTTGTGCTGGGAAGATGAAGTTTGTATGTAACATCTTCTATTTTCCAAGGGAAATTTAAAGTAAACAGGGAGGAGGGGATCAGAAAATTTGAGGAGAGTTGAAAAGGTATAAACAGTCATTTTAGAAGTGGGAAACTAAGACTACAGTAGGAACAATAGCACCAATTTGAGGTTTGAGATAATTGATTCAAAGTAAAACTAGTTGACTGTGCTGTGTGATTTTTCTTAAAGAAAATGTCCAATTGTCCCAGTCGGGCCAGTGGAAGGAGATGGTAAGGTTCATCTGGAGTGGGGATTTTACCAGGAAAGTAAACTGGAAGAAACTGAGGCTCAAGACTACTGAGGGCACTGTATTTCAAGGAGGATGATAACAGTGATGGATCATGGGATCTAGGCTAGACAAGAAAGGAAGTGAATCCAAAACATAGGCTGATAAATACTGGAAAAAATGAGGTTAATGAATTAGCTGTCAGTGAACAAGGGATCCAGGAGGATAGGAAGATGGTAATCAGAGTGGAATGTCTGATAATGTGTTAGCTCAGGTCCTCCTAGAAGCAGACACCAAGGCAGGGTTCAACTTAGAAGAGTTTTATTGAGGGAACATCTGTGAAGGACAAAGGAAAGGAATCAGGAGCAGGGCGGGGTCTTCATATCGTAATTCAAGTCTGGCACCTAGGAAAGGAGAGGGAGATTGGGCAAGAAGAGCCTTAGACTGCATGCAGCAGGGTTCTAAGAAAGTTTCAGCCAGGCTGCTGAGGAGTCCCCATGCCCAAGCTGTTCGTGAGAGGAGTGCCGGCGTCTCACTAATACCCCGACTGTGCTCAGTCACGGACTAAGGGTAGCCCAGGAGACACACCGGCCTCAGCGCAAACCCAGTTGAGGATGCCCTGGGATGGCAGTCTAGAACGTGGGAGCAAGGGCTGATTCCGAAGGGAAGAAATGGTCATTGGGGATGAAGCTACATGGAGTGGCCTGGAGGCTGGAGTTCAAGTTTAACCACAGTTATGCGTCACATGACTCCAGACAGTGCAGGTCACCAGCTTGCTGATGATGGGATTTGAGGTGAAGACTCATGTGGGAGCTCGTCTTTTAAGAACTAATAATGAAAGAAGCTGACTAGGAACTTGACAAATTACGAGGAGGAGGGAAGGAGGATGGTATTGTCCAGTGGCAAGATTCTCAGAGAAGCCGGGATTGTGGCAGACGGGATGAGGAAGTGCTGCTCAGCAAGTAGCAGCGACTAGTAGGGAGGCCTTCCTCCCCACCCGCCGGCCCTAAGGCACACGGTCCGCCTGAGGGGCTGCGTGGGACAGAGTTCGGTAAAGCGCGGGGGGTCGGCAGGTCTGCGATGGCTGAGGACCCCAGGGAGATCGCCGACGCCCGAGTGGACTTCGAGAGCTCCGGCGGGTCCGGCGGGGAGGAGAGGCGCGAGGGGCGAGGCTTGAGGTACGGGCTGTGCCGGGCGCGGCGGCGTCCGCCGGCGTCCGGGCGGCGGCGCTCACGGGGGCGCGGGCTTCCCCAGGCCGCGGGCGGCGTGCTGGCGCTCCCGGGCGGCGCCGCCGCGGAGCTTGGCGCGGCAGCTGGCGGCGGCCTGGCGCGTGGTGACGGCGCCCGCGGGAGGGCAGCGGCTCCCCGGGGCGGCCGGGCGCAGGGCGGCGGCACTGCGGGGCGACGGCTTCCCGAGGCTTCGGCCCGCACGGGCGGCAGCGGTCCCCAGGGAGAGAGACAAAGACACGCCGGTTAGAAACGGGCCGAACGCGCCGGCGCCTCCCATCTAATCAAGGAGCCGCCAACCCAAACTCGGCGCGATGCCATTTCCGCCCAACAGGTTGTCTGTCACGTAAACACAGGAGATAAACCTGTGTTGATCAGAGGAAAACAGCATCCAATTGAAGTGTCATTATACACGTTTTTAGCAATTTAGGGAAATATACCAAAACCCTTAAATTTTTTAATACTCTTTGACCCAGAAATTCTAATTTTAGAGTTTTCCCTTAAGGAGTAATTATGAACACATGCAAAAATTTCATATGGGGTATTCAGTGCAGTATCTGTAACAGCAAAAAACAGGCAAAGAAAATGGAAAAAAAAAAATTTAAGGAGAAACCGGGAATACCCTATATCCAAAAATACAATTATGGTCTTTCTCTTATAGTTGATACTAACCTGCTATTAAAATAATGCTGGGATATAACTATTCATATGGAAAGGTATACTAGATAGAATGAAAAAAATTAGGTTCATCCCCATTTGTAGTGGTGGGATGCGTGTATACTTTATGTGCGTACATGTGTATACACACACACAACACAACACACATGTATAAAACAATGGAGAGAAACACTACAAAATGTTAAGTGGTTATCTTCAGGTGATGAGGCTGCAAGTAATCTTTATTTATATATTTCCCAAATTGTATACAATAAGCATATCTTTATAATAAAAAATTCAAGTAACTTAATAAAAGGCATTTTAGCCCATTACCCATTCTAACTTTCTACCAATTCAAAATTATATTTTATATTGTGTAGCAAAGCGGTGGACATCAAAAGATTTTAAGAATGAACGAATGGTCCACAGAAGTAGTTTATCTTCCTCAAAAGTTCTGAGTAAATTACAGTATTTCAGAGCAGTTTATGCCTTAAACGTTATGCAGTTAATCAAAACCACTGTCTTCTGTGAAGTTATACCTTATTTTACTCTATTAAGCATTTCTACTTCAGGAAGAAAAAAAAAAAAAGCTTTCTGGGCTGCTAACGAACCTAATTTGATTTGTAATCTCCACAGACTTGGGAACACAAAATTTTCTGAAAAAAAATTACCATACTTTTGGAACAAATGTTTTAGATAATACCAATGTTTTCACAATGTATTCAATAATTTGCTCTTTAACTTGAAAGAACTTAGTGGGAGCAAAACTAAAATACTGCAATAAACGAGAGTCTAAACTTTACATCTTGGTCTTCCAGTCATAACAAATTTAAATTTTTAGCACTCATTAATACCAAGGGAATCTGTTTTGCTAAACCTTGTTCCAGAAAAATGTGTACGATGACAATAAAATTATACTAATGTAACGTAGGGATGGGATTCCAGGGCTTTGTTATTAAACTGACAGAAGATCCATTTAATACATAAGGTCCAACGATATTTTAAGCCAAAGTGACCTCAAAGTTGTCAGATTGATTTTCCTTAATGATGAGTAAATCCAAGCTTAGCTGTTTATTGGAATGCTGCTTAAACAGATGATGACCTAATCAACCACACCATCCTGCAAGTTTCCTTCCCTTTGCAGGTACTGGATAAAATCATCATGTCTAGAGACATACCTGTAGTAAAAAAAATTATCAGAAATAAAATATACAAAAAGAACAAATCCTAAGTGGCCAAAACTTTGTGTTAACCAACTGCTCAAACAAAAAGTGTGCATGAGGTTTTTATAAAGCAGTGTCTCTCCAAAACCCTTATTTTACACCAAATGATTTAACATAACAGTATTAAATGCAGATAAGACAGAACATTTTTGGGGCGCTATCACCTAACTTTCATTTGGTGTATCATGTCCACACAGCAATTTCAATTTAATTCAACATTTTTGAGTGCCTATTACGTCTCAGGCACTGTGCTCAGACACTAAGAACCAAAAAAAAGACATGAGATTCCTTCCTTTGAGAAGCTCTATCTAGAAAATTACCTTCAGATTATTCAGATAACTCCAACCCTAAGGCTAACCTGAATCCCTAAATCACGCTGCAGTCCTGCCAAAGCTTTCCTTCTCATATCCTTCAAATGAGCACTTTCTAATTTCCTGTCATTCCTTTGCTCAGATTCATCCAGAGAGTCCCATTATCTCCACACCAGCAAAATTATTAGTTCTTAACCTTTTAGGGGAATCAAAGAATAGTCCGAGATTCTGCTTAGACATGGACTTTGTCCTCCAGAAGCATGCACAGAAATGCATACACCATATACTTTATTTAACTGCACCAGAAACTGATTTCTTCAACATAAGCAATATACAAAAACAAATATTTACAAAGAAAGGAATCCCTCCCTCACACTGTTATTTTTCATGAAAGAAAACTGGTGACTTCCTGAAAGAAATTTTAAAATTCTAACTGCTTAGTAGTAAATCTGAGATTTGGCTTGAGTTGAAATTGTAATACGGACTTTGACACAGCAACACATACACAATCTTTGATAATCAATTGTAACTTTTTCTCCATGGCAACAATTGTTGAAATCCTTGACTCACAAAGGTACACAGAACCAAAGGAGAATTTCATAGAATGCTTTGTCAGGTTAAGGTAGCCTGTGTACTAGAACACTAAATTCCTCTAAGGCTTTCAAGTTGAAGTCAAGTCACATTATTTCCTCTGCCTTCAAGTTCAATTAAGACCTCTGGAAAGGCAGCACATTTCTGTCTGTCTAGTAGAGAAAAACATCACGTTCTGTTCCCATTTCTTGGCAATACCTCTTGGAAAGGTGGTGACAGCTGCTGACATGGAAAGTAATGAGGCACAATGACATGTGGCTATCCCTCATCAAAGCAGGAAAACCATGATGTATGCCTGACATCACAAGTGTACATCTGACCTCAGAGTGCTATCATTTTTTTCCTGCCATCTGAATAATTATCAGAGAGAGAGGGAGAGATATTATTTTGAAGATATTGACAGCCTTTCCAGTTTCCAAAAAGAGTCCTAAAATGAAATTCTTTGTTGATGACACCAGAGAGCCCATGAAAACGTGAAGGTTGATGCACTGAGAGGCATCAGTAGTGTTATCCAGTTGCATGATGAATGGAAATGGCATGGCGCCCATTTTTTTCCAACCCTGGAATGAACGATATCATTTGACAAACACTGCCTCAATTCTCTTTCATGGGCCATATTTAAGAAACTTTGCACCAAACTACCTGACTCTCCACTCCCCTAACATACACTGTTATTTCCCACCTCTGTGCTTTTGTTCTTGGCATTTCATCCGTCAAAAAATGTCTTCTCCCTCCTCTCATGTATTCAAACACTGCCCATCCCTCAAGACCCTCAGCCATTCTAATTAGCTTTCCCTGATTACTGAAGTCTGAAATGATCTATCCATTTTTATGAACTCCCACAATGTTTACTATTTATAACTGTCCTCAAAGTGTGGTTTTGAGACCACCAGCTTCAAAAATGCACCATAATCTGTATTTTTACAAACACCAGAAAGAGCTGTAGCAATTTCTCCAGTTTTCCTAAACCTATTTTGCCATTCTTAAAAAATTAACTTATCCCCAGATGGATGGAGAGGAGAAGGGTGACAACAATGCTTATTGTTGCCCGAGTGACAGATCAACTCATCTCAATTATTCCTTTCTGTACTAATTTTCACACAAGAAGTCTGATTTGTCAAGTGTGTGTTCACCAGATCGGTAATGCCATTGTTGACTGCTGAATTTACCACCATCATACCTCTATCCCTGGATTGTTCAATCATTGCCTCCCAGTTCCATGGCCACTTGCCATTCTAAGGATTCAGACCATTTTCAAAATAACTTTACACTCTATGAGAAAGAAGTTAAGCAGATTTGAAGTTAAGGTAAGCTGATTAGATGGAAAGGCCTACAATCGACATCATCCACTCAAATAAGATATAAAATTACCTACATCCTAGAGCTGAGCAGTAACTTGAAGATTATCTCTTCCAACAGATTCACATTACAGACAGAAGAACTGTGGGGAATGGGGTATTTTGGAACAAGAAACTTAAATTTTAAAAGTATCAAAATCTCAACAAAATGGTAGCAAAATCATGCAGAGTCAAAAGGGATTCAACATGAATGATAAATGCAATTGAGTTAAAAGAATCAGGAATTAAACAATGAAAATAACTCAAAATGTGAAAGATGAGATGGATCGGTCATCTAAAGAAATGGCCCTTTAAAAGACTGTCTTTGACATTACAAGTACCAAGGTAACCTGAACTTAATACCAGTTACATTTATTAATATTAGTTATCATTTATTTACTGTATGCCAGGCATTGGGCTACGTGTTTTACATATGTTGGTGCAATTTTATTAAACTCTAATGGGGGAAAAAAATGTGCTAAAGGAGACAATCTATAGTATCTGTAAGAAAAGAAATCAAGAAAGCAAAAGCTGGCCATCTGTCTGCATCCTGGACTACGAGAAAGGATTCTCTGAAAATTGATGAATATCTGGTCTGAGTGGCAAGTATATTCCTATGGGAGAGATGAATGTATCATACTACCAAAGCTTGCTGATACTGGTCACTAAGAGCTGATTCAATGCTCATCAAGAAACCTTCTCATTATAATTTAGTATATTTGCCTACTGGGAGAAAATACACTGAACCATAAACATGAGAAGCCAGTGTCCCTGATACATCTCATGACAAATTTAAAAAGTAGTATTTTGGTATTTATACACCAGTATCTATGAGGCTGGTTAGAGTGACACAGTCCTCAAGCACCTAGTCACCTTGCTAGGTGAACCAGTAATGCCCCTAGATGAACCAACAGGGCCAGCCTTAGAAAGTAGTGACCATGTGAAAGTTACTTGTGAGGCCTAGCAGGGAGGCTAGCCTGCCCTCTGTCTTGCTGTTTACCATCTTCAAACTACAATGCCACATGATTTCAAACACATGCATGCAAGGAAGAACCATTTAATTCAAAACAGGAATAATGGAAAATGGAGGAACAAGATATAGAGTTGTTTCTCCATGTTCCAGAGCACTACCTTGTGAATTTAGAGCTTAGTTTTATACAGCAGCGAAGGCTGAAGATTTGTGTGGTTTTTTTTTTTTGGTTTGTTTGTTTGTTTATGGCACCAATAAGTAATTATTTCATTTATTAAAACAGTTAGTCACCTAAGCAAAAACGAAAAAGTTCGAGTAGAACTTGGACATATAAACTTTTACCAAAGAATAAAGATTAAAACATTTCTCACGTCCACAAATATGAACGATACGCAGTTACTTAAGGGTTTTGTTTCTGTTTGGGGTTTTTTGTCAGTTTTTGTTTTCTGATGATACCTCTACAGGCGAGAGATCTATATAAATACAGCAAGGTCCTAACATGACTTATCACAATTCTTGACAAGACTTGAGTTCATGATGTCACATCAAGAATTCCGAAATCACGATGCAGTAAGAACCATTAAGACCCTGTGTCCAGGGTCAAGGATAACACACATAAAAGTTGTGCTAATGCTATGAACCTCAAGGATACAATTTTATTTGTTCTACTACTGAATTTTAACTACTGTGATATTATGAAAATATACTTTTAGTCTGACTAACTTTTTTCCAATCAATAATGAATGGAGTTCTAATTAGTACTATTTTCAAACAGAATTACTCAGTAAATGATACATGGAGAAGTACTGCCATCTTTAGGGAGAATGCAGGATTACTAATTATCTAAAGTAAAATTCAAATATATGCACTTGGCCTCTATGACTCTTAACATGGACATTTGGTATGGTTCACATTTTTTTTTAATGGATTTGTCTTTTGTGATATAGTCTGGTCCAAAAGATGTAAAATCAAGCAGTTTTAATAGGCCCCATTAATCTCTGAAAAATAAAGCAATAATTGCATTGACAGAGAAGCTAGCCAAAATAAACCCTGAATGATCAAAATTAAGGGTATATTTTTATACAGATGACCATGAGTCATCTCAAGAAGATCATTAAAACACATAGTTAAAACCTGTTTTGAGAAACAAGTGAAAATTTTTTTCTGATTTGCATATGAGGTTAGAGATTAGAAAATAAACATTTGTGCTTTAATATTTATACCACCACTGCTTATCACTGGCACTAAGATATTAAACTGCTTTGTACATACCATACAAGTTTTTACACAAGTTTAAAAGTAAATGATTTCCCTGAAAATTTCACCTGCCACTTCTTTTTCATATATTAAAGAAAATATCCCAATCAGCTATTTTTGGTAACTAGTAGTAATAATTATTATGTACATTTCACTTTAGCATTTATCATAAAATAAATCCATGACCATGCTCTCTTTCTGAAAGAAATGTGAAATACCACATTATGTTGCACATGAGGTACTCAATACGATATGCTAGAAGCAAAGAATAATTTAACACTTTGTCCACATTAACAAAAACTGGTTGTCTAAATGATAGGAAGTAAAGTAAAATGGAAAGTTCATGGACCAAGGGATAAAAACATCTGTGTTCTACAATTTTCAGACATAGTGTTAAAAAGTGAAAAAAAACAAGGTATAGTATGCTACCATTTGCGTGAAGGGGAATATATACATTTATATGATTATATATACATAAAACAGATCTCAAAAGCCCAAGAAACTGGAAACTAACTTCTTAACTCTGGGGAAGAGAATGAGAAAACCAAGAGATGGGGTGGGAAGAAAACTTACCTTTCACAGTACATCTCTTTGTACTGTTTAATTTTGTTAACATGTACATGTTATTACCTACTAAAGTAATCTTTAAGAGATAGCTGGTCTCTATTTCTGACTTCTTCACTGACCTTGTACAATCACTTACCTCAATTTTCTCCATTTTAAAATGAGGTTATACTACATCTCTATAGTTCCCATCTACAATTCAACAGAATTTTGGCTCAAAAGAAGGTATATACAAAATGTATATACCAGATGGCTAAATAAAATAACTATAAGCCTTACTTTGCAGTGACTTACATACATGATATTATAATTATTTATACTCTGCCTGCTCTGTTCCCACCAGGCTACAAAAGCAGCATAGTAAGCAAAAGAATCTGGGAAGAAAATTCATGTTTGTGAACTTGATAATGTTTCTCTTCTTTGTTTTTATTCTTTATCAAAAGTAAAAAATCTGGTTAGTCCTGGGAGTTCCCTGATGGCCTAGTTGGTTAGGATTCCGGGCTTTCACTGCTGTGGCCCGGGTTCAATCCCTGGTTGGGGAACTGAGATCCCACAAGCCGCAGCCAATAAATAAATAAATAAATAAATAAATAATCTGGCTAGTCCTCTTTATACACACACACACACACACACACACACTATTGCTTCTAAGATACAGACTCTCAAAACATATTTTGATACATGAGTAAATATTAAAAATAATTATAAAGAGGTAGAATCTTGAGAGTTTAAAAATGGATCCTGGGTAAGGAAAAAGTTGAAAAATCACCCCTGTATTCCCCTAAAATTAGCCCAAGAACCTCCTAAAAATCATCCATAATCTTCATAAACACAAGATACTAGCAGACCAGGCAGGGTAGCCAAGGGTAGAGCAATAGAAGGTTTAGACCAGTAAAAACAGGACATGAAGAGGATAATGACATCTGGAGAACAGAAAATGGGGACAGGCCTGATGATCCATTCATTCATGACCTTACATGCTGTAGAGCAAAACTGTTAGTCTTGAGACTCAGAGGGCTTACAGTCTAATCATGGGTACACTGTAATTAAATAATAATGCATTAATAACACAAAGGATGAAAGTGAAAAAAACTGGTAAATGTGAGTTCATCAGAGGAAGAGGTCACCATGGGTTGGAGCTACCAAAAATAGATTCATAGAAGAAACAGCACTGTAAATCTGTGTGATAAGCAAAATGATGATGATAGCATGGACAAAATAAAGTCAGCAAGGGGCATCAGTGCTGGTAGTAGGATGATAAATTCAGTTTTAGTCACAGTTTGATTTTAAATAGTAACTTGGCAAAAAAAATGTTAGAAATTATTTTTCAAATATTGGGTTGCCAAGTTTTCTTGATAGAATACTTTATAGGCGTGATGACATGATAGAGATATATCAAAAGTGACTGAACAGGCTCAAATATAAGATTAATATGCATCTAGATACAACTTTTAATAGGGCAGGGCTCTGAAGTATGAGAAAATCATACCTATACAGGAGGCTTGGCAACCCTCTTCCAGTATTTTCTTACAAGTACCTAGTATTATTTCCTATCACAACCTTCATACTCAAGAGTCAGCTCCACCCAATATACAACACAACGAGGAAATCAAGAGGTGCCGGTTCTACCTTTCCATTGATTAAGATTGTGAGTTGGGTCTGCGTGATGAAAGAGTACTGTGTGTTTTACTACATGAAAAAAATGTCAAAAAAACTAACCTCTCTCTCAACAATCTAGTAACCTTGTGAAGCTAAAGGAATAATATAGAACCATGTAATAACATTTGGCAAGATACATCTTCAAGGTATTATCTTATGAATAAAGAGTGTGTGTGTATGTGTATGAGTGTGTGTGTGTGTGTGTGTTGTTATTGGTGACATACTGATAAATCTTGTAAGAACTTTCTAAACAAAATGTATCGCTAAAATGTTGGGCAAGAAAGAATATCAACAAATATAAAGAAGGTTATTAAACAAATGAAGTCCTCAGTGCAGAAAATATAAATTCTACTCTACCATTCATTTTTGTTACAAGCCTTCAAACACCTAAATACACATATTACCTTTTTTTTAGTAATCTCTTAGTGATTTACTGATGTGAGAATGAGTATACAGAGGCTTGCTGGGGGGAGGGAAAAATCAATGTTTAGAAACAAATTTATTTAAAAAGGAAGATCTGAAACAGGTGTTAGTTAAAAGTTTATGATTTAAAATAATTCTGTGCTATAGCAATGTGCCCTGTGTTATTTTGACATGGCTGTTAGGTTTATGCTGATGTCTACTGTTGATTAATTTAAAGTTCAAATAACAAGAAAATGAAACCATTTTCAAAGCATTAAAACAGAAAACTTTAAAGTTTTTTTTCTCATTTTACTATAGATTATAAGATTATAATAAAACGTTTTATTATAGTTATCTTCTTCTCTTCTAGTTCAAGTCTGTCAGCGTTTCTATTACTGACTTCCGTTTTAAGTTTCATAACTCATCCATAAAATCTGCTCTGTTGAAACCTGACACACAGTCTCCTGGGAATTCTTCCCTTTAAAGGCAGATTTTTAAAGTTAATCAAAAGTTGGATAGCTTAAATGGTATACAGACCTACACTTTCAGTATTAAATCATTGGTTTCGATCCCAAGCAGGACTGACTTCTTAAAAGTCATTCTGCATACCCTCCTAAGTATATGCTGGCCAGGGCAGGGTAAATAGGCTGCTTCATTTCAGTTCCAAGAGGACAAAAATCTCTACTTGAACTCTAGTGGTTAGCTAGATGGCAAGACCTAAAGTTTTATTGTTAGGTTCTCCCTTCAGAAAGGAGGTAAAAAGAGAGAAACCAGTGCGGAGCACAGGAACATACATGACAATGCAGGGCCTAGTTTTCATTTCATTGTTATTTTAAATATTCACCAGTCCAAATAGTGCAGCTTGGCAAAGTAAAATTACTGTAATTTATTTCAATAATCTGTTCAATAGCATATTTTTGCCCTCAGAATCTGGCTATGGATACTAAATTACTTAAGTTTATCATATGGATTATGTCAGATTCTATTAGTTTACCCAGATGGCTTCCTCCTAGTTTTCAGAAATAGTTTCTGCTTTAGTCAGAGACATAGGGACTAAGTCACAAACAACTCCTGGGTAGACCAAAGCCATGGGAGTCAACAAACACATCTTCTTCAGTCCAAGAACACTGATTGTTTTATTTTTAAAAATAGGATATTTCCTTTTTAAAGAAATAATCTTTTAAAAATAGGTCTTACAGATTTTTAAAAAAGCCCTCAAAATACAAGACGGATTAGTTCACATTGCCTAATACTATTACAATTTAATTATCTAGCACTTCTTAAAGTAGTATCAAATACATGCTATATTATAGATTTCATACGTTGCAATGGGGGTGGGGAGTGGCAGTGGGGAGAACCGGTGCTAGCTAAACACCATTTCCCACATGAAAAACTGAAATAGGAAGGCACTGACCTAAATTGTAAAATAAACCAAAGGAATGTGAGAATTAGTATGGTATGTTGACTCTATTCTTGCCGGTACTCTCTACATTTTCAACCACCACAGGTACACGAATGATCCCTAATCTCCACCCCCGGCGCAATCTCTCTCCTGACCTCTAGTCTGTATATCCTACTCACACTAAGCATCTCCAATATGATGTCCCACAAGCACCTCAAACTCAACATGTCTAAACTTTAATTCAACATTTCCCCGGAAACGTGTTCCTCTTCCTGTGAGTAATAAGCAAATTAATCCCTACCTTGAAGAATGGTACCACCTACCTGCCCAACCAAAAGGCCCAAACTAGACGCCATCTTCAACTCCACTTCAGAAATTCCACTTCTGAAATAATTATAGTATCTGTATCCATCTCCATAGCCTCAGTGCCATTACCTAAAAATTAGGTCCTTATCACTTCTTACTTAAATTTCTGAAACTGGTTTCTGTTTGATTTCCCCACCACAAATCTTACCCTTATCCCATCTCCAATTCAGTCTTCTCAATCCTATCAGATGCCCCTGGCTTAAAATCCTTCAACAGCTAGCTACTCCTAATTTTGAAAATATGATTCAAACTACTCACTTGGTATATAAGACCTTTCTTGATTCGGCCATAATTCCTTCCCTTGGTCTACGTGTGGTCTCATGTCCTCTGTACCTACCTGGAAAGTTTGTCTGCCTAGCTAATAACTCTTTCAAAACTCAACTTAAAAATGAATGAGTGAATGATGAAAAGCCTTCACTAAACCCTCAGTGTGCCTTAATATTCCACTTCTGTGTATCCTTGTAACATGTTGTTCTTTCACCGTATTTGAGAAAAGGAACTGCACTTCTTATCTCTGTAACCCTAGCACCTAACTGCCTCACACAAAGCAGGAGCTCAAAATGTCTACTGAATGGATGAAGTGAGTCAACCTAAGACAGTGAAATCTCAAGAATATTGATGAAATTCTGACTTTTGAAACCTGAGCAGGCTCCACAGGGAGAGGGAGATTAATTTGTTTATTACTCACTGTTTCTAGATAATATTTTAAAATAATTTTTTCATTTTCCATTCAATAAAAGTTTGCTAAATTAAAATCTTTAATCTTTAAAAGGCAAATAAATTCCTCATGTCAAACACAACTAGTCCTACAAGTAATAAACACATTAATTAACATGTGGTACAAAGGCCTGCATCACTCAAGAGGCTAAAAAGGAATCTGGGTTAAGTCAACTTAGCAAATACCTGTTTGTCTGCATGGCTAGGGTACCACCTATGTATTAACAACAGGTCAACAAATCTAGCTGCCACTACCCTACAGCCCCCAAATCAACTATAGTCACATCAGCATTAATGTGAGTGTGGGGTAATATAATTGTGGACTCTCATCCTTAGGGAAATAAATGCAAACGACCGAAGGGAGAAGCCCATTACTATTTCAGAAAGGCCGGAACTACAGACCAAGGTCTGTGAAAATGTAGGAAGATTCTAGGACCCTGTAACTTTTCTGCGTTTGCTATCTCCTGTTTTCCTATACTGATAAGCTATCTATTATCGATCCACTCATTCAACAAATATTTTTTAAGGACTACTATGTCCCAAGCACTGTGCTAGGCACAGGGTCTACATAACTCTCCCCAGTCTGTTACATAAATCTCTCCAGTGCGAAGACAGACATTAAACAAATCAATGCACAAATATAAACATAACTAAAAACTGTATTCGATGACAATATGGAAAGGAACATGAAACAGAACTATAAGGGAGACTACTCTAGATTGTCTTTAGAAGTGACATTTAAGCTGAGACCTGACAATGAGTAAGTGAGTCAAGCAATGAACCTACAGTAACAACAGATCTGTGTTTCAGAAAGGTAGTTCTGACAGCAGCATGGAAGACAGATTAGAGAGGAGATCAGTTAACAGATTATTGCAGTAGTATAAATAAGAGATAGTCCTAACTAAACTACTAAAGGGCGGAGATGGCAAGGAGGACCCAAATGTGAGAAACACTGAACTGCAGGATGAACAGACATTGATCACTGATAAGGTAAAGAGTGTAAGAGAGAGAAAGAAGTCAAGGTATTTCCTAGGATTCTAATTAGCCTAGGTAACCAAGAAGGTAGGAGTGTGAATAATTGAAACAGGGAACACATAACGGAGGAGCAAGTTTAAAAAGAAGGTAAGTTTGGCTTACTGAGTTTCCGTTGCTGGTAAGATATAGAGAAATATCCATATGGAGATGTCTGACACGTAACTTTAAAAACAAGTGGTCTAATAATCAGAATCGCCAGGCTAGAAAATAGGTCTGGGGTCACCTTCACAGAAGTAATAAGTGATGCTTTAGGAGTGAAGGAATCAGTAAGAGTATTAAAAAAAAAAAAAAGGAGAAAGGAAACTCTGATCATATTTAAAGACCTAGAAACAAAATAAAAGTCAGTGGCAAGAGAGGAAGAATCAGAGTTCACAGGACCATCAGTTCAAGAAATATTTATCAACATCCACCATGTTCCAGGTACTGTGCTAGATGCTAGGGGTATAAAGAAAAGACAGGAGTTCTCAAGATGCTTACAGACTATGGGGAGAGACACAAATAGATAAATTCAATATAGTTATAGATGGGGCACTACAGAAACACACAAGGGGGAAACCCAGCCAAACCCAGGAGATCAAGAAATACTCACTGGAGAAGATAGTGTATGATCTAATGCTCTAAAATTAAGTAAAATCATGCAAAGAAGATTGGTAAGGACAAACCAGATGAAATCAAGAGAATGCTCCTAGACTTTTGGAATGCTGAACAGGATAACAGGTTATAGAAAAGAACTGGAAGAAGCTGAGAGGCTAAAGTGATTTAAATTGGAAAGAACAAAGTTATTCTTAGAGAAAATAAGAGAACCAGAAGATGAAAAAAGTAGACAAGAGGTTTTGGTAGGAAGTTTACAGGAGATTCTGGGGGAAATGTTACAGAAGGGAGATTGAGGGAAGCTGCCAAGCTGTATGAGGATCTGGGAAGAGATGGGTAAAGAGAACTTGTATGAAGTTTGCTGAGCTTAACGTAATTGTACCTTTCTATCTCCTTAGAAGATTTCTGTAAAATAGTAAAAAGTTCATTATTTTCCAAAGATTTGGAAACTTGTCTGTTTCTTTTGGCTGCAATACCATGCTGAGACCAGCCCAAAGTGACCCAGTTACAAGTGACCACGAAAATCTTGGAAAGGTATATTTTTGTAAGCGTTAATGGTCGTAGGGAGTTCAAGCATGATGGGAAGCAAGAAGGCACTAGATTTAGCATTTCTGTGGTCACTGATGGCCTTCAAGTGAACTCTCAATAGAAATGTAGGGGTAGGGAAAAACTATATGGTTCACATGTGAATGGTATAGGCATGGCTCAATATTGTTCATTCATTCAACAAATATTTATTGAATGCCTACCATGTACCAGGAACTACCCTAGGCCCTGGGGAATCAATGGTGACCAAGGCACAGGTCTCCTAAGAGCTTAATGGAGAAAGGAGACAACAAAATAGACAATTACAGTATAGTGAAATTAGTGCTAAAGCACAGTATGAGAGGACATGAAGTTTTGACAGTGAAAGGAAGGAGGAACAGATGGCAGTAACTAGACTGAAGGTAGTCTGGAGGGAGAGTTTACCTTTTGGCTGAAAGGAATTTGAGCATGTCTGTAGGCTGAGGGGAGAAGTTTGTGGAAAGGGAGACAGAGATGAGGAGGAAGAAGGAGAGGACGGCTGGAGGAAGGTCTGAGGAAGAAGACTGGCAACGGCAGAAGTGTTGGACTTGGACTTCTTCCTTCAAAGAACCAAAGAAGGAACCGAAGACAAAATAACTGTGATGCAGAAGGGGAGCATAAAGAAATGTCTTCTGGGCTTCCCTGGTGGCGCAGTGGCTGAGAGTCCGCCTGCCGATGCAGGGGACGCGGGTTCGTGCCCCGGTCCGGGAAGATCCCACATGCCGCGGAGCGGCTGGGCCCGTGAGCCATGGCCGCTGAGCCTGCGCATCTGGAGCCTGTGCTCCGCAGCGGGAGAGGCCACAACAGAGAGAGGCCCGCGTACCGCAAAAAAAAAAAAAAAAAAAAAAAAAAATGTCTTCTACCTTTTGTCATGATATAGGCAAGGCTGCCTCTTATCAAGGAAGCAAAATAGGACTGGAGGCTTTAAGGGCAGTGTAAAAGTTCTGAAGTAGCAATGTGAGAACTGGATAAATGAAATAACTAATTCTAATTCCTAAGATTACACAAATGACAGAAGAGGCAGTCAACAATTGTATGCTTAATTTGTTTAGATCTGGGAGTGGAGTATGAAAGTGAAATGTGAGATGCATTTCATAGAATTGAATAGGGATGAATTAAACAAAGGTAAGTCTTAAAAAAAAAGAATTATCAAAAAATCACTAAATGTACACCCATACAGTGTATAACTGATTATGGATTATTTATCAGGGTATACAGTCAGTACAGCACTCCCATGAATTTGAACCTGTCACCACTACTTAGTAGCAATGGCGGAAGCTAGAAGGCTCAAATTAAAAAGTCAGCAAACAGAAGCCATCAGCAATAGAAACGAAGAGGAATTCACAAGTAGAGAAGCTATATACATTAGAAGATGAGGTAATGGGAAAAGAAGCTTAAAAGCAAAGACATATTGTGGACTAATATAAGCCTAAAGATAACTGATGTAATGTTGCTGCTTTCCTTCTCTCCTTCTTTCCACATTGTCCTAGCTGTTTTATGCCAGGTACATTGTGAGGCATTAGTGATACAAAGAGAAGACATAATTCTTGCTTATAAATTCAGAATATGTTCTTGTACCCATAGCCTAATTTTTATAAAAAATAATCATAATAAAACTGAAAGCTGTTCTGAGTTTTGCTACTCAAAACTATGCATTGTTCTATAAGACATTAATCACAAGGAAGCACAATTACATCATAAAAAGTTCAACAAATTCTTGAACAATTAGCAAAAGGTGCTGCCAAAAACGGCAGCAGGTTAAGTACCCATA
Source organism: Lipotes vexillifer (assembly GCF_000442215.2). NCBI lineage: Eukaryota > Metazoa > Chordata > Mammalia > Artiodactyla > Lipotidae > Lipotes > Lipotes vexillifer. The sequence goes on from NW_006770074.1 coordinate 196,317, forward strand.
AAATAATATGTTCTAACTTAATAAACTGCTGTCCATCTTGGCTTTATCACAGACGTTACATCTGACTTTTCCTTAAATGGCTGGATTAATACCAACAAAAAGGCAACGAACATCAAATGGCAAAGCAAGATAACCAGAAACTATTTGGCAAGTGCCAGAAAGTATTTTGGCAGCAAACTGATAGCAATTTTAGTGATCACTGTAACAGTATTAATACATATTTATTGAGCTCTTGAGCCAGGCATTGTGCTAAGTATATTACATACAATATATCATTAAACTTTTATAAATTCCCACAATAAACTGACCTATACCGCATTTCCTAATACCATCATTATACAGACAAGAAAATTGAAGCTTAGAAAAACTAAGTAACTTGCCCAACATACACAGTTAGTAAGTAAAGGAGCCAGGACTTGAACTCAGGTATGCATGATTCTTAAAAATCCATGCTTTAACCACTGTGTGATTCTGTTTTCCCAGAAGAATGGAATGGTGCCAGACACATGATGAACACTCAGTAGTGCCTGTTGTTGAAGGAATGAATGAGACGATATAAAGCAGCTATTGCAAAGTAAGCCCAAATGCGGAAAATACAAGAAGAGCAGAAGCAATACTTTAAGGTTTCATTAAATCACCAACTCAAATTGTGCAGCATAATTGTGGGTGTCTGGAAAATCACAGCAACTGACATAATGGCCTAACATGCTGTTACAGGAAATGTAATGGCTCTTTTTGAGTGAAAACTTCAGGCTGTCTATGAATCTACAAAGCCAAAGACGGAAACAGCACCAGGCAGTTCAGAAAAGCAACTGCAGGTGCTGATTAGAAAACTCTTCCCCACATTTTCTTAGTATGGAAAGGATCGTTGGTGCTGCACTGACGAACAGTCAAGCCCACAGGTTTCCTTTAGTTCTATCACCTTTAAAATGAAAGAAAATGATGTGTACTGGAAAGATTAGTACATTCTAGAACTATCCAGATCCCTCTTTTAAAAGACTGGCACCAAAAGATTCCTCTTACTGGGTCCAGGGTCATGTTTTATGGCACTGACTCTGCTACCATGATCACCAACGACAGGACCCACAGAGAGCACCTGTCCCAGGAACAGCCAACCTCTGAAGAGCAACCTATGACCAGCAACCTACGAAGAGGCCTAGCATGGGAGATTTGCCCAACAAGAATGCACCTAACTGAACCAATCAGGTTTTCTCTTACAGAAATCTAAATTCAAGTTATATGGAGAAAGAAAATACTTGAAAGACACAGAAGAGGCAAGCAGTGGAAATAATGAGGCAGTTATATAACCACACCGAGAAGATATCAACTGACGTAATTAGTGTCTTTTTTTTTTTTTATAGTAAAAGCAGAGTCTGACACGGGGACGGGGAAGGGTAAGCTGGGACGAAGTGATATAGTGGCATGGACACATATACACTACCAAATGTAAAACAGTTAGTGGTAAGCAACCGCACAGCACAGGGAGATCAGCTCGGTGCTTTGTGACCACCTAGAGGGCTGGGATAGGGAGGGTGGGAGGGAGACGCAAGAGGGAGGGGATATGGGGATATATGTATAGCTGATTCACTTTGTTATAAAGCAGAAACTAACACACCATTGTAAAGCAATTATACTCCAATAAAGATGTTAAGGAAAAAAAAAAAAAAAAAGCAGAGTCTGAGAAGGGCTAATAGCAGCAGAGAAGCCATACTCCTGCTCCTAAGAAGGCAACACCCAGTCCCTACAGTTGCGTTATTTTTTCCGGCTTCTTTAACTGGTTGAAATCCATATGGTGAAGCCAGTTTGTACAATTACTGCTAGGTTCCCTTAAGGCCTGGCCCCTTCTGTCTTAGTTCCCCACACAGCACTCTCTAACGAACCTCTCTTGACCAGCTACAGACCAACTAAAACCCTGCACTCGCAGCAGCAAGCACATAGCACAATGCTCTATCACGGGCACACATGCACTCACACACCTGCAGTGAGATGGCATGGCAAGCTGGGTGGTGACTGGTAATCCAAGTACTGTGGGTCTTACTTCCATCTTGTAGAATCTGTGGTTTGAAGACATTGTGGTCTTTAGCTCTAGTTAACTGTTTTAGAAAGAAATGACCTTCAAAGAAGTATCTTTAACCTTAAAAATTAACAATTCATATCATTACAATTATACACCTAGAAACTGAAAAGAGATCCAGGGCAGTTACAGCAACAAAACCATTTCCTTGAAAAGTTTCTTCCTCTGGTGTGTGTTTGTATACAAATTTCATGGTAACTAAGTGATTGTGTTCACTTACAATCATAAGAAACAACAGCTGACTAGTCAAGACAGCCAGGCAAAGGAAGGGCAAATTGGAAAATCATGAAAACGTTTTGAGGAAAGTTTAACTTGAGGATATAAATGTTGGTAACGACTCACAACTTCACTAAGCGTGTTCCCTCTATGTTTATGACAGCCCCATGAGCCCACCTTATGTCCTCAAAGGCTGCCCATTCAAAGGAAAGGAGAATAAGGCTCAGAAAGTCTCAAACATCTACAAATGTCCAGCATGTTGGATTCCAAGGAACTCAGTAAATATCTAATGAGCAAAAGGCATGAAAATGGCATTGCCACTCTCCTGCAGAAGCTTACACAGAACGACCCTAACAACTTATATGACAAAAACCCAAGAACACTACATAAAAATCTTTTCCTTAAAAGTTAATTTCTTTTCATGTAATTCAATCACTTGTGCACACAATGTTCCTAGTACTTGGCTATTTTTTTTTCTTAGAAGAAAACTATTCCTCACTTTCTCTTCCCATCCAAAATAAAAACTACCAGACACAACCAGTACTTTGGGGTTTAGGTCTACCAAAGCATCAGTTTAGCCAAGAAGAGTCTCAACTTTTTAAAAATATATATTTTTGCACAGCTTAGAAAGAAAGACTGACTAAAATCCACAGTTCCATTTCTCAGAGCTAATTTATTCTCAGGATAATTCCACAGATAGAATTAAAAACTAATATTCAAAACCTGGGTTGTAAAGAGAGTTCTATGCATTTAGGGTTCATTTTGGTGTAATAATTTCTCCTCTGAACATAACATTATTACATGCTCTTGCATCGAAAGTGTTACCAGATTATACAGGAGCAGGACACCCAGATAGGCTGCAAGTCATTATTGCTCAAGCATTCAAAGCGTTTTTTTGTTGTTGTTTTTGGTTTGCCTATTTTTTTCAACCACTTCATTCTACTGTTTAAACATTACTATGTTTTGTGTGCCAGAAACATGCTCAGATACCTGACATAAGAATTTGAGTATCAGAATCATTAAGAAACCACACAACCCAGGTGTTGGGACCCCAGCACTTGATCTGCAGATCAAGATATGAAAGTTCATCCAAACCTAGGGACAAAGGTTCTCTGGTGTTGCAAATTAACCCTAGACACAAAAATTTCTAAAATCGTCATCTTATGGTTAAAAAAAACAAGAACAGGGAGATGTACGGGTAAACCCTGCTGGTAGATAATTTAACAGTACTTGGGCCTCAAGTGAAATGTGGAGTACTGTCACTAAAGCCTACCATTGGCAAGACTTTTGAAAAGTACCATTTCTTCTTATTTCTTCATGACACATTCACCAAAGAAATTCCTGACTTAACCCAAATCATGCTCTCCTAAAGAATCCACTCTTTC
>NW_006770074.1:200141-209743 GCF_000442215.2 Lipotes vexillifer
CTCTTTCCACAACCAAATGCTTGCTTTCAAATAGTAATGCATATCTACTTTAGTTTCATAGAAATATTTCAACTATGTTACTCAGTTAATATTTGCTCCATGTCAATACTTTACACATGACCAAAACCAAAATATTGTGTGATAGAACAGATACTAAGAGAATTTTAAGACAGATGGGTTGTCCTAAGGAGTAATGATAAAAACAAAGCCTAAACAATGAATGTGCTTAAAACTACCTAATACCTTTTCAAGATAAATGAAAAACTTGAGTAGGAATGATAAACTAGTAATAGCTGCTTAGAAGAAAATTGGTGGCAAATATAGTTGGCTGTCCTCATTTCCCAGTTAAACACAAAAGCAGCAGTTAAAATCTGATGCGTAGCAATAAACTCTCTTCTAATGCACACATTTTCATTTAAACTTAACTTTACAAGGTAATAAAAAATTGCACATTTATACTGTGAAAATTACTTATAGTAATCATATCTAACATTTATTGTAACATGAGAAGGACCACCCTGTTTTACATGTACTTTTCATTTTCTCCTCAGAACAACCCTATCAGGTAAGAAATATTATTCTCATTTTATAAATGAGGTTAACTAGGATACAGAATGCTTAAGTAACTTAACTTGCCCAAGGTCACACAGGAAATAAACGGTGGATACAAAAATTTCACCAACGAATCTAGCTCCAGATCATTACACCAAACTGCCAACAAGTAATGTAGTGACTGTACTTTGCAAATGATAAAATCTGCATATATAAGGTGCACTGATTAAGGGAACATGCTTTGTGGTCAGACTTAGTGTCAAGTCTCAATTCTATAATTTACTAGCTATGTGAACTGGAGTAAACCACTGAACTTCCCTAAGCTTCAATTTTTCTATTCTGTAAAGTGGGCATGATGAAGGAACAGTTCTTACTCCATAGGGCTGTTGGTGGATTAGGGGCATCATGCATATAAAGGATTAGCAAAGCGCTTGGTATATAGTAAGCACTCTATACAAGTTAATTACTATCAACTAATACTAAGAATTCTCTTTATTATCATAAACTCTCATTTTAGTACTAGTGGCACTTTCTAAAATAAATTAAATCTATCAATATTGAGATAATAAAAGTTTAGGAAAGTAAGACCCAAAGCCTCAAAGTATATGACAGCACAATTCAGATGGAAAAGGCTACTACTTACTTTAACATCATTAGCAAACATTTATTTAGTGTCTGGATATACATGAAAACGTGCTAGGCACTAAACAGAATTATCAAGACATAGTCCCTGACCTCAAAAATACACAATCAAGCAAGTTAATTCTGCTGAGTGGGCACAACAGCACAACCTCCAACTCTGGGCACTTTCTGAACCAGATGCACCTACGGTGCTCATTAAGTTCCCCTCTGTTTGTGGTATGACAGTGGTGAACATATGTAGAGAAAGAAACTTCAAAATAAATGATAAAACCTGACAAGTGTAGAATGATAAAGATTCAGGAATAAATGAGCTGTTTTTCCACCCTCTTACCTTCTCAACAAAATGTTTTAGCTATCTTGGTACTAATGATCTGTTAATTAACCAGAAGAGAAAAAAGGAAAGAGCTGGAAGCTCAGAACTGAGGTCAAAGAAAAAGGGTACAGAAACAAATTACAAGAGAGAGAAGGAAGGAATGTGGAAAGTTAGAAAAGCCAAAATAACTGTAGGTGACTTTAAGTGAAACACATTTTATTCTGCCGTCTAACATGTGCTTTATGCCTTAGAAACCAAACAACTAACAGCCATACTTAAGATTGCTGATCCTTACTCCTTTTCAATCTTGAGGTTTCCGCTAGCTCTTGAAGTCAAAGAAGAGAAAAAGAATAGCATAGAGTACAGAAGGATTCTGTCTACCACCACAGCCAACATCATGCTGCCCGTATCTTAGAGCTCGGCCACTGATCAACTACGAGACTGTGTCTGAATCATAATCCCGATAATCTAAGGATTCCATTAGAAAAGTAAATTCTAAAACTCCTAACTAAGGAACTAGAATATTTCCAAGGGCCACTACAGGAAACCTGGAGACCTAATTTCTGAAGTTTTAGAAGCATTTCAAATCTCATTTTCAGTGGTCATGCTATTCAAAGAGATCTTTTACAACTTCACAGCAGGAAATGATATTCACTTGTGCTTCTATCTCTATACCTACTTGCCATAATACCTATTGGGAAACTCCTCTTTCTATACCTGCAGCCTCAAACTGTAGCAAAACCACAAAACTCCCCACTACTGCATCCACAGGCTCTCTAAAGCAAACTGAGCAGAACAGCCTACTGACCATAAGGCAATGTAACAAATACATATTCCTAAAAAATGTGAAGTTACTTTTCAACAATACAAGCAATCTGTGTCAACCGAAAATTTGGCTCATATATATATATATATATATATATATATATATATATATATAAAAAACTAGGCTAAAAATTAAGGATGGATAATTTATATATTGTTCAAGAATGTATACATTCAAGGTTTTCTTCTTGAAGTAGGGAGTAAAGAGGGGAAAGAGACATGAACCCCCAAAATGGTTATTGTGCATTCAAGGTATATCTGCATGGTATAATCAACACCTGCTTAGGGAATTCCCTGGCAGTCCAGTGGCCAGAACTCCGTACTCTCACTGCCGAAGGCCAGGGTTCGATCCCTGATCGGGGAACTAAAATCCCACAAGCTGGGCAGCGTGGCCAAAAAAAAAACAAAACAAAACCAAAACACCTGCTTAGTATCAGCCATACTTCATCCAGCTTTGCTTGCACTTGTTATACAAACTTATGAAGTTGAAGCGCAAGCCGTACCTTTTACTGTTTCTCCTCTTCCACCAAATTTATGAATAAAAGGTATCTTCAGGAAGGAAGATGATTTGAATTCTATAGAAGAACTCTCAATTGATCAAACTGCAGCAAAAGTGGATGTAATTTGTAGCCAGAAATAGGTCTTAATATAAAATAAGGAGTTTCCGATGGTTCTTTACCTGCTTCACTACTCCCCCCAACGACAGCAAAAAGTACTATAAATACTTGCTTATACAGCCTGTGTGTAGAAAAGCTTCTGGCACAAATTTCTTAGGCCTCTTCTCAAGCCCGATCCTCTGAGATGACAAACCTCAAGAGTCAAAATAAAACCAAAAAGGATGAAGACCAGAAAGGAATAGGAAGAACAAAGAATTTCTAATCACTTCTTACTAGTTCATTCTACTTAACTGGTCCTAGTTTAGTCTCTATGTTTCCCATGATCCATTAATTTGGCTATTACGATAAAATATTCTTAATCTCTCTAGGCCCTTCTAATTTAGACAAGCCCTGACATAATGCTATTTTTTTCTCTATGACCCAGATGAAATATTTTTATAGTCCTTGGAACCCTTGATGCCCCCTCCTAAATTCCTGCTCTGTGGCTCTAAGTTACGACAGTGGAGACAAACTGTACGTGAAAGGTCCTGTGGAAACAGGTGAGTAAAGTAAGGGAACTGCAGCAATTGGGCTCTCCTCCACCAACATGAGGATATTTCTCTTTCTTCCCTACAGTATTTAACAAGTAAAGCAGAAAGGAAAAGGCCGGCATACACAAGAGAGGCTGCAGCAAAGAGCTACCCCAAGCTTTTTAGGAATCCTCAGATCCATTTGTTATAGGTATCTAAGTCTGGAAAATATCTTTGGAATATGTCTTGTGTGTAGGAATGCATAAAAGATAACACCTTGCAAAAGTCAAACATACAGGTTTAATAATGTGCAACTAATGAAGATGGTTTATAAATGAAATAACACCTACACATTTAGTTCCCTAAATATATTACACTATTAATCATTAAAGTTAGACCTATAAGTACAAGTTTTCCATATGTGGAAAAGCAAATCTGTTTTTAAATTAAAGAGAAATTATTACTCTAATTCTTAAAAATAAAACTATCAGGATAAATTTCAAGTGTAGCTGCTCATAGTCACTATTCAAATTTAAATTTGATAATAAAACATTTAAGTTTCAACCAATGCACCTTCGTTGAAGCACATTTAGCTGAAATAACTTCGAGTCTGGTTTATTTCCATCACATATAGTACATTTTTCCAACAAGAGCATGTACATTCAATATAGAACATTTCCAGCAACAGTTACAGTCTTTCTAGTTTCCTTTCACAGTATATTTTAGTGCAAAGCACTGGGAAGGGTAAATGTTTTTCTAGCTATGAAAGCATTTTATTATGACCTTGTGGATCTTCAACATTTTAAAATTTTATACAAAAAGTATATAGATGTGGACAGGGTCCCTCCTAAGTACAGGGATGAACCTATATAAAAACATGGTATATTCTCTGCTGTACCTTTTAAAATTATAATTTGACAAAAATTACTAAAAAATAAAATATTCCCTAAAAAGTACAAAATATTGATTACACAAAAACCTGCCCAGTATTTCATTAAAGATAGATGTACTTCTGTTTTCCCTAAAATCTTGGTTACAAAAATGGACAAAAATTCATTATTTTCTAAATTTTACAGTAGGGATCAAATATTATCTAAAGTGGTCATTTAAGATTTTACTTGGGAGAGAAAAAGAATCAGGGTTTATACCCCAATCTTCCTTTTTTAGCAATATGTAAAGAAATAAACTAGTATTATAAGAAGTGGTTGTGCAGGGATTGTCTGCATCCACAAAATAGCAGTAAGCTCTTTATTACCTTCATATTAACATTAGTAAATGTGGGGTCTTTTAAAGAAAACTGAAAAATTAAGTTGCATCTATCATTAAAGTGCTTTGTATGAAACTTAAAGAAAAATACGGGAATGTTTAATTTTCATAAAAACCTCAGATGTTTACAAATGAAGAATGTGATGATCCATGGATGAAAATGAACCGGAAGTTTCCTATAGTATATATTTTAGAATGAAATTTTCAAACATTTAAGTGCTATAGAACAAGTTAGAAATAAATGGATGTAAAAATAATTACAAATATTTAGTAGGCTAAATATTTATAATGTGTTGAGATTTGTCTTTTGGTCCTAACATACGCTCTCTAGGAAATTATATATCTGTACAATCCAGATAAAAATTCTGCCAAATAAAGTGGAACAAAAGTAAAATCGCTAACTTATAAAGTCTTTGATAATTAAAAATCACCAGTGGTGATATTTTCTTCAGGTTGTTGATCACTTAATCAACAAACTGCTGGAAAACAAAATTTGCAACATCTTTGTATAAACTGTAGACCAAATGCACAGGGGTGGTTAGCTGATGGACTGTGATGACAATACAAAATGTCACAGCTACTTGAAAGTGCTGGAAGAGGCAGTGCCTTAGAAACAAGTGGTTAGATGGTTATTATTTTAGTCAGAAAACAGCAGTTACAGTCATATATTTATCAAATTTTTTTCTTTTTTTTTCCTCATAGTACCATTTGAAGATGTTTAGTGGTTCTAACACCAATTTAAAGTCTTTCCACAAAAATGAACTCCAAACCTTTTCGTACATCACTTGAAGTTATCTGAGGAGAAATGGGAATAAATGAACACTTTTGAGTTTACCAATAAAACCTTATTTTCAAAATAATACAATAGTAAATGACTTCTAAAGGATGGTTTCATCTCAAGTTTTCCACACAAATAAAAAAATGTGTGATAATCAAACCACAACATTTAACCTACTGAGCACTCAAACTAAGTATACTGCTTTAGAACCTGAATCCAAAACTAATTTAATACTAATTAAATATATTAAATGCATTAATACAAAGGACACAGGTACTGAAGGTAAACTTTAAAAATATAGAGAGACTTGCAAAAACAAGTACAGGGAGTCTACTCCTTATTTCATATTGCATTTTAAAAATCTACATTTGTTCCAAAACCCTCTAAAAAACTAATATTTTTTTCTTTCTTCCCAACAGGAATTTTATTTTTCTTGCAACACACAACCACAGGAGAAAAAAAAAAAAAAAAAAAAAACCCTCCTTAATAATATTACCTATGTTGAAATGATCACCAAAACTTTATTTAAACAAAAAGGTAAAAATAAGAGGATCAGGGACCTAAACAATCACTTTTTCCAAATATCAAAACTAAAAAACAGGAACTAACACATACTCCCAAGGAGAAGGAAAAATAAACCCAAACTTTTGTTTATCGTTTCCCCCTTTGCCTGGAAGCACTATGTTAAACGTAAATAATAAATGCTAATTGTTCTAAATTCAATTTGGGGATTGTTTTTTCTGAGTGCAGCACTTTATTTAGCCGTCACAGATTAATTTAACAATAATTACAGTGCCTCAAAAGACTTTTTTCCTGTAATTATCGCCTTCACAAATTCATTCTAATATACTTAACTTCCTACAACGTATTAATTAGTAGACTAAGTCACTGAATCAAATTAAACCTGTGCAAAGTTAGTTAAACAGAAGACTTCTATTGTAAACATAAGCCAATATAAATGTATATATTTTACAACATTGAGAGGAAATCACTGACCCTGTGCCATCTACCTATAACTATATTGCATTGTCCTGTGGAAGATAAGTTCTGAAGTTAACTTTTGTTCCCAAGCCACTGGAATAAAGGTCACTGAAGAGGTAAATGCGATATGCACATTACTCTTGCAGTTCCCACTGCCGTAAGATATATGGAAGCAAATGTGTTAAAATGGAACCAGCTATAAATTACGGTCAAATGATTTTTTTAGTTCGATGGGGGGAAAAAAGCAAAACTCTGTAACTGTTCCTCACCAGACAAGAGCCTTAGATCTTGTACTTCGGCCTTTGGTTTTGTTTCCTTCAGGTGAATTGGAAGCATTTGCCTTATGAGTTTTCTTATGATGTTCAAGATAAGTCTTTTTGGCAAATGCCTTTCCACATTTATTGCATCTGTGAAGAGAAAAGTTTTTTGTGACTTTTACTTCAATACCAACATCAGCTACTTCATACTTTTTACTAGGAGAGTTAGAAGTGCCATCGTGTTTTGAATCACTATGTTTTGCTTCGTCTCTTGAAGGGCCTCTTTTTGCCACTTTATTTAGAACAAAATCAATGGGCTTTTTTATAGCTCTGATCTCTAAACTGGCTGTTATTTTCCCAAGATAACGGGACGACTTTTTATGAACCACAGTTATATGTCGTATCACATCGCGCTTCCGACGAGTTTCATAAGTGCAAAGAGGACACTTGTAGAATTTAACATAAATGTTATTCCCATCTGTGTGCAATTCAATGTGTTTAGTCAAGTTCTGTTTGGAAGTAAACTGACGTTTACAAAGTTTACAGTAAAGTTGCTTAAAGTCAAAGCCAGCTGAAAGTTTTGGCTTCCTGGTTTTTTGCTGGCCACCTGCAGCAGACGGACTAGTTGATTTAGGGCTTTCAGAGTCTTGTTTAACTTTATTTTTCTGTGCTGCCGGTGCGTTCTTTTTTTCATTTGAATGATTTGTTCCCTTTAATTCATTCTGTGGAGAATGGATAATGGAAGGGGGTGAAGATTCTACAGAATCTGCTGGTTCAACTTTAACTTTTATTTCTGAACTGTTGGCAGTATTATTGGGGCCTTTCTCTCTTTTAGAGTTTGTTCCAGAAAGAGTTATCTTGTGAACAATTTGCATATGTCTTTTAAGCATTATTTGTGAACTATATTTCCTCTTGCAAAGGAGGCATTTGCATGCAGTTAAATTGTATTCAGCCTTTGAAGACGACTTTTGTTTTCGAGCCTTGAAAGATTTTTTAGGAGAAACAGAATCCAGGAACAAAGGTTGCCCAGGCTTTGTTGCTATATCAGGAGTAATTGAATCCCTCCTTAGTCCTCTATGAACTTCATCAAAATGCCTCCTTACATTCGCTTTTGTAGCAAATGATTTACAACATACTGGACAGCTCCTACTTAATGGAACTAGAACATTCTTACTGCGTCCTTTAGAGGATTGGTTTGGATTCTTTCGTGTTTCAATGTACTTTTTTAGTTCTTCCATTTTTTTCTTGTGTACTTTTCGAATGTGACGACGAACACCTCGTCTGGAATTGAATTCTTTTCTACAAAGACAGCATATCAACTGGTGACCAAAATCAGAATTGTCAGAAGTTTCCAAGTCAGCCTGTGATTCCTGCAGTTGTTCATCAGATGTAGGTGCAACTTCATCTGCAACAATTTCAACAGGAGGGGGCTCTACAGTTTCCACCTCTGTGTCTGTAACTGGAACTGTCTTAGACTGTTCAGTGCTAGTTTCCTGTATTTGAACTTCAGGCTGTTCAGGAGTACTGCTTGACTCTGTGACTTCAGTAGGATTATCAGTCCTTGAAATATATTGAAAAACTGCATTCTGATTAGTTTCTATGGGTTCTAGCTTAATAATGTATTCTCGCTTGTCCACACTTGGATATATGGCTTCTAGGAGATCATTTATGGCTTGGCTTTGTTTATCATTTACATCAGGAAGGTCTGTTAAGGAAAAAACAACATTTTAATCTGAAATAATTAGCCTGCTCTAGCCCTCTAATATTTTTAAATGTATTATGAACCTCTATTTTAAAATTTATTATATTACTGGTTTGCATTTATTTTTACAAGAGCATTATCTACTTCTCAGTATTTTTTGAGTATAAAAACAAGTATTAATTAAATTAAAATTTGCTTTAATTTACAATCTCATCATGGTACACAAATGTTAAGGAATAGATGCAATCTGAAGAGTTACTTCTAATAAGGGCCCTTAATATAAAATATTTAAGCACATGGGTACAATAAACAATAAAAATAATATTTCATATTTTTAGGCTAGCAAAGGCAAATCAAAGTTCTCATAACCCAAGATGGATAAAACACCATGAATGTTACTACATATAAAAATAATTCTTTTTTTAGAAAATATAACAGCATTCCTATTAACTTAATCCATAATAAATAATCTCATCTAATTGTATAGGGACATTTGAACATCTTATGGAAAATGAAGAAGATTTATAGGAAAATATATAAACATGAATGACAGGATGTATAGAAGTGTTTGCTAAATTCAGTCCTATTACATGACTTCTTAACATGGCAACCTATTAAAACAAATGATTAAAAACTACAGATTAACTCCAAAAACAGAGCTAGTTTTATTTATCTGTGCAATATTACACCATCTGTAGGCAACCTAATATTCCTATTGTAACAGAGTTGTCTAACACTGGTTATGTTTCTACATAAAATGTTAAAATCTAGCTACAAGTATAGCATCAAATCTAGTATCTAATTATAAATCAAGAAATGACTCATCATAGCTCTTCTAGTCTACTAACCTTTCTTTTTAAAATGGATAAAGTGGTATCTATAAGAATAATTATACTTTCACAGAAGTATTTCTAGAATAAGTATTGCAGAAGAGTGCACAATAATACAGCAAATCCATTTATCTATTTCCCTCTAAAATTCAACTAAACTTTATTTCACACCAAAAAGTAACAAAGAATGACTACCAGAAAATTAAATTCCTACTAGTTCTTTAATTAAAATGTTAGATTTGAAACTAATCTCTATAGACTACCTTTTCATTTATATTTCAAGGATAAAAAGAAGTATAATAAGATTTAACAGTGGTAGGGGAAGGTTTC
>NW_006770074.1:209906-233102 GCF_000442215.2 Lipotes vexillifer
TAGGGAAAGTTTCCAGACAAATATGAAATTTCTGTTTCATCTATGTCCTATAATATACTTTAAATCAGCTTCATGCTAATAATTAAAGCAGTACTTTTGATATTTGGAGCTCTGCATTCCATTTCCACCCCAATAAGGTTAAGCGGAAAAATGCACAAAATCCATAATGCAACTGTAATATCAAGCTAACAAAATAAATTCTATATTTTGTAAGTCCACAAGAGTTAAATCCCTGAACAAGAAATAATGAAAGTAACCTATTACTTATTAAAATATTTTAAGGAATTTACATTATTCTTTAAAGCAAGAAAATAATACCATTATATATACTGCAACTTAATCATACTGAGCCGATATGCTTAATTCAACAAACACTTGGTTCCACAAAGACTTTGTTAGGCTACTACCTGCCTTTATCACACAAAGCTATTTCAGATCTCAGGTTAGCCCATAACACAACCTAATTTCTGATAAAATGACTTATCTAATAAACTTCACTGAGACTAAAACTGATCTTCAAATCAAGACCCAGAAAACACTAGAAAGATCAACAAGTATTTTTTAATGCTCTCTACAATTACCAAAAAAAATCAACTCATTTACTCATTCTTTGCTCTATTTCCAACTTTCTCACTTACTTAAGGAGAATCTTAAGTAAATGATGAGTCATATCTGGTAACAAGTTTTTAAGAAGTAAGGAGGAAAAATACCAACACCCTCATCAAGCATTAATATTTTAACTTACAAAAATCCTGGATATAAACTGTATAGTCCATATAAACATTCAAATATATCCAATACTTTAATACAAATATACTCAAAAATCTAACCTCATATATCTTTAGCAAAATCCAAATGAAAACACTGATATGAAAGTATCTATTTAAGAAACTGAATATAACATTGAGTCAAGTATTTTATCTTATTCTCTATCACTAAATTATCTGTAACTAGACATCGATACCATTTTAACATAAATGTATAGCTGTAGTATAAGAATACATAGCAAAATGCATAATTGAATATATGAATAAAACTTACTGTCATCCATCTGGAGACTTGGTGGGCAGTAGAATTTTTTATGGGTAATTAAATTTGGTAATCCTCTGAAGAGACTGCGGCATAATTTACATTCAAAAATAGTGTCCACATCTTTTAATAAAATATGCTTAAGTTGTTTAGTTCCTGAAGGAAAAAAGAAAGGAAAACTTAACACAAAAGGTAACTTTAACATGCAGTTTTAAACTGGGCAACCACTGTTGACAATCCAAAGGTGCAGTTTTACTCTTTAAAAACAAAGTACGGGCATTGCCAATGTCTACCACACTATACTCAGAACTAAGTTATAAACTAAGTTCTAAGCAAAATTCTACTATCATTTGGATATTAGGACAGCTGAAATTGATGGTCTTTTTCTAATTCAACAGCCAATCAATTCCTGGGCTATCTTAACAGTGGTTCCAACATCTGGTTGACCATCACGATGACCGAGGAATAAAGAGGTACATGACCCACTCCTGGAGATTCTGATTCAATAGACCTGGAGTGTGAACAGAAGAATTAAATGCCACCCCAACCCAAGTTTTTGGCTGGTTCTTCCAGCTCTCTTTCACATTAGGAAGTAAACATGAGTAATACACTTTCCCCGATTCCTTAAAGAAGGTCAAAACTGTGTCACAGGATTGTCTGTGACTTTCTTTTTAAATTCAGCTTACATTACTTCGGGTTCTGGGGCAACGTGGGATTATGGCCATTCAGTGTGAGAGTAAAGAATCCTTGTCCACAGTTTTGAATTTTGCTTAGGTCTCTTAATACCACTAGAAATTTATTCAAAGCCTTTCTCCCTCAAAAACTCACCCTAATTGCAATAAATTAAATATTGATATAATTACTACTTTAAAGCCTGTCTTTTCCACTAGATTATAAATTCCAAGGCAGCCAAGACCAAGCCTGCCTTATTTACAGCTACAAAGTGTTCAGCTCTAATAATGCTCAATAAATATTCGTTGAAGAATTGCCACTGATCTACAGAATCTAAGCATTATTATGATGGAAGATCAAAAGGCAGAGAAAAAATAAACAGCAACAAGCACTCTTTAAATCTTTAAAATAAAACACAAATAGAAGCTCTTCTGTCACTACTTCCTACAGGTCTTTGACACAGGTAAATTGACAAAAGTGATCTGCAGTGTTCACTAATTAAGGAGCCTTTGGTTTCCTCAAAAAATGATAATAATATTGACTTAAATTAAAGAAGGGAGGGCTTCCCTGGTGGCGCAGTGGTTGGCAGTCCGCCTGACGATGCAGGGGATACGGGTTCGTGCCCCAGTCTGGGAGGATCCCACGTGCTGCGGAGCAGCTGGGCCTGTGAGCCATGGCTGCTGGGCCTGCGTGCCCGGAGCCTGTGCTCCGCAACGGGAGAGGCCGCGGCGGTGGGGGGCCCACATACCGCAAAAAAAAAAAAGCGTCCTGAAAAATACCTAAGACTATCTAGGTGCACAGTGTTCCATCATTCAACAAGCGTGACTATTAAGCTCCAAGACTACTAGAGAATAAACACCATCTCATTAGCATAATTAATACTGTAGGATCCATAAAGGTTAAGCATTTCTGATTCAATCTTATGCAATCTGTTTATATTTAATTATTGTACTAATCATCATGTTGCATTTTATCATTTTGAAAACAAGCCAGCCCTCAAATTTCTACTGCAACAAGATTACCACATTATCAGAACTTTACTAAGTCTTTAGAGATTCCAATTTTGATTATCACCTAGTCATGTGACCTTAAAGGGCTATATAATCTTTGCACCTTGGTTTATTCATCTTTTAAAACAAACAAACCAAACCTATCTTGGAGAATTATGAAAGAAAATATGAACCTAAATTCTAGAAGAACTAAATTATAAATCCAGGTTTCTACTGATAAAAAAAAAATATATATATATATATATATATATATATAAAATAACTTCTACTATTTCCCAATCCAACTCAAGGTTTAATTTGGTCCACTAGACCATACTACTGCAAAATCAGAAAACACACATTTTTAAAGACTCAGAGGATAGCTTGGGTATTATACTTTGTATAAAAGTAAGTTCTCACACACACACGCACACACACACACACACACACTTCTCTAGTTTATTTCACATTACAAAATATATTGCAATAAAGTGCTAATGTATTTAGTTCATAGTTAATCTCATAAGTCACTGACAAACTATGAGAGGTAGGCTGAAGATAAAAAAACACTTTAGATAAACCTCTCCAAGTGATCTACATATAGTTCTCCGTAAGTGTAGGTGGGTGTGTTACCAGACGGAAGAAAACATGGGAAAATTCTGCACTTTAATTATAAATTAAAAGACCAGCTAGACGCATACTACAAATTCAATTCTGTCTCTAAAGGTAGTTAAAAAGGACTGAAGAGGGACACAGAAATAATCTGAACTAGGATTAGCTTAAGAATTCTACTGAAGATATAACTAGAACGTACAACATGAAGTTATACATAAAAAGTTATTTGTAAAAACGTAAAACTGCATCTCTAAATCAGGTTCTCTCAATCAACCATAAAAAAACAAAAACAGTATCAATTTCTTCTCTAGTCCCAGTTACACAGTTATATTCAGTAGAGAGCATATATTTATGCACAGTAAGCACCCCCCCCCCCAAAAAAAACGAGTTGGGGCTAACCTTGACTCATCAATCTTTTTTTTTTTTAACATCTTTATTGGAGTATAACTGCTTTACAATGGTGTGTTAGTTTCTGCTGTATAACAAAGTGAATCAGCTATACATAAACATATATCCCCATATCTCCTCCCTCTTGCATCTCCCTCCCCCCACCCTATCCCACCCCCTAGGTGGACACAAAGCACTGAGCTGATCTCCCTGTGCTATGCGGCTGCTTCCCATTAGCTATCTATTTTACATTTGGTAGTGTATATATGTTCATGCCACTCTCTCATTTTGTCTCAGCTTACCCTTCCCCGCCCCCATGTCCTCAAGGCCATTCTCTACCTCTGCGTTTTTAATTCCTGTTCTGCCCCTAGGTTCTTCAGAACCATTTTTTTTTTTAGATTCCATATATATGTGTTAGCATACAGTATATGTTCTCCTCTTTCTGACTTACTTCACTCTGTGTGACAGTCTCTAGATCCATCCACCTCATTACAAATAACTCAATTTCATTTCTTTTTATGGCTGAGTAATATTTCATTGTATATTTGTGGCACATCTTCTTTATCCATTCATCTGTCGATGGACACTTAGGTTGCTTCCATGTCCTGGCTATTGTAAATAGAGCTGCAATGAACATTGTGGTACACGACTCTTTCTGAATTACGGTTTTCTCAGGGTATATGCCCAGTAGTGGGATTGCTGGGTCATATGGTAGTTCTATTTTTAGTCTCTTAAGGAACCTCCATACTGTTCTCCATAGTGGCTGTATCAATTTACACTCCCACCAACAGTGCGAGAGGGTTCCCTTTTCTCCACACCCTCTCCAGCATTTATTGTTTGTAGATTTTTTGATGATGGCCATTCTGACCGGTGTGAGGTGATACCTCAACCTCATTGTAGTTTTGATTTGCATTTCTCTAATGATTAGTGATGATGAGCATACTTTCATGTGTTTGTTGGCAATCTGTATATTTTCTTTGGAGAAATGTCTATTTAGATCTTCTGCCCATTTTTGGATTGGGTTGTTTTTTTGATATTGAGCTGCTTGAGCTGCCTGTATATTTTGGAGATTAATCCTTTGTCAGTTGCTTCATTTGCAAATATTTTCTCCCATTCTGAGGGTTGTCTTTTCACCTTGTTTATGGTTTCCTTTGCTGTGCAAAAGTTTTAAGTTTCATTAGGTCCCATTTGTTTATTTTTGTTTTAGTTTCCACTTCTCTAGGAGATGGGTCAAAAAGGATCTTGCTGTGATTTATGTCATAGAGTGTTCTGCCTATGTTTTCCTCTAAGAGTTTTATAGTGTCTGACCTTCCATTTAGGTCTTTAATCCATTTTGAGTTTATTTCTGTGTATGGTTTTAGGGAGTGTTCTAATTTCATTCTTTTACATGTAGCTGTCCAGTCTTCCCAGAACCACTTATTGAAGAGGCTGTCTTTTCTCCACTGTACATTTCTGCCTCCTTTATCAAAGATAAGGTGACCATATGTGCGTGAGTTTATCTGTGGGCTTTCTATCCTGTTCCATTGATCTATCTTTCTGTTTTTGTGCTAGTACAATACTGTCTTGATTACTGTAGCTTTGTAGTATAGTCTGAAGTCAGGGAGCCTGATTCCTCCAACTCCATTTTTCATTCTCAGGATTGCTTTGGCTATTCGGGGTCTTTTGTGTTTCCATACAGATTGTGAAATTTTTGTTCTAGTTCTGTTAGTGTATAGGAATGCCAGAGATTTCTGTGCATTAAGTTTGTATCCTGCTACTTTACCAGATTCATTGATGAGCTCTAGTAGTTTTCAGGTAGCATCTTTAGGATTCTCTATGTGTAGTATCATGTCATCTGCAAACAGTGACAGCTTTACTTCTTCTTTTCCGATTTGGATTCCTTTTATTGCAATGGTAAATGGGAGTGTTTCCTTAATTTCTCTTTCAGATTTTTCATCATTAGTGTATAGGAATGCAAGAGATTTCTAGGCATTAATTTTATATCCTACTTTACCAAATTTTATAGCTAAATTACCAAATTCACTGATTAGCTCTAGTAGTTTTCTGGTAGCATCTTTGGGATTCTCTATGTATAGCATCATGTCATCTGCAAAGAGTGATAGTTTTACTTCTTTTCTGATTTGGATTGCTTTTCCTTCTTTTTCTTCTCTGATTGCTGTGGCTAGGACTTCCAAAACTGTGTTGAATAATAGTGGTGAGAGTGGGCAACCTTCCTGATCTTAGTGGAAATGGTTTCAGTTTTTCACCACTGAGAACGATGTTGCCTATGGGTTTGTCATATATGGCCTTTATTATATTGAGGTAACTTCCCTCTATGCCTACTTTCTGGAGTTTTTATCATAAATGGGTGTTGAATTTTGTTGAAAGCTTTTTCTGCATCTATTGAGATGACCATATGGTTTTCCTCCTTCAATTTGTTAATATGGTGTATCACACTGATTGATTTGCATGTATTGAAGAATCCTTGCATTCCTGGAATAAACCCCACTTGATCATGGTGTATGATACTTTTAATGTGCTGTTGGATTCTGTTTGCTGGTATTTTGTTGAGGATTTTTGCATCTATGTTCATCAGTGATATTGGTCCGTAGTTTTGTTTTTTTTTGTGACATCTCTGTCTGGTTTTGGTATCAGGGTGATGGTGGCCTCATAGAATGAGTTTGGGAGTGTTCCTCCCTCTGCTATATTTTGGAAGAGTTTGAGAAGGACAGGTGTTAGCTCTTCTCTAAATGTCTGAACAAATCAACTGGTCAGACCACAACTTTTCAATGTGTAAAGCAGAGTAAGCTTCCCTGTAAAAGCAGCACCTTTGTGACACTTTAACTTTAGTATTCCTCTCCTTTTTCCTCTCCCTCTCCCTCTCCTTCAACAGAATCCACACCAACCTCCTCATAATCCTTCCCAAGGGCAGTCATGTCCTCACGGGCCTCAGAAAACTCTCCTTCCTCCATGCCCTCACCCACGTACCAGTGAACAAAGGCACACTTGCCATACATCAGGTCAAACTTGTGGTCCAGGTGAGCCCAGGCCTCAGCGATGGCTGTGGTGTTGCTCAGCATGCACACAGCTCGCTGTACTTTGGCCAGGTCTCCACCAGGTACCATAGTGGATGGCTGGTAATTAATGCCAACTTTGAAGCCAGTGGGGCACCAGTCCACAAACTGGATGGTACGCTTGGTCTTGATGGTGGCAATGGCAGCACTGACATCTTTGGGACCCATGTCCCAACATGGTACAACAGGCAGTAAGCCATGTATTTACCATGGAGAGGGTCGAATTTCACCATCCGGTTGGCTGGCTCAAGGCAAGCATTGGTGATGTGTGCTACAGAAAGCTGTTCATGGTAGGCTTTCTCAGCAGAGATGACAGGGGCATATGTGGCCAGAGGGAAGTGGATAAGGGGATAGGGTACCAGGTTGGTCTGGAATTTTGTCAGATCAACATTCAGGGCTCCACACAATTTGACCTATCAACCTATTCAGGTTAGTATTACGTTGGGCGCTCAACATCAAGGTTTCTATGACAAATGATAGATGGCCTCACTATCTACCGTGAAGGCACAATCAGAGTGCTCCAGGGTGGTGAGGATGGAATTGTAGGGTTCAACTACAGCTGTGGAAACCTGAGGGGCTGGGTAAATGGAGAACTCCAGCTTGGACTTCTTGCCATAATCGACAGACAGATGCTCCATCAGCAGGGAGGTGAACCCAGAACCAGTTCACCCACCAAAGCTGTGGAAAACCAAGAAGCCCTGAAGACTTGTGCACTGGTCAGCCAGTTTCAGAATTGGGTCTAAGACAAGGTCAATGATCTCCTTGCCAATGGTGTAGTGACCTCAGGTATAGTTATTGGCAGCATCTTCCTTGCCTGTGATGAGCTGCTCAGGGTGGAAGAGCTGGCGGTAGGTGCCAATGCAAACTTCATCAATGACCGTGGGTTCCGGGTCTACAAACACTGCCCTGGGCACATGCTTGCCAGCGCCTGTCTCACTGAAGAAGGTGTTAAAGGAGTCATCTCCTCCCCCAATCATCTTGTCACTTGGCATCTGGCCATCGGGCTAGATGCCGTGTTCCAGTTAGCAGAGCTCCCAGCAAACACTGCCGATCTGGACACCAGCCTGGCCAACATGGATGGAGATGATAGCTGCTGTTTTGCGGCTGCCGAGCAGATGGCAGACAGGAGGAGGAGGAGAGGTTGTTGCTTCTTACAGCGCGACTCTTAGGCAGTCGATGTAAGAGGACCTGCCTGACTTATCAATCACAAATGCTCCACCACCCTTACGTCACCTATGCACACACACACATATACAAACACAGTTGTGTTGATCCAAGCATACCAAAATTCTTTCAGGTCCTTGAATTCACCAAATTCTCTCTCACTTACTTTTCAGGCCTTCAGCTATGTTTTTGTCTCTCTGCCTATAACATTCTCTCATTTCCCTGGTCTGGCTCACTTCTAGCAATCCTTCAGATTCCAGGTTAGATGTCATTTCCTCCAGGAAGCCTTCTCGGACTCCTCCTGTTTTTTGTTAAGAATTCTTCCCCTCGGGCTTCCCTGGTGGCACAGTGGTTGAGAGTCCGCCTGCCGATGCAGGGGACACGGGTTTGTGCCCCAGTCTGGGAAGATGCCACATGCCGCGGAGTGGCTGGGCCCGTGAGCCATGGCCGCTGAGCCTGTGCGTCCAGAGCCTGTGCTCTGCAAAACGGGAAAGGCCGCAACAGTGAGAGGCCTGCGTAGTGCAAAAAAAAAAAAAAAAAAGAATTCTTCCCCTATATTCCCCAGAGCACCCTATACATCTATACTACATTACCCCACTATCTTGTAATTAGTTACTTTTCTGTATCCCCATTAAACTGGAGGCTCTAAGAGGACAGAGAAGATATCTTTGATGCTCACCACTGTACTCCCAGCTTTCAGGACCAGGCCTGATGGGCATTTGTTAAATGACATACTGAAGAGCCTTCTCTATGTTTCAGAAAACCTTCCCTATAAGTAAGATTTCTTTTAAGTCTATGTAAAGTTGACCAGAAAGTCAAAAAAGGGACCTGAATGATTTTCCAATTCTGCTTACATACTTTCCAAATGAGAAAAATAAGATGTGTCCTCATTCCATAAATACAGGCAAAAGTTATTCCCTAAGTTAGTTTCAGTTACCATTTAAGGTTTTGTTGGTTTCCCATGGGGACATAACTGCTTTATTCTAATCAGCTACCTTTTTCTGATTGCTTTGCTCAATGACAGTTAGACACAGCCAACCAACTGTGCCTCTGTCAACAGTTAAAACTTTCTACAACCTGAAACATGAGACAAGACAGCAGCGAAAGTTCATCTAGACAGCCACAAAAGTTCTTCCACAACTCCTAACCCTGAGAGAGAGAGAGAGCCACGCTGCCTTACCCCTAATTATTCCTTTTCCTATATTTAACTCTCTTTCTTGCCTTAGGTTTTTAAATTATCTTAGACAATTTAGATATCTTAGATAACGTACTGCTTACATACTGCTTACATAGATCATCAATCAGTATCTTTCAAAAAACCAGCCCTCCAAAGGGAAAGCTTTTGATGCCTAGAAATTAACTAATTCATGAATATTTCAGATTATCACACATAATGGATGCTCAATAAAATTTAGTTAAACCTCACCAAGGGTTTCTCCTGTGCTATCAATTAATGCCAAACACATTGTATATACTGATAAAAATGTTTAAAAAATTATTTTCAAAAGGAATCAATATTCAATTTTACATTAGGTTCGGTGGCAGTCAGTTGACATGACATAATATTAATTCTAACTCTTCAGTGCTAGACAAAGATAAACTTTCCTTTTCTCCCTTAATATACTGATATGTTGATCAATGACAAGTTGCAGCAATAATGATTTTTAAATAGTATACTGCATGCTTTATTGTTGACTCACACATGAGCTCAGTTTCTTTAGGATGACTGTTTAACCACAATATCATCCCAACACTGCAAGCAAATCTGTAACTCATGTCATACCTCCTGAGTGCCAAGACCAGTACGAAGGGAATTTCGTACTGATCATCCTTAACGTAAGAAAACTTAGGAAAATTGAAATTGTTATCTCAAAACCACCACCTACAAAGGCTGGTTAAAAAAAAAATTACTAGATTAATTATGGAATACTGCCACATACTACAATAAATTTATAAGTAGAATAAAATTATTTTAGTGCCTACTTGGTGAATCTTTCGTTTAGTCTTACACACATTTATTGAACACCTATTAAATACAAGGTACAATGTTATTCACTGAAGACATGAGAAGTGAAGGATATGATCTGCGCCCTTGAGAAATTCCCTAATATAAATGGCTGCTCTCCTAGGAACACAGCCCCAGATGAGATGCTTTGAAGATGAATGTAAGAACAACAAATAAAACAAATCTACATTTTTCTTATTCATCCCCAAAATATGCAGTCTGATTTAAAACTTCCTACAGTTGCTATGTATCAACCAAAACAAAAAAAAACAAAAAAATCCATCATATAATATGGCACTATCTTATGTATCTCTGATAAATCACACTTCCAGGACAGAGGCATCACCATCCAGTCATAGCTTACACTAACTCCAAGAAATGTTGCTTTAAGCAATAAAAAATAAACAAAAACTCTTCTAAGAAAGTAAATGACCAAACTTAAATTTAATTAATGACAACAGCAAACATCACACAAAGCCAATTCTCATTTTTCACTGCAATTTATTCCTCCCTAAGATTCAAAAAAGATGCTACTTGCAAATAGTAGTAATGTGTTCTATAGGTAGAATCTTTTTTCTATAATACAGTTGACTCTTGAACAAACACAGGGGTTAGGGATGCCAACACTCTGCACAGTCAAAAATCTGCATAAAACCTACAGTCCTCCTTATACTCCCTTCCTCCATATCCTCACTTCTGCATCCTTGGATTCAATCAACCAAGGATCATCTGATACTCTAATATTTACTACTGAAAAACTCCGCAAAAAAGAGACCTGCACAGTTCACACCCATGGTGAATGTTGAAGAATCAGCAGTATAATACTGTAAAAAGAGATAATATATATTTCAAGAATTCAAAAAAAGATGTCAACTTCATATTAAAGACCAGTTATGAATACTGGACAATTTCCCATTTTTCTGCTTCGAAACTTAGGGCACTCCACAGCTCCTTTGCCTCTACCAGAAGACTAAGCGACTAAGAAAGAATATTAAGCTCAATTAATCAATTATTTATAAATACCTCATGCAAGTACACCTTTTTTGTTATTTAAAATTTTGTTTCCGTTTGGGGAGAGAGGTTGGGAAAAGAAGGAAGCTAATATAAAAGTTAACAGAGGGAGGGTTGGATTGGGAGTTTGGGACTAGCAGATACAAACTAATATATAGAGGACAGATAAACAACAAGATCCTATTGTATAGCACAGGGAACTATATTCAGTATCTGATGATAAATTAAAATGGAAAAGAATATGAAAAAGAATTAATATATACATATAACTGAATCACTTTGCTGTACACCAGAAACTAACACAACATTGTAAATCAACTATTTCTTTAAAAGAGTTAATAGATACGAGGGAAATTTGAAGACAAAAAGTCACAGACATGATCCTGGAAGGACTGACACAACTAAGGAAAGGCTCGAGCAAAGGGCAGGGCACAGTCAAGGTAGTACCTGACGCCAGGATTCAAAGCAAATAGCATGTCTCAAGTCACCCAACCATCAGGGATTTCAGAGTAGAAAATCTGCAGGTAGGGGCAAAACAGGCAGCCTTCTAAAAAAAAATGAGGTTATCTATCTATGGACAGATGTCAAACAACAGTGGAAAGTACTGTTAAAAAACCAAAGATACCTAACTATGCAGAGTCAGCTACTCCTTGTATTAGGAAGAAAGTGAGGAATATATGCTCATATGTGCGTAGAAGGTCTCTAGAAGAAGACACAAACCATGTAGCTGTGCTGTCTGAACAAAGACACTTTTGTATTTCTGTATACCCTTTTATACCTCTTTATTATTTTTTTAAACCACTTATTCCAAAAAGAAAAGTCTATTCAGATTATAAGTTAAGCAGATAGAAATAAAGAGAGATTAGAGGTTGAGAAGTATTTGTAATTTAAAGCCAGGAAAACAGTCCAAAGCAAAAGCTGAAGTGTGAAGCAAAGAAAGTGAGTCAAAACTGGTCAAGCAGTCAGTACAGCACACATGGGGTTGGTAGACCTAAAATATGACTCAACTCTTTCCTCAGCCTTTTACAAACTTCCAGCTTGGGTAGGAATTAATACCAGGCCAAAGAGAGCCCAGTTTAGGCAGGAGACCATGAATCCCTTAAGCAAAGCTGATACCGGAGCTGAAGACAACTATCTTGAGCTTGAAGACAAAGGCAGATATCCTAACACATTACTACTGCCCAACCTGGTTTAGCCTCTGAAGGTTAACAAGAGCAAAAGCATAGACTTCAAAGTTCTATCTTCAAATACCTGTCAGATACAAAACACCACCAAGACTGTTCTTTAAATGCAATGTGTGTGACCCAGCTGTAATGGAAAGAGCCTAGAAAGAGATGAGTCATTGAGGGGCTGCTTGGGAGTAGAGTGAGACCGGGAGAAACTTACACGAGTCTCAGGATGAGAAGGGATCTTAGACCCTAAGTCATGAGGCCCAAACTTCCAGCTCATCCTCTCAAGGTTTCAGTCAGCCAAGGCTTAAATACCTCAGTGCTAAAGAAGAGCTACCTTAGGAGACTTGAGATTATCCAGATACGTTAAGAGATTACTATCTTGAGGAAATCAGAATTACTGAGCTATGAGATACACTAATGAAGTAAAAGAATTCCTTTTTTAATCCAAAATTAGTTTCTTTGTACCATTCAGCAATATTTCTAAATCATCTCTAATTTAAATGATAGGGTACTTAGAGAATTTAAATTATAGTATTTTCAAAATTTGCTTGGGGGAAAAAAAAAACTCAGAAGGCAAATTTACCAGGGACATTTAAGAAAGAACATATTACCCATTTCACAGTCCCTTTCCTTCAGCTTTGTAAAGAAAGAGTAAACACAGAAAACAGATACAACCACAGTGCAATGAAAAAACACATAATTTCCTTTTTAAATATTCACCTTCCAAAGTCAAAAAAATATATAGATTTTGGGTACAGGAGCTTGTTGAGAAGGTATTTTTTACAAGACAAAGCACAAGTAAATGAAACAATTCTAACTTCCTAATCAAATAACACTATAATAAACTGAAGCAGTATAAAATAACTTCGTAAATCCCAAATTATGAATTTTTAAAAAAGAAACCTATAGCAAGGAATATGACTAAGTGTGAAGCTATTACCTTCATTTCCATGATATGAGAAAGAACAAAAAGAATTTATATATCTATACTAAAAGTAGCTAACAGAAACTCTAACTACAAATAAAAACTAACCATTCTTCTGTTATGCCAGAAACGTATTTAAATACTGCCTCTAATTAGAAAAATTTTAATTGTATTTACCACAGGAGAATTTGACGTATTATTTATTTCTGTTTACCAAGGTCAATTATCAAAAGTAAAAAACAACAAAAAACACAGTAAAATACGTTATACCACCATCCAACATTAAGCATAGGCATATGGTATACACGAAATACTTACTGATTTAAATATACATAAAAGCAATGCCATAAGGACTACAGATGACAAGTGTAAGAAATGAATCTTAGACTCAAATTAACTTTATTTTAGATTAAAGAACAATCTACTTCTTAGAATCCTAAAGTAAATCAAATAGATACTACTTCCCTTTTAAATGATTTAAAAACAAGCACCTCAAAAAATTTCTCAATACAAAACAAATGGTTTCATATAAATTATCTTTTTCTTTGAATCTCAGAAATTTTTCATTACGATATAATAAGCTTTAAAATAATAACAAAAGATATTCTAACCCTTTAATTGCCCACCACTTAGGTGTCCATCAGTCATGTATGTTTGCTTGTTCATATTTGATTTAATAGCCTGCAATGTCAGAGAAGCCAAATCCACAAGAAGTGGACAAGTGGATCATAAGAATCACAGCAACCTAAGACTTTACAGAACACTGTAGTTCTAACAGTTCTCAACCATTTATACTTAGTGAGCAACACCTACTTTAGAGCACTGGATTGTAACTGCACAAATATACTTATTATATATCCATTATTATAGTAATCTAATGGAAAGAAAAGCTAAACAAATATATCTAAATATCAGGGCTGGAATAATCTTTTTTCTATCTGTGCTCTACTAAAGATATTGAAACTCCAGGGTTAGGTAGGAGATGGTGAGTCACATAAACAGAGATGATAAAGTAATTAATCTAGAACAAGGGACATCTCAGACATTCCGAGTAAATAATCTACTCTGTCAAAGCTCATAAAGACCCTGTATAATCTACTACCGTCCTTTGAGAGTTTATAAAGAACATGCCAAAAAATAACAATGAATCTTTGCCAGCAAATATACCACATATTTCTTTAAACCATACTAAATACTTTTTAAATTAGTATATAATATATAGTACTGAAAAGGAATCTCTATCAAGTCAATATTTACTCATCCACTTTTTAAAAATGACAATTAAAAGTATTCTGTAAAGAAAACCAATGTATACATTTTATTTTTAAAAAATTATTTCTAAGGATTTCTAGGTAGTTTTTAGCTACTATGTGAAGATTGAAAATACATCCTAAAACATTCATACCTGATCGAAAGCACTCAATTATTTGCTGAATACCAGATTTGGATGTCTGTAGTGGTTGCTGTAACAAAGGAGCATCTCCAGGTTCCAGGATATAAACTACATGGAAGACAAACACCCAACCCAATCCCCACAAAAAAAGGGTTATTTATTTAAATCATTTACTATTGAAGTAAAACAATGGTTTGCTATAATCATGTTAATGACAATCACACTTTTTTGTATATACTCCACCATTATCTTTGTAAGGCAAAATGAAATAATGGGAAAAATGTAACTAAAATTTTTCTCAATTCAAGGTGAAATTAAGGCTACTGAGACTATGCATTAAGTTCAAATGCAAAGATCTTACTATTTTGGTGTTAGTTAGTACATATTAGTCATGTTTGCCTTTTTTTCCCCTTGAAGAGGAACCACTACATTTAACCAAAATTCTAGGGCAATGATAACCTAGCCACACCTCATAAACCATTCCAAAACTCTCTGGACAATCTAGTACAGCTCTCTGGGCAATTAAGAGAGCAAAACTCAAAAACCACTGCCTAAGGAAAGAACTGGTCAAGTGCACAACGACAGATGTATAAGAAGTTCACTGCAGCTCTCTGCAGTACTGTAAATAATTGAGAAAAATTTCAAACAACTTAGAAGTCTCTCAAAAGGAACCAGACTAAATAAACTATGAAATATCCATACAACAGAATCTCTCACGGCTCTTACACAGCATGAGCTAGGTCTACATGTACTGACAACAAAGGATGTCAATACTACATTGCTAAGCAACAAAAACAGGTTATAGAATGTGACCTCAATTATATTAATATATATTTCAGTAGCTACAGAAAGAAATAAATTTAACATATGTGTGTGTCTATGTATAAATGCTAATATAAACACAGAAAGTCTGATGGGATACCAACGAAATTTAACAATGGTTCTTTCCATCGGGGTGGGCTTATAGGGGTGATTTTCACTTTCTGCCTCACACTTCACTAGCCTGGGCTTTTGGAAGTGTGCACTTTAGAAAGTAAGCATTTTTATAATAAATAAAAATAATATTCCCATTGTAAAAGTAAAAATTTTCATATACAGAGGTCTATATCATCCCTGCTTTCCAAAATTCCCAGAGTAGCAGTATAAACATATAATATAAATAAGATTATGGTAATAAGAAACAAGGTAACTGAAAAGGAAAACTGAAGTTTCCCATCAGATATCAAATAAAGAGATAGTTGTGGTGGAGAAAAACTGGTCATTTTAATTACCTCTTTTTTTTCAATATGTTATAATGTTTTACCGTCTTAACCCAGATGATATTTTACCATCATCTGCTCAGTGTGAGAAGATAAGGAGGGTTACTGCAGTAATGTGTGCTGCTACTGCTTCAGGGCCCAGGCTTGGACAGCATTTAGCTGTCTGATAAAGCCTGCTAGGCTATGTGTAGAGACACAGCCTTAGATTCTCATTTTGGTTTCAACTCTTAAAGTTCAGTGTACACAAAGGGGAGGAACTATGTCTCAGGACCAAATCATTCCATTAAGCAAAATTTTCCCAATTTTAAGAGAAACTCTGAGGTATTTTTAAGAACATACACACAAATACAACTCATTTTGGGAATATCTGACATTGGCACTAACTGCAGTGGTTAAGAACAGAAGACTCCAGACCTGGACTGATTGCGCTGAAATTCTTTTTCTACCGATAACTAGATACCACTAGGGCAAATTACACTCTCTGATTTCTCTGTTCTCATCTCTAAAATGCAAATAATAAAAGTACCCAAATCATAGGGTTGTGTGAGGATTAAATTAGCTAATGCAGGTACCTGGTTAAATCAGAGCCTGGAATATAGTAAAAGCTCAATAAATGTTCTAGCACCATCATCATCATAATCTACAAATCAACTGCCTTCCTGACACCAAAAACTGAAAAATCTTTTCCAAAGTCTAAGAGAAGTAGAATGCAACCCCTTAGAGAAACAACAGTAGAAGTTTGTAAGTAGACTGATGATATCATTTATTTAGGTTAGATGTTCTTTCCAGTATTTATACACTGTAACAACCAATAACTGATTATAAAAAATAACAACTACAGAAGATAGGGTAGAAGTTATACAATTTTAAAGAACTAAACAGCTCGAAGGCCTGGCTCTCTAAGTGACAAGAATTCTAGAAAGGAAGAATGAAAAAAAGAGTAATGAATAAGGGAGAAATATGGGGGAAAAAAATGGAAACTTCTCCTTAGAGCCCCCTTTCCTCATTTAGATACATGCTCCAGAAAACTTCCTGTAATACACTAACTTCCACTTCCACATAACAACATCTGATTTCAAAGCTAGAGCAAAATTTTGTTACCCATAACCATCACTGGTACCACCAGACTACATACACATCCTGAGATACCATTCAAAATAACCCCAGGGTTAGTTCAGTTATGAGTGGACACATTCATTTGGTATACACATCTGTGTAGGTCCCCTTGTAAGGAACTTTTCTTTCTTCATGAAAACATACTCTCATTTCTGAAAAAACTTCATATGTTAGTATTTTATAAAATTTCCTCTTACATTTTCTAACATCCCTCCCAAGATCAGGTTACATGACCATTCAGGAAAAAAACAGCATCTCTCTCCAGCCAAAAAACACAAACGCTCAGAAGTTAACACCTTTCTTTACATCCTTCCAAGAACACACTTCCCAGAATAAAACACCTACTTTTTTAAGAGTCTCTCCTACCTTAAAATAAGCCCCTTAAAATATCCTTCTACCTATGATGTCTGAAATTTGCTTTCAAACAGTAGAGAGTAGGGGAGCAGTTGGAGGATGGAGAAGGGAATTGTGGGGAGGGGAGAATACAGATCAAAAGAGCTTGTCCACATATTGATAACTGATGGAGTTGTGTAATGGCTACATCAGGTTCCTTATACCATTCTCTCTACTTCTGAACATTTGAAAATTTCTCTAACAAAAAACTTTCTTAAAACATAACTAAGAATATATTTTACATACACTGATAGACTTACAACACCACCCCTCAATACAAATTGATCCATCCTATCAAGACCTGCTCAGGAACACACTGCTCTCACTCAGAACTCACCTATCGTTCATAATCCAAAGGAGGCCAGACCTCTTGGGAGAGCTCATTAAAAGAACTTCTCAAACATCATGTCACCGTCTTTCCTCCATCTGAGGGCATCCTCTTTTTAAAACTACCATAACATATCCCTCTCAATAATGGAAACATCCTCCCACTTGGCCCATACCTTCCTCTGAAATAATGACAATTAACTACCCTGTAAGTTAAACTTTTGGCTTTCCACTGAACTAAATCATCAGAAAGTGTTTACTTCTAACTAAGAAAGCGAAGAAATACCAACCACTTTTGACATGACAGTCTGAAAAATAAGTTGCATGGGAAAAGTTCCTGGCAAAATAAAGTTGACATTTTTCAATTAATGCAACTTATCTGAATTTGTGTTAATGAGGGAGAAAAAGCAGCAGAAAAGTTCCAACACATATTTAAAAGTTCAACTCTGGAAAACCTCTTTAAAAAGACATTAAAGTATCTAGAAAACTTTAATTACCAGAATATATACTTTATAAATAAGGTATGGTCACAAATTATCTTTCTTGTTTACTTACGTCTATCTCTTCCCACTCAAATGTTCCATGAGGGGGTGAGCTTATCTGTTTTGTTCACCACTTATATCCCCATTGCCTTGAATAGTGCCTAGCACCTAACTGGTGCTCAATAAAGATTTGTCAAAGAAATAAAGAAATGAGTGACCAAATAAATTTCTTCCTAAAAAAGAAGTTTTAATATGATGATTTAATTAACTAATGCAACTCAAATGACTTCTCAGAAAAAAAAAAAAATGGAATAAAAAGACAGTGGAACACAAGTATAAGAAGTCATTCACAGCTTTCTACTTCAAAACTAGCAAAATCCATTCAACATTCGGCAAAACGTTAAGTGATATATCATCACTTCAAAGATACAAAATATGCAGCAGAAAGGATGGTGAAAGGTAGGTAGATCAGGGAACAGTTGAATAAACACTGGATTCCACCCTGGGATTGCCTGTTTTACTAGCAGAGGTATTATTTTCGGCAAATCAGTGGGGATACGGTCATAGTACAAATTTTATTCTCATGTGTACCAAAGTGTTCCGAAAATAGTTCTTCCCCTTTTACCACTGCCATTTTTTCCCATTATACAAAAAAAGTACTCTACTTTACATGAACTCTACTGTGACAAAACCAAGTACATTAGTGCAGTTAAAATACTCCAACAAAAAAAACAAGCAAAAGTATTAAAAAGTCCTAATAACTTTTAGGTCAAAAATAATGATAAACAACTGCCTCTGAACTGTAACAGAAGAGCCCTTAGTTGGTTTAGTGACTGTGTATTCAAGGATTCCCTTTTTAAGCTGTACCTCTAAATGTCTGTGACAAAACACATCATACTTCTAATAAGCAGAGAAACTAATAGGAGTTTATATATCACATTTATTAAAGTGCTGTAATACTCTTCATGAGACTTCAAAAAGCAACTTCCTCATTTCATAAAATCAACTCAAAAGAGTTCCACTGAACAAATATCCTAAAAATATTTATGTATTCTACCTATTCAGATTTTGCAACAATGTGTTCTGTCCAAGAAATTTCTTTAAGAGGTGCCACTTAACAAAAGCTGATTCTTCCAACAAGTTGACTTCAGCAAACTTTTCTTAGCCCAAACTAAACTCATTTTTAAGTTTAAGCATTATTCTGTCTTTAAGCACTATCAAAGCATGAGAAACTTTTAGTTTTTAAAAATTTACATGAAACAGCTTCCTCGAAGATAAATGCCAGTATTCTACTACCCATTTTTTTCCTTTCTCTTCAGTTTTAAACATTCACAGAGCATGAGGGTATACTACTAACTGCAGGCTGCCTTGAAAGAAAAGGAAAGGGGATTGAGTAATTGATCTTGTGGAAAAGATTTAAGGTGACACTTGCAATACTTTTTTTTTTAAGAGATCAAGCAGGGGAGATCTCTTGTTTGTACAAGCTTTTAGCTTCATAACTGGTTTTATGCTGGGGGAAATTATAGCCTGCTTAGTTAGGAAAGTCTTCTTGGGCAGGAGGTAAGGAGAAGTAAAAGAAAACAGAAGGCAGAGTGGCTCTGGTGGAGGGCAAACTAACTGAAGAAAGGCGTATACCTGGTTCACAGCATCCGTGATGATGGTGGTCAGTCTGACAGTATTTGTCCCTTAAAGGCATTTTCAGTGGGCGCGACCTACTTTCCTTTCACTGTAAGAAGCTCTTCATTGCGGCTTGGCTGTTGAAAGAAGCACAAACCCGTCACTCAGCCTGAACTTCCTGGGGGGATTCTGGCTGCATTTTCCAGAAACGTTCCCCTCACCCGCCCTCCGCTTGCCCTCCGCTTGCCCTCCACAGCCCTGCACTCTCCTCTCGAACTGAAAAAGAAAAACGCACGAAGGCTTCTTCAGCCCGAACTCCCGCACAGGTTCATCGCCCTACCCGGAAACGCAGCCCCGGGCGCGCAGGGCAAGGGCCTGGCCGGCTGCGCGGGCGGCGGCGGTGGTGGCGGCCTCGCCTTCCCGGGCGGGCGCGCGCGGAGACGGAGGCGCGGAGCGCAGCGGGCACGGCCGGCGCCGGGGCCCGTGGGGCGGGGGGCGCGGCGGCCGGGCGGCCGAGGTGTAGCTCCCGCCGGCGGCCGGCCCACGTCGCGCCCTCCCGCGACGCACGTGCGCCAGGGTCTCCCCGGCTGGACCCCCGTCCCCCCAACCAAGTGCGCCCAACTTACTGAACTCTTAGGGCGGGCCGACGGGCGGGCGGAAGGAAGGAAGGCAGGCCGGACGGCCGCGGGGACAGCCTGGCGTGAGAGGCGGCTTCGGGCCCCACCTGGCGCAGCCTCGGCGGACCGAGCGAAGGGGCCGGGGTTCGGGCCCGACGCGCTCCCAAAGATTCCCCGCCGGTGCTGACGCGGAAGCGCCGCAGCTCACCACGTCCCTCCGCGGCCCGAGGCGACGGCTGTGGCGGCGGCTCACGGCGTCCCTCCGCGCTGTGGAGCTGGGCGGGCGGGCTGACGGCGCGCGGGCGCAGGCAGTTGACAGGAGGTACCGCCCCGCAGCCGCTGCCGCCGCCACCAAAGGAGCCGGAACGGGAGCGGGCAGGACCCGAGGCGCCCCTTGCCAGGGCAACGGCTGCCGCCGGAGCCCGGCTCCCCCCCAGCGCCGCTCCACCTGCGACGGTCCCTCAGGCTTTTGGAGAGGGGCGGGGAAGGATGGGGGTTTCCCCCGCCTTGAGCTCTTTTTGGTGATAGTTGTTGTTTCAGGAAACTTTATTAAGTCAGTCTCTCTCTTTCTCTGTCTGCCCCTCCACGAAGAGCCTGAGCTGCCGCCGCGGAGCGGATAGGAAGGGGGAAGCAGAGACTCGCCGGCTGCGACAGGGAGCGACTGACTGACCCCGGACGGAGATGGGGCGAGGGCAGGAAGTGACAAGCTCTCGGAGTGGGTGGGGGGAGTGTGGCCGGCACGCCCGGGAGCGCTGCGCGCATGCGCCCAGCCCGGCGCCCCCGACGGTGGGGTGGCGACGCTCTGCGGCCGGGCGCGGGGAGGGAGCCGGGGCGGGTGGCGCGGGACCGCGGCCCGGGTCTCGAAGCGGCCGTACTCCCGCACGTCCCCGGCGGACTGGGAGCCGAAGTCCTGGGCTTCGCGGGCCGAGAGGTGTGAGGCTCCTGGTGCGGTGATTGCGCCCGGGAGACGGGCTGCTGGGCAACCAAACTGTTGCTATCGCTTTTCTTCTTTCGGTGGAACCGAAACGGGAGGCTTGGAAAAGCAAGGGAGGGAACTGGAGGAAAAGGCTTGGCAAATGCGTAAGCCGTAAATCGTGGTGATTCCGAAAAAGTTGTCAGCGCATTTATAAATGGTACAAGTGGAACTTTTTTTTTTTTTTTAACGCAACAATTTCCGAAGTGTGTCTCTCAGAACTTCGGGGGTTTTAGCAGGTCCTTGGGAGGAATACAACCTAGTTGGTGGAAGATCGGTATAGATTGCAGCTGCGCTCCGCTTCTGGCACCTGAAAGTGAAGTTGGGTCACGTGGGCTGTACGCACTTTTTCTCGTCGGCGCTCTCTTCCAGCTTGGAAAATCCCCCAAGATCGCAGTGGTCTGTCAAATTCAGCAAACCCGTGTGCCGCTGCTCGGGGGCAGGAGAGACACCTCCCCCGCCTTCTCCCCGACGCCTAGGATAGAATTCTTGCTCCAGAAGCAAATATGAAAATTTTAAGACAGAAGAAGCCCCTCTGCTTTGTTTATCTCCATCTCTCGCCCCCCACACACACCCCCAAGATCCACTTCGTAGTTAGCTTGCCAGTTTTCGGATCCCTGAAAAACAAAGTTTCGTAGATAGGCTTTTGGAAAAACAAATGAGTGACTGAAATCTATTTTCAGAATTAAAAGTTAAGTTTGTAGTAGATCCAGTAATTGATAAATTTGTTACTGTAAAAATATTGAATGGAACATTTGCATAGGTCCTAAGGGATTGTAGCAGCTTGATTATAGGGGTGACAGGAAAAGGATAGGAAAATGAAAAACTTTTTAAAAGGAATTCCACGTACTGTACATTCTACATACTAACTGGTCACCTTAGTATGTTTGATCTTTTTATCTGTCCCATTGTCAAGAAGCAATACAAAACATCAAACTAAAATGAAATGCCACAATTTATAAACCAGTGTAAAATAAACTACGTCCACATGATGGTGTTATGAAGCCAATTTAAAGAATCACATTTTTATAATATTGTGTGTAATATGCTTAAGCAAAAAAATAGAAAAAAATTTTAAACGTGACCCTCAACAGTGGATTTTATTTAACACTGGGGATCTTTGGTAAAATTTGAGGTGAAATATTGTCTTCACTTTTGGAAGATCTTTTCCTACTCTAATAAGCAAATTTATCATGGGTTTAAAAAATGAATATACAGTTTTAAGTTTTCATAAACCTGAAAAGGCATCTCTTCGGATATGTAAGAGTTGTAAATGTTTGCTGACCAGATGTGAATAAAAAATGTTTAGTTTCCTGAGTAAATGCAGTATTATTTATATTGTACTTCAAAGTGGTCATTACTAGAGGGTCCTCAAAATTGCTTGTTAATAGAATAAGTTTTAAACAATCTTTGAAAAATTAGAATTATAGACAAGATTGTAATGTGCATGTGGGTAGAACAAATATTGAACCCTGAATCATAGAATTTTAAAGAGGAAAAGAAACCATGGAAGTTACATAGTAAACCTTACTTTATAGGCAGAAAACTGAAACCCCGATAGGTTAACTGATTTGCTGAAGGTCACACAGTTAACAGAACTGAGTCTAGGACCTAGATCATTCCCTTTATAAAATAACAATGCTAGTATCTGACATGTTTTGAGTAATATGTTTTAAGCTCAAGCATTAACTCATTTAATCCTAACAACAGTCCAATGAGATTTTGTTATCATTCCATTCTTCAGGGGGAGAAACTGAGGCAAAGAATGGTTAAATAACTCATCAACGTTACAGCTGATAGGCAACTGAACCAGCATTTGAACCCAAACGGTATGGCTCTGGAACTCATGACCTTAGTCACTATGTTATGCTGGCTATACTGTGTTGCCTACACTGTACCACAGCTGTTTTGGATCACATTGTACGTGAAAGATGAGCCAGTAGATCCTGTCATTTGTGAAAGGTATTAAAATGCCACGTACAAGTTCACGAAGCAGG
>NW_006770074.1:233182-244778 GCF_000442215.2 Lipotes vexillifer
AGGAATGGAGTTGCTGAAATCACAACTGAATTTCACAGGGCCCTAGAGTTTAAAGAGACTTTGAACATCTTCTAGAATTTTCACCCTACCTAAAAACACTATGCACAAACCATCACAGAAGAATTATTTGTCTTCC
The DNA here is from genome assembly GCF_000442215.2 of Lipotes vexillifer. Classification (NCBI taxonomy): domain Eukaryota; kingdom Metazoa; phylum Chordata; class Mammalia; order Artiodactyla; family Lipotidae; genus Lipotes; species Lipotes vexillifer. The sequence goes on from NW_006770074.1 coordinate 233,319, forward strand.
CTTTTCATTGTTCACTGCAGCAACCTAGGTGACACATCATTACAGCTTTAAGGAAATTTTTGATCCTTAAAGTCTGCAAGTGCATCCTAGTGATTAACCTAGGACCCTCTTACAGTTTAAAAATATTCCCTCATCTTCAAGGCTAGAGAATATATATGTGAGTGTGTGTATGTGTATATATTACATATACACATACACACACATATATTTTATTACTGCGTAGCAAACCACCCTAGAATCAGTGCCTTAAAGCCATTTTATGTGCTCTCTGGCCTTGTCTGGGATCATGCATGTAGCTGCTACAGTCATTTGGCAGCTTGACTGGGTGCATTCATGCCTGGCAGTTTGTGCTGACTATTGGCTGGACCTCTCTCTCCCCTTGTAGCCTTTCATCCTCAATATTATCCTGGGCATCTTCACATTGTGGCAGCATGCCAAGCAAATACAGAGTGGGAACTGCAAGACCTCCTGAAGCAGAAACTTGACATCACTTCCACCACATTCTATTGGTCAAAGAAAGTCAAAAGGCCAGCACATATTCAGAAACTGGGGAGATAAAGTTCCCTTCTTTTTAAATTTTTTTAATTGAAGTATAGTTGATTTACAATATTGTGCCAATCTCTGCTGTATAGCAGTGACTCTGTTTTATACATATATACATTCTTTCTTTAATATTCTTTTCCATTATGGTTTATTCCAGGAGACTGGATATAGTTCCCTGTGCTATACAGTAGGACCTTGTTGTTTATGCATTCTAAATATAATAGTTTGCATCTACCAACCCCAAATTCCCAGTCCACCCCTCTCCCTCCCTCCCTCCCCCTTGGCAACTACAAGTCTGATCTCTATGTCTATGAGTCTCTGTTTTGTAGATAGGTTCACTTGTGCCATATTTTAAATTTCCCTTCTTGACGGGAGGAGTAGCCAAGTCACATTTCAAAGGGGTATGCATATAGGAATGGAAGCAGTTACTGTGATGATCTTTGCATGTAGTCTATCACAATATACAATTATTTCAAGAATGATACTAACTAAAGCTGCTGTATTGCTTTTCTCTTTTCTTTTTCTTAATGCTTGATGATGCCTTTAAGAAGAGCATAACAAGGAAACACTAGTCAGACCAATTCTTTAAACTAAGTGGGTCAATTTGCTGGCCTTGTATAAATAAACTTTAGTGATTCCTTTACTTTCCTCATCATTTTGTTGCTTTCTTTAAGATTTTCCCATCTGTTCTAAACAGATCTCTCTAAAACACAGTATAAAAACCTAACAACAAGTAGAAGCACTTATAGTTCCTATAGGACATACATATTCTGGTCCAGATTTTTCCAGCTTTGATTATGACGTGGCATTTTACAACACAAATAATTAAATTCATAATTATTTACAAATCAAATTGTGGACCAAAATAGAGGCTGAAAGTTTAGAAAGGGTCATGGAAAATTGATTTAGAAGGACAAATATTAAACTGTTGATCTATTATCAATTCTAGAACTTAACATCTAAGCAAACAACATAATATGAAAAAGGATGATAATGCTTTCCCTAAGATGTTTATTTTAAGGACAGTAGGGAGTAGGTTGTACCTGCTGCCCTGGAGGTAAGTCACCTACTAGGAACCGCCCCCCAACCCCACACCCCGAACATGGACTTAAAGTTTCCATTCCTGGTGCTAAAAGCACACTTAGGTCTTCCTGGCCAGGTGACACAGAGCATGCACCATGCTGCCATGTGACACGGCACCAAACCATGCCTTACAGGTCTTCCATTCAAATGCATTTTAGATAGCATTTAAGTGAATTCCATTTTAAAAAATGTTTTTTGTTATAGGGGAGTATGTTCATAAGTAAGTCTGTATTATAATCTAATAATAATAGCTAGAGATAATTTTGTCACTTATTGAACTCAGACAAGGTGCTAAGTGCTTTCTGGTTTTTCACTGAATCCTTACCAAGTTCCTGGGTTAGATATTATCCCATTTTACAAATTAGGGCACAGATAATTTGTGTTTGACCTAAGATTTAAACGTAGGTCTGAGTCCAGGTCCTGTACCTCAAGTTACATGCGCTCAGATTATATATTCTGATTATTCCTAAAATTTTATCTTCAGCTCAGACCTGTCCCTGAAGCCTCTAAGCTCTATTTCTAACTACCCAGGAGGCAGATAATCTGAATTTCCCCAGGCATCTCAAAATTAGCAGGGTCCAAACTGAACCTACCTTCTCACGAAACCTGTTCTTCCTCTTCCAAATTTTAATCAACAGTGTTGCTATCTATTCAGGCTATCAAGGTAGAGGCCTTGGAGTCACAGAGAGGAGCACATGCAGAGATGCAAAGTAATGCAAGTTACCTGTGTACAAGGTTTCTCATCTCACTTATCCCCAGCGTCTAACCTAGCACCATTGGTTATGCCTCAGAAAAGTCTAGAAGATAGTGTCCTCTCTCCATGGGCACCATCAGTCTTCTAGTCCAAAACCTCATCTCTGAACCATTTCAATAACTACCTCCATGGTCTCCCTACCACCATCTCTCCCTCTCTCCATTATTCCACACTATCAACAGAATTATAGTCCAAACAAATATAATAATATTACTTCCCAATTTAAAATTTCTGTTGACTGCTCGTTTTCCATATGAAGAAGTCAAATCTCAACAAAAACCATTAGTAGAAAGAGCACATGGGGAATCCCTGGTGGTCCAGTGGTTAGGGCTCTATGCTTCCACTGCAGGGGGCCGGGGTTCGATCCCCGGTTGGGGAACTAAGATCCCACAAGCTGTGTTGGAAAAAAAAAAAAAAAAAGCATTTGTTTTGGAGCCAGAAAAATCTAGGTCTTAGTCCCATCTCCACCATTCATGAGTTTTGTGTCTCTAAACAAGTGAGAACCTGCCTTGAACCTCAGTTTCCTCGGCTGTCTGCTACTTTCAGTGTTGTGGGAAATCAGTGAATGAATAAAGTGCCCAGAAGGACCTGGAACACAGTTCAGGTATAACAATAATAAATACTTACTGTTATACTTGTCCCTCCCACAACTTCACAACTTTATGCTCCAAACAAACTTGCTGGATTTCTCACCCTTTGCAGAAATCAACAAAGCAAACAGTAGTTTAACTGGGTGGGGAGGGAGTGTGGGACACGAGGGAATTTTAGAGAGAGATGATAGAGTTGTAGGTTATGTGGCTCTAAGCATTAGCTAAAGCAACTGTTAAATAACAGAACAGTGGTTTGGGTAGAAGGTTGGGAAGTGTACTGGGAGGGGAGGGGTGCCAATTTGGGGGCTACTGGCCATTTTATAGATTTTGACCTAATGATCGTTACATGTATATTTGCCTTGTCATAATTCAGCAAGCTGATAGCTATGTTTTATGCACTTTTATGAACGTGTATAATATTTCACAATAAAAAAATTTTTTTTAAGCAGCTGATGTAGGTTTTAATGCCTCTGAACTACATCTGGCATAAATTAGAAATGAGTATTGAACTTTTCAAGGCTTGGAGCCTTTGCACATGCTACTCCTTACACCTGGAAATAAATATCCTTCCCCTCCACCTGGAAAGCTCCTATTCATCCTTCAGATGTCACTTCTTCTGAGAAACTAGCTCCCACAGACAAATAACTGCTCCATTTTCCTGCTCCTGTAATAAATCATTCTGATTTAATGGCTGACTCTCCCATTAGCCTGAATTCGTCAAGAAACACATCATAACTTATTCCTCTTTTGTTTTGCCATCACCTAGCCCACTACATGGCACATGATAGGCAACAATTAAAAGTTACTAGATGGGCTTGAGTGAACGAATTTTCATTTCAATTGGGCTAAAGAAGAAATAATGACAACGTTCATTCTTTGCAATAAACATCATAAGAAAAAGTTTAGTGGGGAAAATCAGTTTTACTGGTTTAGTTTAATTGGCCCCTGGCCTAATAGGACACTCATTTTCAATGTAGAGAACAACCATACGAGGACAATTAAAGGAACCACTATTGTATACAATTAGTAATGCTGTAGACTATATGCCACAGCTGGACACTTGAAACTATTAACCATTCATCATGTAAAACCATTCATCAGGATTGTGTTTTTGTTTTTATGAGGGGTGGTTATTTTGGTTTGGTTGGTTTTTTTAACTTTTTTTTTTAACTTGCAAATAAATGGAATTGTATTTTAAGCAATTTCTGCTTTTTTTAGGTATCATCTTTGACTTTTTTAACTTTTAATTTTGAAATAGTTTCAAATTTAAAAGCAAATTGAAAGAACACAAATAATTCCCATACTCTACTCAGATTCACCAATTTTTAACATTTCGTCATATTTGCTCACTTGCTCTCTCTCTCAATCCATATACATATCTGATTTTTTGAACCATCTGAGGGTAGATTCAAATGTACATCCTGCCCCTTTATCCTTAATTACCTCAGTGTGTATTTTCTGAAAGCAAGGATTTTATTATCTTACATAAGCGCAATACAGTTATCATATTCAGCAAGTTTAACACTGATAAAATACTTTTATTTAGACTAAGGTCTATGTTATAATTTTGTCAGTTATCCTGATAATGCCTTTTATGGATTTTTTTTTCCTCCAATCTAAGACCCTATCCAGGATCACATATTGCATTTAGTTGTCGTGTCTCTTTGCTTTCCTTTAACCTGCAATAGTTCCTCAGCCTTTCTTCGTCTTTCATGACAATGACACTTTGTTCAATACGGGCCAGTTGTTTTATAGAATGAGTCAATTTGGACTTGTCTGATGTTACTTCATGATTAGATTGCAGTTTTACATTTTTTGAATGGTATGTACTTGATGTGGTGTCTTTCTCAAGGCACGGAATGCCTGGTTGATAGGCTTTTTTTTTTTTTTTGCACCTAGCCACGTGGCTTGCCCTAACCATTAGGCCACCAGAGAACTCCCAGCAATCCTTTTTCTTAAGTTGAGATATAACTGACATATAACGCTATATTAGTTTCAGGTGTACAGCACAACAATTCAAATATATTTGTATATATTGCAAAATGATCCCCACAATAAGTCTAGTTAATATCCATCACCACAGAATTATGAAACTTTCTTATCATGAGAACTTCTAAGATCTACTCCTTATCAACTTTCAGGTATATAATACAGTATTATTAACTATAGTCTCCATGCTATACATTACAACCCCAGGACTTATTATTTTATAACTGGAAGTTTGTACTTTTGACCCCCTTCACACATTTCACTCACTCCTTCCCACCCCCACCCCACAACCCCCCGCCTGCATCAACCACCAATCTGTTCTCTGTATCTATGAGCTCAGTTTTGTTTTGTTTTTGTTTTTTTTTAAGATTCCATATATAAGTTAGACCATATGGTATTTGTCTTTGTCTGACTTATTTCACTTAGCATAATGCCCTCTATGTCCATCATATTGTCACAAATGCCAAGATTTCTTTCTTTTCATGGCTGGATAATATTCCACTGTGTGTATATATATGCACATCAATGGAGACTTAGGTTGTTTGCATGTCTTGGGTATTGTTAATAATGCTACAATGAACACAGTGGTGCATATATGTTTGATATTAATCTTGATCACAGGTTTAAGACGTTATTCAGCTTCTCCACCGTATAGTTACTGTTTTTCCTATTGTTATGAATAAGTAATTTGTGTGTAGATAACAATGGTTTTATTATAGAGACTCCTTTCAACTAGTGATCTCAGTAATCTTAGGCTTTAGAAACTATCAAAGCAAAATTAAAGAGAGTAAAAGTTAATTGAACTGACTGTAATATAATTAGAAACTATGGTCAATTATGTAACTGGAAGCTGTTTTTTGGTTTACTCTTATATGATAAAAAGTTAGAAAAATATTTGTTATTACGCTGGGTGTTAATTTATTATCAGTAAATCCATTCAACCAACATTTGCTGAGTATCTGTAATATTCCAAACATCATGTCAAGCTGAGAATACATTGATGAGTAAGACCAGGTCTCTTCCCTTTAGTAAACAAAAATTTCCTTAGAGCCTATGCACTGGGTTCTAGGAATACATCCATGAATAATTTGGGAAGTTCTTACCTACTTGGAGTTTATAGTCTAATTATTGAGGAGCTCCCAATCTAGTAACTGTGATGCCTGTCACATAGACCTTAGTCTAAACAATACATGAAACCTGTATTGTTTCATGATAATCACATAAGACAAGCACATGAGAGATGACTGAAACCATGGACTTATAAGGTCTATTCACAACAGAAGCACGGGGGCAGCGGGGAGGGGGTGTTTGCAGCATGTTTTCATCTCGAGTTAGAAAGCCATAATAATAGATGATGAATAATAATATGTTGTTTTTTTCCAAGTAAATATTAAAATGTTACTAAGACCCATTCCTTTAGGCCAGCTGACTAATAGATTACCTATTATTATATATTAACAGAATCATTCATCCTAAATCGGAAGCTGTAAATGCTTTGTGATTCAGGTTGAACAACAGTCATGAAGGGCTTTGTATTTGATATTGTACCATCAAAAAGACAGTCTGGGGGATTCCCTGGTGGTGCAGTGGTTGGGAGTCCGCCTGCCGATGCAGGGGACACGGGTTCATGCCCCGGTCCGGGAAAATCCCACATGCCGCGGAGCCTGTGCTCCGCAACGGGAGAGGCCACAGCAGTGAGATACAGTGAGATGCCCGTGTACCGCTAAAAAAAAAAAAAAGAAAGGGACAGTCTGAGTTTTTCATTCATTCTCCTAACTGCTCCTCCTTATGGCCAAGAAGGTTTATTTGAATGACTGAAAATAAGGCTGCAGTTCAGGACTGTAGAACAGAACGAAGTTAGCTCTTTTATGTAACTCTAACTTCATTAGTATCTTGATCTAAAATACCAAATCCAAAATCTTCTCTGGAAAAGTGAGATGATGCCTCATCTCTAACAACAAAGTATCAGAAGAAATGTACATTTTTGACTTATGAGAACTGAGTCAACACACGTGCCTTAGGTCTTAATTCCAGTTGAATACATAGACTACTATGTACCGGACTATAACCTACAACAAAATACTGTATTAACGGAACATTTTAAGTAAATAAATGGTGTCTGCACTTATTATATTGATCTGAGATTTTAAGTAATTTCTAAAATACTTCCTACAAAATGATCACATTTTTATCTTAAATTGGCATTAATTTTTCCCATTCAAACGGTCTAATTTTCTCAAATGAAAGTTGCATATTTTACATCTGAGAAACCTCTAGAATTAGAGCCTCTGCAGGTAGAAGGTACCTTATAAAAAGTCAGGAAGCCTGCTTGGGTGTTTCTTCTACTTCAAGTCATCAGTTATTGTCAGTCAGCAAACAGTTAAAGCAATTTCAGTGTTGTAATGATCATATGTGGAGTAAGGAAAAAAGTTAGATCAGTGAGAATTTTGAAAAAGAGCATCAAGGAATTACTCTCTCCACTCAAGAAGAGACGTTTCAAGTTAGGAGAAAGCCCCTCAGGATCCAGAGTGTCGAGATCCTTGGTAAGACCTGTGTTGCTGGGCAGTACTACGCCATCCAGTAACACCTAGATGCTGGAGTTAATATCACTCTTTTCAATGCCATAGAATGATGCTTTCTTCTTAGTACTTTGTGGGGGAGTACCTAAAGTAGTGTCACTCTCTTTTCTAAAATAAATGTCTTTGTAAAAATGTGAGTCAAAGTTCAGTGTGTTTCTAATCATCTTATTGCTAAAAAAGATGGTGTGCCAACTGTTAGGAATGGCAGTTTCATTTATGGGAACAAAGTTGCTTTACATTTCTCAGAACCTTATTTTTAAAGAAACAATTGCTATAGGATATTCAAGAATTCCCCTATCCATGTTAGTTCTCTTTTCTTAATCTCTTGTGAAACTGGAAACTGTAATACAATAAAGTGAAAGAAGATCTAATTGAAACTTCTCATTTTTTAATCCTTGTCTTTCTAGTCTTAGGAAGCTCATTTTATTTTATTTTATTTTATTTGGTGTTCAAATACACTAATTTTATTTGAATTTGTATCCATAATTTTAAAGAAAACAAATAGCTAGGAAGTTCATTTTAAACACACAACCCAGCCAGATGAATGAAGATGCAAAATAATGCACAAGTCAACTAGATTAATAAAATGAATGCCTAAAGATTGTTCAACTTAAGTGCTATATTTTATGTGGAAAACGTCTGAGACGTTTGTATCTCATCTAACTCTCCCTTAGGATTTTAGTTAAAGAAAACAGAGAACTCATGTCTTCTGGGAATTACAAAAAGAGTCTACAGAAGGTATTTTATAGTCTACAGGTTCATCCCTACATCATCCTTGTGTTAAAAGAGAGGGGAAAAAATTCTGAGAAAAAATATAAAGAGATGGCGAGGGGAAAGGAAAAGTTAATGAACATTAGCTGAGTCACTACTCTGGACCAGACACCAGCCTAGGCACTTTACATACACTCATTATCTCACTTAACAAGCAGTATTAAATAGCTTTATACTAGCCTTCATATGTTCACTGAGCATGGAGATATTCTCTCCTGATGTGACCTATGAAAAAAATCACTTTGCCCAGTCTAAAATGCTCTAGCGCTGATACTTTCACGAGGGAGACAGAAAGGTTGCTGCCGATTCATAGGAATTGTCAGTACACTACCAGGAGAAAACATGTGTGGACACTCCTGGCTATCTACAAATCCAGTATTTGGCAGGAGCACAGTTGCTGCACATAAACCACACTTAAGATACTGGGCTCTGTCTGGACACTACACTTTTAAAAGAGATACAAACAAACAGAGGCACATTCACTGGGAGAATGACCAGAAAAGGGAAGAGATAGGAAATCATGTCCTACCTGGAGTGTTCATACAAACTGGGGAAATTTCGCCTAGCCACTGAAGACTTCAAAAATACATGAGGTGTCAGATGGAAGAGGAAAAATATGTGTTCTATATGCCCATCCTTGCTGGGTGCAAGAAGTGCAGGAAGGCCAATCTCAATATGATAGAATAAAGAATTTTCTAACCAAACTGTCCTTAAATGGAATGGATTGCCTCAGGAGGTGATAAGTTCTCTATCACTTGGAAATGTGCAAACTTTGACTGGGCCCTTGGCAGAAATATTGTAAAGGAGATTCAAACTTAAAATGGAAGACTGGGTTTAAAAAGATGACTCTGAAGTTATTTCCAACCCAGACATTGTTCACAAGTGACTGGTGATTGAACCAAACCTTCGTGCCTCGGAACTCAATAGTTCAAAATACAATAAATCGGAATAAACTTTTCTCACATGAACCATACAATAAGAAATCAGACTTTTCCTACCCTTCCTAATTCAAAGTTAAAATATACAATTTTACTCACTGGTTTTTTCACAAATTGAGACACAAACCAACAACTTGACCTGTTAATGCCAACACTGGGATCAGGCATCATTGGTTTATCCTCTATAAATATCAAGGATGGAATTAGAGTATTCTGATTCATTCATGTAACAGCTAATTATTGAGCACCTATTATATGCCAATAACAGTGCTAGGGATTGGGATGGGAGATATAATCATGAACCAAAAAACATGACCTCTGCCCTCAAGGAGTTTACAGTCTAGTACAGTTGCTGTCTCCCTACAGATCACATGAAATCTACTGTTTCCATGCATGTGCCTTCATTATTTACTTTCTGATTAAAAATGTCAAAATAATTAAAACAGAAAAAACATTTTCCTTCTATTAAACATTCAGCAGAAATACCATGATTATCAGCTTAGAAGGACTCAATTTACATAATCTGAGAAACCATATTCTACCAAAATACATCACTGCTTATATTTATGGAGTTAGTACAAATATACATAATATGTAAGAATGTTCTTTGCTATGATTAATTTATATAGACAAATTAATTTGCATGAAATGTGACTCATTAAGAGAATATAATTACTTGAATAATCAAAAATTATTTATGAATGTTAATTAGCTGGCGTTTTGCAGTTTTCAGATAGATACTATGGTCTAGATCAGCATTAGAAACATTTGTGGTTAGTAGTCTGGTTCTTACGTACCCCAGTAGTTTGATTTGCTGCAAAATCAAATTTACAGTTGAGCTGGAAGTTTGGTAGTAGGATTTAGGTTAGGAGCTGGAAAAAATTTTTACAAGATTAAGTCATGTGATTTAGTTGACTGACCTTACCAAGAATAACATATGAAAACTCTGAAGGAAGAATCTATGGAGCCTTAAGTTCCTGCCATATACAAAGCCACATGATGAGGAGATGAATTCCTATATTCTTGCAGGCCTATTCAGAACTGTTTGCAGGTAAAACGACTCCTGCCTTTGTAATCGTGGTTGATTAAACCAGTCATCATTTCACGAGTCACAGGCAACATTATACAGTCTGGCACACACTAGGCACCCGATGAACATTTTTAAACGAATGAACAAATGGGCAGAAGTGGAAGTAAACTCAGAATTAGCATAACAGGGGTTAAAAAAAGAGAAAGTGACCCACTCATTAACTCATTCAATAAATATTTTCTCATCTCTATAATTAAATCGGGCACTGTACGTCAGATACTCTTCCAAGGTATATAGGTGTAAGCAAGACCAGACATGATCGTACTACCCCTCAGGAAGTTTACAGTCTAACTGAAAAGACAGATACTAATCAAAAGCCACCCATTAAAATGCAAATATAATATGCATAATATGAGAAGTGGCATGGTAAGAGGTATGGTGCTATGAGAGGGTCTAACAGAGGGGTCCGACCTTGTCAGGGAGGTCAGGGAAGCCTTGCTAAAGGACATGATGACAAAGAATTACCCAGATGAAGTGAGGCTGAAGGAGCGTTCCAGTCACAGGGTCTGGCAGGTGCAAAGGTCTCATGGAAGAATGAGGGCCAGTACGCCTTTGCACAGGAGGCATGGTGTGAGATGAGGCTGGAAAGACCCCTGTAGGCCATGAGTGGTGGTCTTTTAGTCTTAAAAGCAAGTAAAAGCATCCCAGTGTGTAACAAGATTAGAGATTTAATCACTACACTCAAACATGCACACAAAACATGGTGTCATCATGCTACGTGTGTGTCTATATACAATGTGTATATATACATATACATATATTCTTAAATTGAGATATAGTTAACATTATGTAACTGGTAGAATAAATTCATCCTGTTAGAATGAACAATTCAGTAGGTTTTAGTATATTTACAGAGTTGTGCAACCATCACCACCATCTAATTTCAGAACCTTTTCATCATCCCAAAAAGAAGTCCCACACCCACTAGCAGTTATTCTCTTTCCAGGGATCCCCAACCCCCCTGGCTGCAGACCAGTACTGGTCCAAGGCCTGTTAGGAACCAGGCCACATGGCAGGAGGTGAGTGGCAGGCGAGCAAGCGAAGCTTCATCTGCCTCTCCCCATCGCTCCTTATCGCTCGCATTACTGCCTAAACTATCGTACCCCCTCCCCCGCCTACCCCC
>NW_006770074.1:244991-296214 GCF_000442215.2 Lipotes vexillifer
CTCTCCTGGAGGCCTGGGTGCCCGGGTCCCCCCTCCTCCCGTCTTCACCTGCTGCGGGCTCCGCCCCCGCTCCGCCTCGGCCGGCCTCTGCTCCTCCCCCGCCTCCCCCCCCCCCACCCCGTCCATGGAAAAATAGTCTTCCACGAAACTGGTCCCTGGTGGCAAAAAGATTGGGGACCGCTGCCCTACTCCCCTCTCCCCAGTCTCTGGCAACCACTAGTCTACTTTCTGCTTGTGTGGGTTTGCCTATTCTGGACACTTCATATAAACGGAATCATATAGTATGTGGTCTTTTGTGTCTGACTCCTTTCACTTAGCATAATGTTTTCAAGGTTCATCCATGTTGTAGCGTGTATCAGTACTTCATTCTTTTGATTGCCAAATAATATTCCATTGTATAGATGTACCACATTTTATTTATCCATTCATCAGTTGATGGACATTTGGGTTGCTTCCTCTCTGGGCAATAATAAATAGTGCTGCTAGACATTTAAATACAAGTTTTTGTGTTGACATATGTTTTCATTTCTCTTGGGTATATGCTTACGAGTGTAACTGCTGGGTCATATGGTAACTTTATGTTTAACTTTTTGAGGAAATGCAGACTATTTTTCAAAGTAGTTGCACCACTTTTCAATCCCAGCAGTGAATGAAGGTTCCAATTTCTCCACATCCTTGCTAACACTTGCTACTCTCTTTTTTTTTTTTTTTTTTTTTTTTTCCTGCGGTACGCGGGCCTCTCACTGTTGTGGTGTCTCCCGTTGCGGAGCACAGGCTCCGGACACGCAGGCTCAGCGCCCATGGCTCACAGGCCCAGCCGCTCCGTGGCATGTGGGATCTTCCCGGACAGGGGCACGAACCCGTGTCCCCTGCATTGGCAGGCGGACTCTCAACCACTGCGCCACCAGGGAAGCCCTACTGTCTTTTTTTTTAATTATTATTATAAACATCTTAGTCGGAGTGCAGTGGTATCTCATTGTGGTTTTGGTTTGCATTTCCCTGATAGCTAATGCTGTTAAGCATATTTTCATGGGTTTATTGGCCATTTGTGTATCTTCTCTGGAGAAATACCATGCCTGACTTTTGAATATCCTATTAGACTTTCATAAAGGTAAAAAAAATGTTTATAATGATCTGAGCCTAGAATTTAACTCCAGGTCACATACAATCATGAAATATTTTTGCATGGTTTTAATATATGGTGAATTCAAGGAATGCAACTACCATGTAAATTGAGTATCGATTATACCATGTTATATTCAGAAGCTTAGCAAGATCTGTTCATTATTTCAGAGCACATGATCAGTGGCAGTGCCCTCATGGCATTTGAATTGCTGGTGTAACATGCCTTTCTGTATCGGTCTGCGCTTGTTGCTGTGACATGCAAATAAGTATTCAAGGGAATTTGAGACTCCTCTTAATAGATTTAGAAACATAGGCATCTCAATGCATGTTAACAATAAGGGATGTTTGTAAATATTCTATGTTATTTCTAACTTACGTATTTTAATGTTGTGTAACACTGTGTTATCTATGCTGTGAAAATTACATATTAAAATTATGTAATTCATAATGTTCTGTTGTTTTTCGACCTTACTTCATGTTCCCAGAAGCCTGTCAAACAACCCTCTTGGTAGTCTCTTCTAATACGGTATTATTTCCAGTCTACCTTCTTCCTCTTTGCCTAAGGATATAGTATCCAAGGTCTTTTTAAATACCAAAGATTGAGTGCACTGGGATTTTAAGACAGGAGACATGTTGTGTGTGCGTGTGCGTGTGCGCGTGTGCGTGTGTGTGTGATATTTCATCACTGTCTCTCTGATGTCATAATAAAGGGGATTATTCTACATTGTACTAACAAATAAGACCAAACTCACGTGTACAAATATCATATAGTAGTTCCTCATTTTCTCCATTTCAACTGTCTGTAATTTGTCTTGGCTGTTAACTACACTTCAGTCATGGTTATTTCCCTCTTTCTCTTATCATATTCAAATAAGTCTCATCCATAATACATATCCTAATTCTAGTTTATACTTTCATTTCCACTTGTACTTCTGCTCTTTCATTTTCCTGTATTACTTGTACAGAGGAATTTCTTACTTCTCTCAAATTCAAACTTTTTCATTGTAACAAGACTCAAGCATCTGACCCCTACATGATATCTTCTAGTCTAGACATGCCCAGGCATTTACACATTGAAAGATTTATTATTTTATAGTAAATTACTTCCCCTTTGTTTCCCCTTTATATTAGGTATAGGTTATTATATTGATTCTTTTGGAATTCTATGTGGATATAATTTATATTACCTATGACTTTCATTTCAGGATAATGAAGGAGGAATTATGCAATATTAGTTATGGAAATGGGACACTGGATCTGAGAGAGTTGAGACCCACTGCTCTACGTCATATCCTCCTCCACCCAGGGCAGCAAGCCTCATGGCCTGGCTGTCATCCGAGGCCTGGCTAGCTTCTCTGCACTACGGCAGGCTCTATGCTCTCAAGTGAGTAGGCTTGGTTCTTGATATGCTAAAAGAATTTAGATGATCATCTCTAGCCCAAGCCTGGTTTCAAGATTAAAGAAGTCAGGTAACTTCCCTCTCATCCCCAGAGCAGTAAACCTCAAGCCACATCCTCAAACGCAGAAGATGATAAAACTCATGGTTTAAAGGACAAATTAAAATGTGCTATTTTAATTATTGTTAACTATAAATATTTAAAGCAAGATAGGAGGTAACATAATCATGTTTGGGTTCTATACACTCCAGATGCTGTGCAGATAATTGACTGTGAGAAGCTCATCTATTGACTCAAGAGAAACACAACAGCTTTTCTGGTTTTCTTTGAAATCTAGTGCAAATGTGGCCGGTGTTCCCCCATGCTCTCCCATGGTGCCGGGTATCATTAAATTAATCCTTTATCACTTAAAGTCTTCTGGGACCTTACAGGACCACAGCATAATAGTGTAATGTACAAAGACGTCGAACATATAGTTGGGGAGTGGCTTAATATCTTCAGAATCTAATTCCTTTATATCTTAACTTTATGTATTGATTGTCTCCGAGTAGCGTGGTTGCTCAGCTGTGGTCTTGGTCCTTGCAGCTTCTAGCTAATAAAGGCAGGTCTTAGAATAGGAGTCCAGGTGCTGCTTCATGAACTGGAAAACATGGAGGCTTAATGCATTCTTGCTTTCTCTCTCTGAAGTCTCCCATTTTAGTTTAATTTTAATCTATGATTTCCTGAAGTTGAGTTAGATCCAATATCAAGACATCTCATATTATCATGGGGCATTATAGCAACGAGAGTCACATTGGTCCATGTGAATTATTTAATGAACCTTGTATCATTGATCCAGCCACCAATATGGCTATGACATTCCAGACTGGAGAGAAGGAAAGAGTCATCAACTGCCTTAAATTATCTGGCAGAGGAGGTGGTGTAAACTGTGCAGGATGGAATACGTAAGTCAAGATCGCCAAAAGATTAAGAGTATAATGTATTAGGGATCCACCATGCTCCAGCAGGACCTCATCTTTACCGTTACTCGGCAAAACTCTATTTCTAAGTAAGGTCACATTCTCATATAGAACAGACTTGTGGTTGTCAAGGGGGAGGGGGTTGGGGGAGGGATGGAGTGGGAAGCTGGGGTTAACAGATGTAAGCTATTTTATATAGAATGGATAAACAACAAGGCCCTACTGTATAGCTATCCTATGATAAACCATAATGGAAAAGAATATAAAAACTGTATATATATGTATAACTGAATCACTTTGCTGTACAGCAGAAATTAACGCAACATTGTAAATCAACTAGACTTCAATTTTTAAAAAACTCAAAAAAAATAAATAAATAGTCACATTCTGAGGTACTAGGGGTTAGGTTAGGACTTCAACATATAATTCTGGAGTGGGAGGGGGGATGCAATTCAACCCATAACGTTTACCTTTTTTCTTAAAGCAATAATGCTTTGCCTGTGAAATTATGGCTGTGGGAAAGGAAGTAAAATAGTGGTACTGATGAGTGGTACGACTTCTAGTTTCAACTTCTAAGTCCTCCTGCTTATTTTTCTACTTGATTTTGAGGGAGAAAAATACCAGAAGTCTTGGACAACTGTAAGTGCCCCTAAGTCATCTTGAGGGTTTTTCACGAGAAATAATATAATAGCAATAGAGATACAACTACTTGTCATAGAAGAACATGCAAAATTACCAGCTAAACTTTACAGTGACAAGAAATTGCTGCTTTTAGATTTGAGCATATAAACACTGCTGATATACACCTCAGCTTCCCGCTGCCATTTTCCTCAAGATAAAGAATCTTCAAAGCAAAACCCAACCTAAGCAAAATTACGAAGTAAAGGAGACTTGCCTTTTGGCCATTCCCTTCTCTGCCTCCCCTGTTTCCTCCCTTTCAGGCACTTCATTGTGTCGTATTCGCCTTTCCTGGCCAGGATTGTCTAGGGTCCCGTAGACATTCTGCCATCTTTGCTGTTTGGCCCATCCTGCCACTACCATTCAGGATTTGTTATGATGAATTTACCTGCAGAAATCTGCCAGTTCTGAATTTCCTCAGGATCAGACTCTTATTTTTATTTTTTCAAAATATATATCTTCTTTTTTAAATTTGTTTATTTATTTTATTTTATTTTGGCTGCATTGGGTCTTTGTTGCTGTGCACAGGCTTTTCTCTAGTTGCGGCGAGCAGGGGCTACTCCTCGTGGTGGTGCATGGGCTTCTCATTGTAGTGGTTTCTCTTGTTGCAGAGCACGGGCTCTAGGTGCGTGGGCTTCAGTAGCTGTGGCATGCAGGCTCAGTAGTTGTGGCTCACGGGCTCTAGAACGCAGGCTCAGTAGTTGTGGCGCACGGGCTTAGTTGCTCCAAGGCATGTGGGATCTTCCTAGATCAGGGCTTGAACCCGTGTCCCCTGCATTGGCAGGCAGATTCTTAACCACTGCACCACCAGGGAAGCCCCAGGATCAGGCTCTTTAAAATGCCATCTCTGATCACAATTTGCAAAACTAATGAATTTGATCCACGATAATGTGGTCATGGGAGACAGATGAAGAATCTTTCCATCTCTTGTAGGCAAATCTATATTGAAAAAGAAAAACACCTTTGAAACAATGGCAGATGCCTCTGTTGTATAATTCAGCATAGTGGCTTCTATCAGGATTCTCAGGCAGGGATAGCTACATAATTTGCATGATCCAGTGCAAACTGAAAATGCAGGGCCCCAGAACCAGTGCCCAGCTCACAGGGGACAGTCAAGTTCCAAAGGATTATAACTTCCACGCCAGTACATGCTCAGCACCTGGACTGGGGATGTTCAAGAGGGCCCTCCGAGTCGCCTGCCAAATGTACAGGGTGCTGCCGCCCCAGGACACTACAGGGCACGCTCCAGACTCTGACCCTCCTTGCGCCTGCACCTAGGCCACCACCAGGGGCAGAAGTGGGCAACAGAATGCAGGTTTCCCCACTCTGCTGCCACCACTTGGTTGCTAGGCCACGTAGAGGGTGACAGTGGTCATGAGGTGAGAGTGAGGAGGAGGAAAAGCATGCCCAAGGCACCAGGGGGCAGGAAGCAGGCAGCCAAGAACCTCCGCCAGGTCAGAGGGGGGCAGGTGTGTGAGCCAAGGCTCCAAGTCCCCAGAGAATGGTTCATTGTCCCAGCAGACCTCACTTAGAAACCACAAATTCAAAGATAAAATTATTAGAGTTTCAAGACAGTAGCCACAGAGCATTAAACCCTAAATGTAGTGGCTCCATAGACAAGGGAGCAGTATTTTCATGCAAGTAGATCTTTGTAGTGGTCCTTAATC
The DNA here is from genome assembly GCF_000442215.2 of Lipotes vexillifer. Taxonomy (NCBI): domain Eukaryota; kingdom Metazoa; phylum Chordata; class Mammalia; order Artiodactyla; family Lipotidae; genus Lipotes; species Lipotes vexillifer. The sequence goes on from NW_006770074.1 coordinate 250,818, forward strand.
ACATGGCATTATAAGGACACCAAGACATAGTGCAGACAGCGTAGGATTTGGAATGAAAAGATCCAGATTTGTGTCCTGAGTTGCTGGTTTACTAACCACATGAGACTATTATTAAACTTTTCAAAACCATGCTTTTATCACGTATGATGATATTGTAAAGTGGTATCCTACAAGGGTCAAATTCAATAAGGTTTGTGTGACAGAGACGACCAGCTAGCCACCAAAATCCATCCAGCTCATCTTTGGGCACACAGCTAGATGAAATTTCCTTGTCTTTCTTACAGATAGGTGGAGCCATCTGACTAAGTTCTCTCCAACAGAATGTGAGCAGAAGTGATATATGCCACTCCCAGCCAGGTCCTGAAAATCTCCCACAGCTGTTTCTCTACACCCTTCCCATCCTGTAGGCTGCTTGTAAATGATGGTGAGGTCCTAGAAGCAGGAATTCTTAACGTGGGGTCCGTGGAGCCCCAAAGGATCCACGGAGAGAACTCAGGGAATCTATGATTTAGATGAGGAATATCTTTAAATCTTTATTTCCACTAACCTCTATTTGAAATGTTGCATTTCCTTTCACTGTTAATGTAGGCAACAAAGCACAGTACTATGAGCTGTAACTGACCCTTTCACCAATAAAAGTCACCAATACTACAGTTGTTGGAGAAATCTGAAATACAATATATGCTCATCACTACTTTGATAGCATAGTCATCATTAGACCCACTGCTAGATCTTCTTATCTAATGCATTAATTAAAAGCATATATACTACTCCATCACAAATGAGCTCTTTTAATACTTTAATAATGATATTTCAACATATAAATTTCATTATGTAATCTTAAATATTTTATTTTATTCATTTGTAACATTATTCCGAGAAAGAAGTTTGAAGGCTCAACCAGACTGTCTAAATGGCCCATGACACAAAAAATTTAGGACCCTGGTAGGATTATGCTGAGGAAAAAAAAAATCTAAACATGAAAGGCTATTTACTATGTGACCCCATCTATAAGACATTCTAGAAAACGCAAATTCATAAGGACAGAAATCAGTGGGGAAGGGAAGGAGATTGACTACAAAGGGGCACAAGGGTACTTCTGGATTGATGGACATGTTCTAGATCTCAAATGTGACAGCGGTTATGCAACTGTATGTATTCATCAAAACGCACTGAACTGTACACCTAAGAAGGGAGAAATTCACTATATGTAAATTATACCTAAATAAACCTGACTTAAAAAAAAAACAAAAAAACAACGCTGCTAGAGGACAGCACAGCCACAGAGGAAAGGAGCCTTCATGAAGACACAGAGGAGAGTCACCCACTGGCCGGCGCAACTGCCCAGGGCTGCCCTGTGGGAGAGAAAGAAACTTCTATTGTGTTGAGTCCAGGCTTGGGCCTATTTGTTACCACAGCTTAGACCACCCTGACACATTTAGTAAAAGTATTTGCTACACTGTAACACATAATACAAATGTTGGAATGAGAATATTTGTGTGCAAGTCCCCAAGATGTTACTTCGGAGGTTTTGCATAATTTGGACAATCACTTGACTTCTCTGAACTTTAATTTCTTCATCATGGAATGGATAGATTGATTATACCCCCTTGCATTATGCTGTGAAGATGAGAAACAATACAGACCTTAGCCTAGAGCACCCAATAAATGAAGAACTGTTAAGTAGTCACCTATTCTGATTGTGTTTGGAGCACTACCCAATGCATTTGTAGTCCCAGCCCTATAAAATCTAGCATTACACCTTCCTTTGCAAAGCTGTTTCTTGCAGTGTAGGCCCCCCTTTTTAGCAAGTGACTTTCAGATCTCATAATTAGATGGGATGTTCAAGACCATGTAACCGATTCCTTTCGTTTCCTATTTCCGCTTAGGGGAACAAAACTAAAGTAACAGTATGGCTTTAGGCTCTGAGACACAGAATTGGCAACTAAGACCCAGAGATGAAAGAAAAGGTCCAGAAAAACCCCACATTCTGAGTCAAAGCCACAGCTATTGAGGAGGAGGCAGCATCCCACGGGGCTTGTGGAGAGCTGCCGTTCTGGAAGAACTGAGGGAAGAACTGGAAGAGAGATGATCATGATTTGGGAGACTACAGCTTCATTGAAATGAGGCTATTCTCTTCCTTTACCTCCTGCAAACCAAAGAAAGGTGATAAGAAAAGTAGAGGATTCCCAAACTCTCATCCCCAACTACAGTGGGGGCTACAGATGAGTATCTTATCTAAGAGTGGATCAAGGACCAGAATGGCCAAGTGCCTGATGCCACGTCAGAGAATGATGATAGATCTGAGAGAAGGTTTGTCTGGGAGAGGCAACGTGAATTTCCACTCTTTGGAGAAACAAGGATTCTTGAGTGCCTGTGGGTCAAGATGACACTGATGAAGGGGTCTATATGTCTGAGCCACCTCACTTTTACTGAACTGAACAATCACCCAACAGTTATGGGACTCCAAGTGATGTGGACCCCAAGTGAAGTGGCAGGGGCTGTGGCCATGGTGGCTGGAATCCAAGCCAGACCCCCCCAAACTAGGGACTGTGCAAAGAGGAGGCCCCTATCAGCACCCTTCAAAGAATCAACAAACATACCACAGAGAGAACAGCACTTGGTTGCTACCACAAAATGCAAATGTACAAGTGCCAGTCACAATCGGCAGAGTAGTAGCTGCTACTGCATTATAGGCCATTCTATAAGGAGACCTCTGCCTCTGCCTTTCCTCCTTGCTCCCCACCCCAGCACCATAGGGGAAGCAGTGAGAAGGTAGGAGTGAGGGCAGGTGCCTCAGAGAGTGTCCACCATGTGCTCTCTGCCTGCTCCAGTCGGCCAGCCTACAAACCACTGCTCCAGCTTCTACCACCACCACCAACCACTACTATTCCCCTTACCACCACTCTGCCCACCACCATCACCACCAGTAGCAAGCAGCTAGAGCCAAAACTCTTACCTGTACGAGCAGGGGTATGGCTAGAGATTTGGGCCAAGTATGAGTTTTATATACATATATATTTTTTACTTTTGAATGTATATGAGTTTAATATTTTTAAATAGATAGTACTGCCCTTAAAACATGATCGATGAACTAGCCTAATAACTCTGTGTCTTCTGTGTCTTTAAAGTTGTGGAATTGCACTGAAATGCCTCAAAGGAGCCCACTACCCAGAGGCAGAGCATAACTTGAGAAGGTAAAATCATTTCATGATTATGCCCACAATGAATTGAGACTTTTGATAAAATGAATAATAAATGGACATTTTTTGAGCACCAAGTACATCCCAAGCACTGTTTATTAAACACGATCTTTTTCACACCTAAGAGAACTTCCTTGCTGAAATAGCTCCCAAGCCAAGGTAAGCTGACGTATTCTTCCCAACTCCAATGACAAAAGTATTGGTTTGCAATAGACTGTGTTTAAATACATTTTAACAAGTACACTTACTGATCTGGAAATCATTAGTGTGTCATGAATTAAGAGCATGAGGTAGAAACAAAAGGTATCAGGGATCTCGGAGCTTTGCCAGGCATTGCCCACAAGGGCATTAATTTATCAGCCAATACATGCCCACATAGCAGAAAATATGGAATGTGAAAATTGTTTCTTGCCACTAATGTATTTAATCTGTGGGTGATCAGTGTTCTTTTGCAGAAAGTGAGGCCATCAGTTCTGAGGCAGATGTTGGCACAAAAAACAAAGCCACACCAATATTAACACCATTGAATAAGCCAGATATTATGGAGCCAGGCTAGTAATTCTCGGAAATCAAGACAGGATTAGGTAAATCTGTGAGCATTTAAAATGTACATTCTCATCTCATTAATAATTTCCTTACATGTTGAAATAATTTTAAATGTATCAGGTTAAATGAAATATATTATTAAAATGGAAAAAACTTAAAAATAAAATGTACATTCTCATGTTAAATAGTGGTTTGAGAATTATTTTCTTTGACATGATTGATGCCACTGCTTCCCTCTGGGTTTCAGTAGTGGTGATGGTGGTAGTGTTTTTCATTTCTTTTGTTCTTTGTTTTTGACTACCCAAGGTTCACCATGAAATGACTCACCAAAACAAAAACTGAAAACCCAAAATTAAAGATCAATTCATCACAATTCTTCATCAAACCCAGTAGAAAAAAAAGGCCCAGATTGCATGCTTAGCCATTGTTATGAGCTGAATTGTTTCCCTTCAAAATTCCCGTTATTCCTGGCACCCCAGAATGTGACTGTATTTGGAGATAGGGTCTTTAAAGAGGTAATTAAGTTAAAATGAGGTCATTAGGGTGGGCCCTAATCCAATACGACTGGTTTCCTTACAAAAAGAGGAAATTTGGATACAAACACACACAGAGGAAAATACCACGTGAAGACACAGGGAGAAGACAGCCACCTACAAGAGAAGGCGAAGGGCCTCAGAAGAAACCAACCTGCTGACACGCTGATGCCTCCAGAACTATGAGAAAATTAATTTCTGTTGTTTAAGCCACCAGTCTGTGGTACTTTGTTATGGCAGCCCTGACAGACTAATACAGCCATCATTATTTTTCAACTATATATTTTACTTAAAATCATAGCACTGTGCCTAAAGCATCAATTAAGTGTCAGAGTATCAGTTATCCAGGCCAACCCTATCATTCTATGTATAGTAATAATAGCTAGCAGTATTGGGTGCCTACAGTGTGGGACACTGGGACGGATATCTATATTCTGATGTTTACATCAACCCTGCTCAGTGTATGCGTTGCTATTGTCCCCATTTTTACAGATTCCCAGAGCCAGTGACTAAAAGAAACCCGGGTTCAAACCCAGGTCTGCTTGACACCAAAGTCCTAAACTCTTGGACATTACACCAGGATGAATTTACCAATTTGCCTACTGTTAACCAATTTGCCTGCTGTTCTGACTCACAGCAGAACTAGAGCTGGAATGGAAGTCACCTGACTCCCAAACCAGTATCCTGCCTCGATGACTGCAAGACATTTTGAAACACAAAATTTTACAGAGTTCTCGCATCAGTGCAGGGTGGCCTGGCAAAGGGCTGAGACCCACTGGACCTCTTGTTCCTGTCTCATACTCTGCAGATGCTCTACACAGCATCAGAAGATTGGAAAATGGGTGAGGCTTCTGGACTAGGAACGTCTGTGAGGGTGGCTGGATACTGATCGTGGGTAAGAGAAGAGGGAGAGCCATGCTAATGAGGTTTAGGGGGGTTGGGTTTATTTATTATTTTAAGAAAAGCAGACCGCCACTTGCAGAGCCCTCGTTAGGATGTATCTGGAGTCCTGGTAGCTTGACTGCCCTATGTTGTCCTACAAATGGACCATGAGAGCTTGTCTGGAGGTCCTAGCAGGAGAGCACAGCTACTGCCTGCACTTGAAGGAAGAAAGATCCACCTCTATCGGGGAAGGTTGCCCTCCTCCACCAGCATGCCGCTTCAGGAGGGACACACGTGATGGAGCAGACAGGCAGGAAGAGGACAGTTGCTTAGCCAGCCAGATGAGCCCAATCAACCCTGGCAATCAAAGGGGTGACAGATGTTGCAGCCAGATCGCCCTCACATGCAGGATTTAGAGTTTGAAGAGGAAAACTAAAATAGTTGGGGTTTAGAACATGAGACACAGAAATTTTCACCATACATAACAGATTTATAAGCTTTTATAGGCAATCTGCATGTAAATAGGAAATTCTAGAATTTCGGAGGTTTTCTTTTGATGAAATTGCTTTTCCTCTCTCATGCCTGTAGAGATCTACGTTGAACTCCTATAGTTTATACTCGAGCTTGTTTCTGACATACTCAAAATCAGACTACAAAATTTAATGTTAAAAATCCTAAATAAAACCTAGAGCTCATCACTGTGGTGTAAAATATCCCAAATGGAAGATGTTAAATTGTAAGGATGAAACTCTTTTTGCAGTGTTAAGGGAAAATTGCCTTTTCTAAACTGTCTTCATGTAAGTAGCCTCCGTATCAGTGGTTCTCAAAGTGTGGTTCCCCAGGCCAGCGGCACTAGCATCACCTGGGGTGGGGACTTGTTAGAAATGCAGTCTCAAGCCCCAACCCAAATGTACTGAATCAGAAACTCAGAAATCTGTGTTTATAAGCCTGCCCAGGTGATTCTGATGAGTACTTATGTTTTGCAACCATTGGTCTATAATAAATTTTTTTTTATTGGAGTATAGTTGATTTATAATATTGTGTTAGTTTATAATGTACAGCTATACATATACATATATCCCCTCTTTATTGGATTTCCTTCACCACAGAACACTGAGTAGAGTTCCCTGTGCTATGCACTAGGTTCTCATTAGTTATCTATGTTATACATAGTATCAATAGTATATATATGTCAATCCCAGTCTGCCAATCTTCCCACCCACACCCCCTTTCCCGCTTGGTATCCACACGTTTGTTCTCTACATCTGTGTCTCTATTTCTGCTTTGTAAATAAGACTGTCTACACCAATTTTTTCAGATTCCACATATATGCATTAATATACGATATTTGTTTTTCTCTTTCTGACTTACTTCACTCTGTACAGCAGTCTCTAGGTCCATTCATGTCTCTATAAATGACCCAAAAAACATGGAACGCTTCACGAACTTGCATGTCATCCTTGCACAAGGGCCATGCTAATCTTCTCTGTATCGTTCCAATTTTAGTATATGTGCTGCCAAAGCGAGCATTAATAAATATTTTTTAAACTTTGAAAAAGTCTTAAATACTGAACTCTAAAATCTTTAATCAGCAAAATGATTTAAAAAAGAGAGTTGTCAGAATGACCCAGGTAATTACTAAATCATGTTCTGTCAAAGACTCATCACCACCTATTGAAGCGATACCTGTATCCTGGCCTCTTAGGTACCTTTCAATACCTAGAGTCCATGAGCATTGAGAGAGAACAATCTCCTGATTGAATAATTGTGTAATTACAAATAATTGGTACTTTAGTTTTTTGCAAAGTTTTGATTTCCCATTCTCTTAAAATTAAGAGTGTCATTCCTATGAAAATATCCTCCTGAACCATAACCTATTCCATTTAGCATTCTCAAATCTAAATAAGGAAGACACCAAAATGTTAAAAGTGGATCTCTCTGGGCAGAGGAATTATGGATGAATTTTATTCTGGTCTTCATACTGTTGTATTAATATTTTTTTTAAAAAAATTAAGGTAAAGTTAGATAAGCATATGAGGTTCTAGTAAACCTGAAAGAAATTCATTATTATAATGTTTGCAGCCAGATCCACTGTTTATAGGTAAAGAAAGATTTTTATAAATTGACATAGAATGTATTTTCAATAAACAAGATTGAACAGAGACTTTTTCCCCATCACTTTTCTCTTTTCCTTCTAACATGTGACAGATGGACTGACTATATTACATGGCAATTAGGAATTATTCTAGGGAAAAAGTCAAAATAGATTTATCCTAATTGTAACAGAGTTTTTTTTAATGTTGCAATGTTTTCTACTCTAAGTAAAGAGTATGCTTTGGAATCTACAGAGAAAATCTTTTTATAATACAGAGAGTCACTGTACATAACCCGTTGTCATGCTTGATGGTCCTCAGTTCCATGGGCTGTTACTCTCTTTGGTTGATTGGCAGTTATATTGTAATGAAAAGAGATTCATATTTTAGCTACTCACTCTTTATTGCAGCAACTGAGATTGGAGTTTTTTATTTTCCTCACTTTGATACTTTAAGATGTGTTTTCCTCAACATAGATCTATTTTTTTCATTTTTAAATGTTTTTCATTTCAATTTCCCTTAGGTACTTCCTGTGAATTTTATGGGCCTCCTTTCTTATTATTGCTATAGTTGTCATTTCTGAAATCAATGAAGCATAGCTTTTTATAGGGCTGACATGTACCAATCTAGTGAGCTAGAAGAAAATTTGGCAGTTTATTTCTCTACAATTTTCTCCCAAAATAATGCCTCTGTATATAATGTTGTTAAACTAATTTTTTAAAATCTTAAGTACGGTCTTTCTTCTTTAGGTACATTTTTGTCACTTCCCATATACCGTGCTATTATCTTTCCACTGTGGTTTAGCAGAGGAAGCACAGAGTTAGAATCAAAAGCCCTGGATTAAGTTCAGTTTCCGCCACTTACTAATTCTATCAATCACTTAACTTCTTTGTATTCCACGTTTTTCAGCTATAAAATGGGAGTGACATTAACTACATCACAAGGATTTAAAAATAAATAATAGTAAGACCATAAAATTTTAGAGTAATTATGGTTATTGTTTTCTGTCCTGACTGAAGTGCCCCAGGTAGCATGAAGTAACCAAAGAAGGGAATGGAAAGAGTATAATTCGAAAGAAATAAAATTTGCCTTCAGAATTAAGCGTAGAACTTTCCTTGATCACATCCTCTCTGCCACATACACACCCTTCACTTACATACTCCGTGGTTTTTATCAGCTCACAGTATTTTTCGGGTGGTTTGGTTGGGAATGTTCTTAACCAGGCCTGGGAGGAGTTTCTATACTGAGTTTCTAGAGTGGGGTTGGAGGCTGGTGGTTAAAAAAAGAAAAAATCCTAGAAGGAAACAAAATCTAAACACTCCCTTAGCACTTCAACTATCTGTTCAACCTGTAAATTCTCCCTCCAAAAATCAATGGTACATCCTTTCCTCAAGCCACTTTGTGGATAAGATAGGGTTTCTGAAACTGGGTAAAAAGAGATGGATGGCTATGCAGGTGTACATTTAGGTATATATAGGGTCACTTCGTTTCCTGGGAATAAATCAAGTATTGAAAAGTAAGGAACAGATGGATCTTGTGAAATGGATGAAAGACACAGTCCCAGAGAAACCTCTGGACTTGAGAAGTCAGACAGGACCATGTGTGCAGGAAGGTCTGACTCTTAGTGTAACCAGAGGAGGAGGACAAAAATAACAGCTCTAGGCCGCTAACATGGGAATCTGAAATGGGTCTGACAATGACAGGGTTGCCCTGGTAAGAATAGATACAGGACGGATTTTTATGTAGTGGTTAGTCTCTCCTATTTCACTGTGTTCTTTCCTCTGCTAATTAAAACCTTTGTCCACCAGAGGATACTTCAGTTACCTTCTATTCTCTGTGTTAAAAATCTGTTTGATGTTTTCCCAGAATTAAGAAATTGTTTTGTACTAACTGCAATTGATAACAATGGAAAAGAGCATTCCAGCAAAAGTACAGATGGATTCTGTTTGCCTAAGAGAGGAGTAAGAAAACTCTATGACACTGAAGACTCAACTCGGTCACTGCAAACATGGTCCCTCAATTTACCTACCTATGTGCAGAAGATAATAATACTCACTTTATAAGGATGTTATGATGGTGAATGGGACTAATGCTTACACAGCACTGAAAATACTGAAGTCTAATGAATTTTTATGCATTTTCCCATGATATTTGTGTATGTGTGTGTGTTTTATGAAAAACACCCTGTAAAGAAAAATGAGACTGTCCAGCTGGTTGGACCAAAAGACAGAGATTAAACTACTTTTTTTTTAAGTTATAAGGAAGCATTACTATCATCTATTCTAAGAACTGCAAAGGGTTTTATGTTATTCAGAGACTAATGGAGCTACTCTATTTATTCTTTTATTAGGCCGCACCAACAGTAATAGAGAAAAATTAATTCCTTGACTCAGGAAAAATTTACTGAGCACCCATTAGGCATTATACTGGGCTCTGGAGATTTGATTTTTTGAATAAGACATGATTCCTATCCTTGATAGAGAGAAGTCTATAAAGAAATTCACATCTCGTGCTCGCTTCAGCAGCACATATACTAAAATTGGAACGATACAGAGAAGATTAGCATGGCCCCTGCGCAAGGATGACACGCAAATTCGTGAAGCGTTCCATATTTTTTCACTCTGTTATAGGGCAGAAACTAACACACCACTGTAGAGCAATTATACCCCAATAAAGATGTTAAAAAAAAAAAAAAAGAAATTCTCATCTCAAAACAATGAAAAAAATGTACTCATGCATTTCAAAGTTTATTCTGTGGCCTATGCAACAGAGATATAGTTTGCTCATAGAGAAGAATAATTCTGTCCATCTACCACTATTAGTTTAAAAAACATCATACTTCTAGATCTAAACATTCCTGAAGATAAAACGTTTCAAACTAAGAAAAAAAAATTAATGTGATTTTCTAAAAACAAAAAAAATGTATGTGAAGTACACCAAGAAAGATGATTTAATAGATTATAAGTATTAATGTTGAATTAAATTTCAACTTTAATGCTATTGAAATAAAACCAAAGAATCCTCAGAGAACAAATTTTGCCACTGATACTGTCATTCATGAAAATGAGCCATTAAAAAGCTGTAGTTTGATAGGCATTGCATTGAATCTGTAGATTGATTTGGGTAGTATAGTCATTTTCACAATGTTGATTCTTCCAATCCAAGAACATGGTATATCTCTCCATCTGTTTGTATCATCTTTAACTTCTTTCATCAGTGTCTTATAGTTTTCTGCATACAGGTCTTTTGTCTCCTTAGGTAGGTTTATTCCTAGGTATTTTAATCTTTTTGTTGCAGTGGTAAATGGGACTGTTTCCTTAATTTCTCTTTCAGATTTTTCATCATTAGTGTACAGGAATGCAAGAGATTTCTGGGCATTAATTTTGTATCCTGCTACTTTACCAAATTCATTGATAAGCTCTAGTAGTTTTCTGGTAGCATTTTTAGGATTCTCTATGTTTAGTATCATGTCATCTACAGTGACAGTTTTACTTCTTTTCTGATTTGGATTCCTTTTATTTCTATTTCTTCTCTGATTGCTGTGGCTAAAACTTCCAAAACTATGTTGAATAACAGTGGTGAGAGTGGACAACCTTGTCTTGTTCCTGATCTTAGTGGAAATGTATTCAGTTTTTCACCATTGAGAACATTGTTGGCTGTGGGTTTGTCATATACGGCCTTTATTATGTTGAGGTAAGTTCCCTCTATGCCTATTTTCTGGAGAGTTTTTACATAAATCGGTGTTGAATTTTGTCAAAAGCTTTTTCTGCATCTATTGAGATGATCATATGGTTTTTATCCTTCAATTTGTTAACACGGTGTGTCACATTGACTGATTCGCGTATACTGAAGAATCCTTGCATTCCTGGGATAATCCCTACTTGATCCCCATGGTGTATGATCCTTTTAATGTGCTGTTGGATTCTATTTGCTAGTATTTTGTTGAGGATGTTTGCATCTATGTTCATCAGAGATATTGGTCTGTAGTTTGGCATTTTTCACAGAACTGGAACAAAAAATTTCACAATTTGTATGGCAACACAAAAGACCCTGAATAGCCAAAGCAAGCTTGAGAAAGAAAAACAGAGCTGCAGGAATCAGGCTCCCTGACTTCAGACTAATACTACAAAGCTACAGTAATCAAGACAGTATGGTACTGGCACAAAAACAGACATACAGATCAATGGAACAGGATAGAAAGCCCAGAGATACATCCATGCACATATGGTCACCTTATCTTTTTTTTTTTTTTTTTTGCGGCATGCGGGCCTCTCAATGCTGTGGCCTCTCCCGCTGTGGAGCACAGGCTCCGGACGCGCAGGCTCAGCGGCCATGGCTCACAGGCCCAGCCGCTCCGCGGCATGTGGAATCTTCCCAGACCGGGGCACAAACCCGTGCCCCCTGCACCAGCAGGCGGACTCTCAACCACTGCGCCACCAGGGAAGCCCTCACCTTATCTTTGATAAAGGAGGCAAGAATATACAATGGAGAAAAGACAGCCTCTTCAATAAGTGGTGCTGGGAAAACTGGACAGCTACATGTAAAAGAATGAAATTAGAACACTTCCTAACACCATACACAAAAATAAACTCAAAATGGATTAAAGACCTAAATGGAAGGCCAGACACTATAAAACTCTTAGAGGAAAACACAGGCAAAACACTCTGTGACATAAATCACAGCAAGATCCTTTTTGACCTAGCTCCTAAAGAAATGGAAATAAAAACAAAAATAAAGAAATGGGACCTAATGAAACTTAAAAGTGTTTGCACAGCAAAGGAAACCATAAACAAGATGAAAAGACAACCCTCAGAATGGGAGAAAATATTTGCAAATGAAGCAAATGACAAAGGATTAATCTCCAAAATATACAGGCAGCTCATGCAGCTCAATATCAGAAAAACAAACAACCCAATCCAAAAATGGGCAGAAGACCTAAATAGACATTTCTCCAAAGAAGATATACAGATTGCCAACAAACACATGAAAGGATGCTCAATATCATTAATCATTAGAGAAATGCAAATCAAAACTACCATGAGATATCACCTCACACCGATCAGAATGGCCATCATTAAAAAATCTACAACAATAAATGCTGGAGAGGGTGTGGAGAAAAGGGAACACTCCTGCACTGTTAGTTGAGATGTAAATTGATACAGCCACTATGGAGGCTCCTTAAAAACTAAAAATAGAACTACCTTATGACCCAGCAATGCCACTGCTGGGCATATACCCTGAGAAAACCATAATTCAAAAAGAGTCATGTACCACAATGTTCATTGCAGCTCTATTTACAATAGCCAGGACATGGAAGCAACCTAAGTGTCCATCAGCAGATGAATGGATAAAGAAGGTGTGGCACATATATACAATGGAATATTACTCAGCCATAAAAAGAAACGAAATTGAGTTATTTGTAGTGAGGTGGATGGACCTGGAGTCTATCATACAGAATGAAGTAAGTCAGAAAGAGGAAAACAAATACCATATGCTAACACATATATATGGAAGCTAAAAAAAAGGGGAAAAAAAGGTTCTGAAGAGTCTAGAGGCAGGACAGGAATAAAGACACAGATGTAGAGAATGGACTTGAGTACACGGGAAGGGGGAAGGGTAAGCTGGGACAAAGTGAGAGAGTAGCACTGAAATATATACACTACTAAATGTAAAATAGCTAACTAGTGGGAAGCATCTGCATCACACGGGGAGATCAGCTTGTGCTTTGTGATCACCTAGAGGGGTGGGATAGAGAGGGTGGGAGGGAGACGCAAGAGGGAGGGGATATGGGGATATATGTATACATATAGCTGATTCACTTTGTTATACAGCAGAAACTAACACAACATTGTAAAGCAATTATACTTCAGCAAAGATGTTAAAAAAAAAAACTGATAAAGAAAAATAGCAGTAGTTTGAGGGCCATCATTGATGTCTAGCAATACCAAATAAATATCAACCACTGTAGGTAATAAAGGTTTTATCTCCCCTAACATGGGTGTCCCAAGCTAAATGTTCACCACTTTTATGCAGACTCATCTGTCAATGAAATCTTCCCAGGAGAAGATACTGCCACACTATGGAGAGCGACATCCTGCCACATTGCTCACTAATTGGTCCATACCTAGGACCTCTCAGCAGCACACCACAGATGATGCAGTAGATTTTGCTTTAAAATAAAAGAATCACTTCCGGACCTGGGAGTAATTTAGGAAACACATTAGCAACACCCTCACCAATCTCATACTTCGCAAACAAAATGATGGAGCTTTTTAATAGGAGGAATAGACCAAAACGAGTCTTCAATTAGACATAAGCCTTCAAAATCACAGACAGTTCTAATCACTTTAAAGCTACTAAATTTGCCCCAATAAGGCAAAATATCATGAAATCACCAGCATCAACAAACATTTCTTCAGTGTCAATGGTGGATAAAAACATAATGCATGATGTTAGGGACACACAGAGAAATGGAACACAATATCTGACCTCAAAGGGTTTGAAGATAATTGAGAAAGAGAACACAGACATTTTAAAGTGAAGTGAAATACAAGGTAGCACGAGGAAAACTACAGCACTAGATGAGCATTTAATCTAAAGGGATGGGTGGGGGGAGCAGCATTTAACTAAGGTGCATTATATATCCCTAAGCCAATCACTGACCAGCATGCTCTACATAGTTACATGCTTAATTTGAGTTTTAAGATAACAGACTCTATCCTAAGGAAATAATCCAATATTTAAGCAAAACTTCAGGCGCAGAATGTTCTAAAACATTATTCATCACCACTGAATAACTGGAAACAATCTAAATATTTAATAGAGTTTTGATTCAACTACACAGAAAAATTATACACAGCCATTAGAGGAGATATTTACAAATCATTATGAGAAAATACTAACTCTAGTACACTAGTACACTAACTCAAAAGTACAGAAACTGTATATGCTTTATGATCTCAACTTTGTGCCTTAAAAAACTATGAAATATTAAACTAATTATTTACTCTGAAAATTAGTAAATAAAGAAAATCATTAGGCACTTACCCTGTCATTTTAGGAGGAAAATAATTTATGAGGGAAAGTTCTTTTATAGAGAATAATTCCAGCTAATAAATATAGAAAGAATAGAATTAGAAAATCACCATTTTGAAATCCCCAGTGAAATAATTAATTCAGGCAAGCATCTCAGTGAATGCTAACACCATTAGGTGAAAAGATAATGAGGGACTGGATACTACTATGTGCAAGTGCCAAAATTTCACCCCACAGACTACTTGCAGATCACAAAGGGGAAAAAAATGCAAGTATGTGACTGCATCACTTTAATTGGGGAATCAAACAGCATGGCTCCTAGTAAGATACTCTGATACTATATGCCTCTTGACATGAACTAATATGAGCTACACAGCGTCACCTATGAAACAGTCTTGCCAAAAATGTTAGCCATGGCCTTAGATCTAATTTCCAGTCTGTAGGAGACACAGGGAACAGGGTAAGTCAACTATTACTTGGAAGAAACAATCCCTCAACAAAATGTGAGACATTCTACAAGACTGGTCTCTTCAAAAGCTGATGTCATGAAAAGAAACTAGAGAAACGTAATAACCCAATGGCCACCCTTAACTGTATCCTGGTTTGGAAAACAATCTGGGGGAAACTGAGAACATTTTAACTACAGATTGGGTATTAGATTATATTTGGGAGCTATTACTAATTTTGATGATCATGTTATTTATGTTACATAAGAGAATGTTTTATATTTTGGAAAGTAAAGAAGCATGGCTCACTCTCCTAAGAGACAGAGATAGACAGAGATGGAGAGAGCTACAGAAAAACAGAGCCAGAAGAGACAGAGAAAGGAACTATTTATGGCAAATTCTAATAACCATTGAATCTAGGTGGTAGGTATATGGTCCTTCATGCTAGCCTTTCATTTTTTCTATGTGCTTAAATTTTTTGTAATAAAAACTTGAAAAAATATGTATAGAAAAAAGACTAAAAAGAAATATACCAAAATATTGACAGTAGTTATGTCAGCATAATTATAGGTGATGTCCCTCTCAGTTAAAAAAATATTATTCTGTAACTTCAAAGAAACGCAGCCATTAGGTAGAATTGTGTGTGAAAAAAAAAAAAAAGCCCTAAGCCTATCCATTTAAGGCAGTTGTGATGTGGGCTACTGTTGCTTTGGTTCTGACGTTATATATATCAGTAGTTTCCAAAAGGAAGTTCAAGGCATATTAAGTCATATTTCAAATAGTATCTTGGCAAAGCAATAGGGAGGGCTACAAAAACAGGCCAACCCAGACACGAACTGCCCACACAGCTCATTAATAAAGAAGGACATTTTTTAAATCTTGAAAAAATTCAATCCAAAACCTGTGGGGAAATTCTTTTCTGCATAGTTATTCAATAATAGAGAAGCCTGGAAAGCAACAAATGGCAAGAACAGCAGTGGAGAAATGGGGGAGATCTTGGAATGATAATGGAAAACAAATTAGAGATTAGTTTCCAATGACGTCGGTGAGAAACAGGTCAGTGCTGATTTGGACTGGGTATCGAGGCAAGACTGCCTTTCCTCACCGCTTGCTGAGACCATCTAGTCCCAGGTAATGCTCAAATTGGGAACACAAGAAACCTTCATCTAGCAAAGCATATAAGTAGGAGCCTTCGGGGATTTATTCATCAAAAAAAGAGCAAGAAATGAAACATGCAGAACTTGCCAAGAGACGACAGAGTTAAGAGATAAAGTTACAATAATATGTAAAAGATATTAATGTCAGGAAGAAAGAGAAAGCATTCAGCCTGGAGCTAAGAATAATGATATGAAATAAAATTAAGAACTGAAAAAAACTGTTGTAAAAATTATTTAAATGATGTCATTGGACCATCTCTTACCACTTGCCTTTAGATTCAACCAAGCAGTTTAACAGTCACATGCTTCTTGTACCAGTGCGTGGCTTAACGCTTTTCCCTTTTAGTAAGAGAGTGGCTTACACCAAGAGTCCGTAAATAATAGTCTAGTACAGTGGTGCCCAATTCTTGCTGCACATGAGGAACACTGGGAGAATTTTTTAATTCCAGCATCCAGGCTGCATCCTATACCTGTTAAGCCAAAAAATCTACGGGTGGGAACAAAGTGTCAGTATACTTAAAGACTGTCAGGAGACTCCAACGTGTAGCAGGGTTTGGGAAATACTGGTGTGGTATGCAGAAGCAAATGCTGGGAGCTGTACCGAATACAGCGGATTAAAATATTTTAGGCAAAACCTCCCCCACAAGTGCTAACAGCTCAAATCATATACCGTCTACATAGGAAGAGGCAAGAATTGTGATACTATAGGCAGTAAAGTCTAGAGCTGAGAGAGTCAACCACCAGGAATGGAAGCTAGTGAATTGTCCCACAGGTTCAGCTTGGTAAGAATGTTGTAAGAACTGATTCCAGACTAGCTGAAAATAAATGGGATGTCTTTTTTCACCCCTTTTTATGGATAGAAATCGAGAGTCTATATACTCTGTTACCGTTTAAAAACAACTGCATTAAAATTTTTTCAGCCCTAACTGATGTTGGTTTTATTTCAGAATATGACACCCATTTTGAATTGTTTCCATTCTTTTTTTGTTTTCTGATAGAGCATTTATTAATACTCCTCATGTAACAATTTGGGAGCTTTCTTGAATCACTGTAACTTTTAAAAAATATATGAAGTAGCCAAGACATGGAAACAACCTAAATGTCCATCGAAAGATGAATGGATAAAGGAGATGTGGTACATATATACAATGGGATACTACTCAGCCATAAAAAGGAATGAAATAGTGCCATTTGCAGCAACATGGATGCAACTAGAAGATTATCATACTGAGTGAAGTAAGTCAGAAAGAGAAAGAAAAATACCATATGATAACACTTATATGTGGAATCTAAAATATGGCACAAATGAACCTATCTACAAAACAGAGAAACTCACAGAGGTAGAGAACAGACTTGCAGTTGCCAAGGGGGAGGGGGGAGGGGGGAGGCGGAGGGATGGACTGAGAGTTTGGGGTTAGTAGATGCAAACTATTACATTTAGAATGGATAAACAACAAGGGCCTACGGTATAGCACAGGGAACTATATCCAATCTCCTGGAATAAACAATAGGAAAAGAATATTAAAGAAGAAGGTATATATGTGTAAAACTGAGTCACTTTGCTGTAAGCAGAAATTAGCACAACACTGTAAATCAACTATACTTCAATTTAAAAATATATATATATACATATATATGTATATACATATATACATATGTGTGTATATGTATACATATATGTGTATATACATATATATGTATACACACACACACACACACACACACACACACACACACACACACATATATATGTATATAGGGTTGGCCAAAAAGTTCATTTGGGTTTTTCCGTAACACTGTCTGGAAAAACCTGAACGAACTTTTTGGCCAACCAAATATACGATGTGATATATAAGTGTATGAATTTGGAAGTGACTTGGAAAATAACATGAAGTTTATTTCACTTGTAAAGCATATAATAAATTATATTGTTTATTTGGTTTTTGAAAGCAAACTTGTAATTTATGCTTCCATATTCTGTACAAGAGGTGAAAGATTATCTCCTCTCTCTCAAATATGTCGCTTCATCAAACAAAACAAAACCTGGGTGCACTCTTCTCTGCTCCCATCCCATTGTCCACCAGCCTGTCTCTAAACCCCTCTTCACCCCGGTCCCCATCCCTCAGTGAAAAGGAATTTCCCAGGCCACAGGGGGGAATTTAGCCATCTAATCGGGGATGGAAGTAAGGTCGGTGTTTCCCACAAATGGCCGAGCCCAGACTGCCAAGCCTGATCTATCTTAGGGAATGGAGGACAGATCCAGATCTTAGATCTTAACTCAAGTGGGTCTGACATGGAGCTGCCATCCCCACTAACAAAATGGGATGGGAATTTCCTTTCCAGAACTCTTTCGCTTTTGTAGCTGCCAGTAACCCACAGCGAGTCTGACACATTCACCCACGACACATTCTATGCCTCTTTACATATATCCAAGCATTTAGCCTGGAGCTAAGAATAATGATATGAAATAAAATTAAGAAGTGAAAAAAATTGTAGTAAAAATTATTTAAATGATGTCACTGGACCATCTCTTACCACTTGCCTGTGGACATCTCTTACCACTTACCATTTGTATGTATATCAGCTTTACTGTGCTATAATTCACAGACAATACAATTCAGCCATATAAATTGCACAATTCAATAGTTTTAGTATATTCATATTCATTTTAGGACACTTTCATCACCCCAAAAAGAAACCCTGAGCCCATATGCAGTCAGTTCCCATTTCTCCCCAACAGCATCACCACCATCCCCCTGCCCCCAGCCCTAGGCAACCACTAATAAACTTTCTCTCTATATGCATTTGTCTATTCTGGAAATTTCCTATAGATAGAATCATACAGTATTTTGTGTCTCTGACTTCTTTCACTTGGCATGTTTTCAAGGTTCATCCATGTAGCATGTATCAGTACTTCATTCTCTTTTATTGCCACAAAAAATATTCTATTATGTGGACTTACCACATTTTATTCATCCATTCCTCAGTTGATAGATATTTAGTTGTTTTTTCATTTGGATATTATGAATAATGCCACTATAAATATGTATGTACAAGTTTCTGTATGGACATATATTTTCATTTCTCTGGGATATATACCTAGGAGTGGAATTTCTGGGTCATACAGTAACTCTTATGTTTAGTCTTTTGAGAAACTGCCAGACTATTTCCAACAGCAGCTGTACCACTTTAAATTCCCACCACCAATATATGTGGGTTCCAATTTCTCCACATCCTCACCAATACTTGTTATTGTTTCCCTTTGATCATAGTCATCCAAATGGGTGTGGAGTAGTATCTCATTGTGGTCTTGATTTGCATTTCCCTGATGGCTAATGACATTGGGCATCTTTTGATGTACTTGTTGGCCATCTGTATATCTTCTCTGGGACAATGTATGTCTTCTTTTATTTGTCCTTTTTTTTTTTTTTTTTTTTTTTTCCTTTTTTTTTTTTTTTTTTTTTGCCATATGCGGGCCTCTAACTGTTGTGGCCTCTCCCGTTGCGGAGCACAGGCTCCGGACCCACAGTCTCAGCGGCCATGGCTCACGGGCCCAGCCACTCCGTGGCATGTGGGATCTTCCCAGACGGGGGCACGAACCCGTGTCCCCTGCATCAGCAGGCGGACTCTCAACCACTGCGCCACCAGAGAAGCCCTACTCTTGATATATATATATATATCAGATACACAATTTGCAAATATTTTCTCCCAGTCTGTGAGTTATCTTTCCACTTCTTGATGGTGTCCACTGAAGCACAAATGTTTTTATGTGCTGGTCTCTTTTTTCTCTCTCTCTTTCTCCTTTTAACCAATCCTATATACTGGTGGTTCTATACAAGGTTTTTAATAAAAACAGAGCCTAGAGTATAGGCTTTTAATAAAGCAGTGATTCTCATTTGTTTTGTTAAATGCTGCGATTCTTAAACAGTATGCAGCACATAGTTTACCCTCAATTAATATATGTTGAATAAATGATTGAATAACATTCACATACACTCAAGTTTTTAACTTTCTGAGAGTATGTCCCATCTTATTTAAGTGTGGCCTTCTAAAACCAGGGAAATGACCCCTGGTTCTCAGTCCAGTGAAATATTATAGGAATATCTCAGTCAAACACAAACAGCAGGATAACCTACATCTCTTCCAGTCTTTAATCTTAACTATCTCCCTCCTTTTACAGAGGAATTGCTAATCAGTGCAGCAAAGGAATAGCTCATCTTAGACCTTTCCCTGCTGCATAAACTACAACCAAGAATGGACTTCAGTGGTTCTTCCTTGCTTGCCTTTCAAGGGACAATTAGACACATGGTTGAATTCTCTTATCATTTTAAGTGACAGTCTTCTAGTTCTATAGAAGCTAATTTTTAGTGCTTCGAAGAAACTGAGTCACTGGAATAAGGGTGTATAGGGCCCTTATCACCACACCATCAGAGGGGCACTTCCATGTCCTTCCTTGGGTGGACACTGAGAATGGATGCCAGGCCATTAAGAATCATGCAACTATGGCAGGACTGGACTGATAAAGGCCCAGACAAGCCACCTCAGAACTCATCTTTGCTGGCCTCAGTAATATTTTGGGCTGTAATAGGCATCCTTTTTGTTAAAAGCATTAAGTCTCCTTTTGCTTAAGTGAGTGAGGAATGGAATCATTCAGTTTGCTTCGGTGAAACTCACTGGAGCAAACACAAGCGATCTGGAGGGAAAAGGAATAACTCCAATACTAAGATACAGACCCTTCACAGCCTGGCTATGAATAGACAGACTCAAGACTACCAAAAAAATATTTTTTATGTTATTCTCATTACATCAATGCTGCATGTGGGATCTTAGTTCCCTAACCAGGGATTGAACCAGGGCCCCCTGCAGCAGAAGTGTAGAGCCCTAACCACTGGACCACCAGGGAATTCCCTCATTACTTCACTTTTCTAAATTCATATTCTTCATTGCTACCAATTAACTACAGAAAGAATTTCAGCACCCAACATAGAAGCACCTCAAGACATAAGGTAAATGCTAACAGCCATAAAAGGGGAAATCAACAGTAACACAATCATAGTAGGGAACTTTAACATCCCACTTTCACCAATGGACAGATCATCCAAAATGAAAATAAATAAGGAAACACAAGCTTTAAATGATACATTAAACAAGATGAACTTAATTGATATTTATAGGATATTCCATCCAAAAACACAGAATACACTTTCTTCTCAAGTGCTCATGGAACTTTCTCCAGGATAGATCATATCTTGAGTCACAGATCAAGCCTTGGTAAATTTAAGAATATTGAAATCATATCAAGTATCTTTTCCAACCAAAATGCCATGAGACTAGATATCAATTACAGAAAAAATCTGTAAAAAAAACAAACACATGGAGGAGAAACAATACACTACTAAATAACCAAGAGATCACTGAAGAAATCAAAGAGGAAATCAAAAAATACCTAGAAACAAATGACAATGAAAACACGATGACCCAAAACCTATGGGATGCAGCAAAAGCAGCTCTAAGACAGAAGTCTATAGCAATAAAATCCTACCTCAAGAAACAAGAAAAATCTCAAATACACAATCTAACCTTACACCTAAAGCAATTAGAGAAAGAAGAACCAAAAAAACCCAAAGTTAGCAGAAGGAAAGAAATCATAAAAATCAGATCAGAAATAAATGAAAAAGGAATGAAGGACACAATAGAAAGATCAATAAAAGTAAAAGCTAGTTCTTTGAGAAGATAAACAAAATTGATAAACCATTAGCCAGACTCATCAAGAAAAAAAAGGAAAAGACTCAAATCAACAGAATTAGAAATGGAAAAGGAGAAGTAACAACTGACACGGCAGAAATATAAGGAACATAAGAAATTACTGCAAGCAACTATATGTCAATAAAATGGACAACCTGGAAGAAATGGACAAATTCTTAGAAAAGCACAATCTTCCAAGACTGAACCAGGAAGAAATAGAAAATATAAACAGACCAATCACAAGCACTGAAATTGAAACTGTGATTAAAAATCTTGCAACAAACAAAAGCCCAGGAACAAATGCCTTCACAGGCAAATTCTGTCAAACATTTAGAGAAGAGCTAACACCTATCCTTCTCAAACTCTTCCAAAATATAGCAGAGAGAGGAACTCCCAAACTCATTCGACCAGGCCACCATCACCCTGATACTAAAACCAAAGATGTCACAAAGAAAGAAAACTACAGGCCAATATCACTGATGAACATAGATGCAAAAATCCTCAACAAAACACTAGCAAACAGAATCCAACAGCACATTAAAAGGATTATACACCATGATCAAGTGGGGTTTATCCCAGGAATGTAAGGATTCTTCAATATACGCAAATCAATCAACGTGATGCACCATATTAACAAATTGAGGGATAAAAACCATATGTTCATCTCAATAGATGCAGGAAAAGCTTTTGACAAAATTCAACACCAATTTATGATAAAAACCCTCCAGAAAGTAGGCATAGAGGGATCTTACCTCAACATACTAAAGGCCATATATGACAAACCCACAGCCAACAATGTTCTCAATGGTGAAAAACTGAAACCATTTCCACTATGATCAAGAACAAGAGAAGGTTGCACACTCTCACCACCTTTATTCAACATCGTTTTGGAAGTTTTAGCCACAGCAATCAGAGAAGAAAAAGAAATAAAAGGAATCCAAATCAGAAAAGAGGAAGTAAAACTGTCACTGTTTGCAGATGACATGATACTAAACATAAAGAATCCTAAAGATGCTGCCAGAAAACTACTAGAGCTAATCAATGAATTTGGTAAAGTAGCAGGATACAAAATTAATGCCCAGAAATCTCTTGCATTCCTGTACACTAATGATGAAAAATCTGAAAGAGAAATTAAGGAAACAGTCCCATTTACCACTGCAACAAAAAGATTAAAATACCTAGGAATAAACCTACCTAAGGAGACAAAAGACCTGTATGAAGAAAACTATAAGACACTGATGAAAGAAATTAAAGATGATACAAACAGATGGAGAGATATATCAAGTCCTTGAATGGGAAGAATCAACATTGTGAAAATGACTATACTACCCTAATCAATGTACAGATTCAGTGCAATCCCTATCAAACTACCAGTGGCATTTTTCACAGAACTACAACAAAAAGTTTGCACAATTTCTATGGAAACACAAAAGACCCCGAATAGCCAAAACAATCTTGAGAAAGAAAAACGGAGCTGGAGGAGTCAGGCTCCCTGACTTCAGACTATACTACAAAGCTACAGTAATCAAGACAGTACGGTACTGGCACAAAAACAGACATATAGATCAATGGAACAGGATAGAAAGCCCAGAGATACGTCCATGCACATATGGTCACCTTATCTTTGATAAAGGAGGCAAGAATATACAATGGAGAAAAGACACCCTCTTCAATAAATGGTGCTGGGAAAACTGCTCAGCTACGTGTAAAAGAATGAAATTCTTATGTATGGTATTACCTAACACCATACACAAAAATAAACTCAAGATGGATTAAAGAGGGCTTCCCTGGTGGCGCAGTGGTTGAGAGTCCGCCTGCCGATGCAGGGGACACAGGTTCCTGCCCTGGTCCAGGAAGATCCCACGTGCTGTGGAGCGGCTGGGCCCGTGAGCCATGGCTGCTGAGCCTGCGTGGCCGAAGCCTGTGCTCCGCAACGGGAGAGGCCACAACAGTGAGAGGCCTGCATACCGCCAAAAAAAAAAAAAAAAAAAAAAAACATAGGCAGAACACTCTATGACATAAATCACAGCAAGATCCTTCTTGACCCATCTCCTAGAGTAATGGAGATAAAAACAAAAATAAACAAATGGGACCTAATGAAACTTCAAAGCTTTTGCACAGCAAAGGAAACCATAAACAAGACCAAAAGACAGCCCTCAGAATGGGAGAAAATATTTGCAAATGAAGCAACTGACAAAGGATTAATCTCTAAAATATACAGGCAGCTCATGCAGCTCAATATCAAAAAAACAAACAACCCAATCCAAAAATGGGCAGAAGACCTAAATAGACATTTCTCCAAAGAAGATATACAGATTGCCAACAAACACATGAAAGAATGCTCAACATCATTAATCATTAGAGAAATGCAAATCAAAACTACCATGAGATATCACCTCACACCGATCAGAATGGCCATCATTAAAAAATCTACAACAATAAATGCTGGAGAGGGTGTGGAGAAAAGGGAACACTCCTGCACTGTTAGTTGAGATGTAAATTGATACAGCCACTATGGAGGCTCCTTAAAAACTAAAAATAGAACTACCTTATGATCCAGCAATGCCACTGCTGGGCATATACCCTGAGAAAACCATAATTCAAAAAGAGTCATGTACCACAATGTTCATTGCAGCTCTATTTACAATAGCCAGGACATGGAAGCAGCCTAAGTGTTCATCGACAGATGAATGGATAAAGAAGATGTGGCACATATATACAATGGAATATTACCCAGCCATAAAAAGAAACGAAATTGAGTTATTTGTAGTGAGGTGGACGGACCTAGAGACTGTGATACAGAGTCAAGTAAGTCAGAATGAGAAAAACAAATACCATATGCTAACACAAATATATGGAATCTAACAAAAAAGAAAAGAAAGGTTCTGAAGTACCTAGGGGCAGGACAGGAATAAAGACGCAGATGTAGAGAATGGACTTGAGGACACGGGGAGGGGGAAGGGTAAGCTGGGACGAAGTGAGAGAGTGGTATGGACATATATACACTACCAAATGTAAAATAGCTAGCTAGTGGGAAGCAGCCGCATAGCACAGGGAGATCAGCTCGGTGCTTTGTGACCACCTAGAGGGCTGGGATAGGGAGGGTGGGAGGGAGACGCAAGAGGGAGGGGATATGGGGATATATGTATACATATAGCTAATTCACTTCGTTATACAGCAGAAACACAACATTGTAAAGCAATTATACTCCAATAAAGATGTTTAAAAAAATAAAAAGAATTTCTATCTTCTCAGCATGGCACCTATGGTTCCCATGATCTGGTCCCACCTTGTCCACCGAGCTTTTCCTCGCCTTTCTTCTCTGCCAACACCCTTCTCTCCGTGAACCATCTCTCAAGTCTTCCAAACATGTCATACTAACTCCAACTCTTTGCATTTGCTTGAACACAATGATGTAATATGTTTCTACATCTTCTCATCTCTTCTTTCTTTTTATTTATTTATTTATTTGCTGTGTTGGGTCTTTGTTGCTGCGCGCAGGCTTTCTCTCTTTTTCTGCGGTGAGCTGGGGCTACTCTTTGTTGCAGTGTACAGGCTTCTCACTGCAGTGGCTTCTCTCGTTGCGGAGCACGGGCTCTAGGCACACAGGCTTCAGTAGTTGTGGCACCTGGGCTCAGTAGTTGTGGCACACGGGCCTAGTTGCTCCGCAGCATGTGGGATCTTCCCGGCCAGGGCTCCAACCCATGCCCCCTCCATTGGTAGGTGGATTCTTAACCACTGAGCAACCAGGGAAGTCCTCTCATAGAATTTAGAAAAGCAATTCAGTGACAGATGTTGAGTGCTTTCCATTTCTTAGATGTGCATTTAACAATTTTCTTTTGGCCCTAGGCTATTAGTTTTATTTTTTATTTCTCAAATTAAAATTTATTAGTATTATTATTTTGGCCACACCACGTGGCTTGTGGGATCTTAGTTCACCAACCAGTGACTGAACCCGGCCCAGCAGTGGAAGCACCAGGAAATTCCCTCAAATTAAAATTTAATGTCAAAAGTTATAGAAGCAGATGTTTCCAAAAACAGGAAGAGTAGAGCAGTTGAATATATAGTGCTCAAATATGCACGAAATAAATATTTTAAAATATCTAAAACAATAGGCAAAATCAACAACACATCAAGTTTTGCCCTACCTATCAGTAAGATTTTTAAATAGCAAAGAAATATGGGAAAAGAATGATGAGTATTTCCTGCTCAAATCAGTTTGGTGTGAGCTTTTTCCAATTTAAAGTATCATTAAATTACTGCCTTTCCATGTAAACCTAAATAATACTTTAAATTTTTAAAGCATTTTTCATAAGCCACACTGTAGCACGATAAATAGATTTCTCAATAAAAGAACAAAAACCTCACTAACCAGCTGCCTTCTCAACAAATTAAACCTGAAGAATTTATCCAAATTCCTTTTAAAAAGAAAAACAGTTCACAAAAGAAATACAAAAATAGCCGAAACAGAGGACCAAAAATATTCATTGTCACTAGTAATAAAGAATTGTCAACTAAAATGAGATACCATTTTTGCCATCCAAACTGGTTCTGGCTTTATTGTGTAATTAGACACACACACACACACATACACACACACACACACACACACACACACACAAGATTATTCCACATTCTGTATTTTCAAAGTACTCACGGCAGCAAGGGTAAAGTTAGATGGATACGCTCAAACACTGCTGGTAGACGTAACTTGGTTCAGTCTTACTAGGAAATGATTTGACATTTTAAATTATCTATCCCGTAGTCTTACAGTCTTCTAAAATTTAAAGTTTTAATGATTACATACTATTTCATCAAATGCATATATCACCAGTTATTTAATCATTCCCCTATATTAAATATGTAGTTTTTGGACGGGGGATGGTTCTATTATAAATGCTGCAATGAACATTTTAGCATAACTTTTGACAACATCTCATTATTTTCTTCAGATAAATTCTTAGAAGAGATAGTACTAGATCAAGAAGTAAAATACTTTTTAAGGTTCTACTTTTAATCAATCCTATATACTTATGGTTCTTTAGGCTAGAAGACAGCCCTTTTAAGGCAGGGATACTTGTCTGCTTTGTTAAATGCTATACCCCCAGCACCTAGAACTGTACCTGGCACATAGTACACCCTTAATAAATATTTGTAGAATGAATGATTGAATAACATTTGCATACATCCAAGTTTTGGCATTTGCCCTTGTAAACTTCTGGGAAGACATCCCACACTGTCTTATTAAGGAAGGCTGGAGGCTTCACTAGCATTTGGTCAAGACATACCAAGTACAGATACGAAATTTGGACAGATGTGCCCAGTCATTCTATTTTCCATTTTAAAAGAGGTAGTAGAATTATAGCAACAAGCTAGTGATGGCAGTCTTCAAGACGGCTGCTCCAATCTACTGTCCTTGCTCCCAAATTGATCTATAGACTCAATGTAATTCCAGCGAAAATCCTGGCAAAATTTTTGCACATTTCACTGTAAAGCTACAGTAATCAAGATAGTGTGGTACTGACTAAAGACAGACATATAGAATGAGAATATAGGCAATAAAGATAAACATAAATATCAACAATGAAACAGAATACAGTCCAGAAATAGACTCACATATATATGGTCAACTGACTTTCATCAAAGATGCCAAGACAATTAAATAGGGAAATGATAACCTTTTCAAAAATGAGCTTGTAAAAACTGAATATCCATATGCAAAAGTAAAATGATTCTGAACCCTTACCTCACATCATACACAAAAATTAACTCAAAATGGATCATGGGCCTAAATGTAAAACTAAAGCTATGAAACTTCTAGGAGAAAACATAGGAGAAAATCTTAGTGACCTTGGGTTAGGCAAGTAATTTTTAATAGGATAAACACAAATTCTAAAGAAAAGGATTGATAACTTGGACTTTGGCAAAATTTACAACTTGGGGCTTCCCTGCTGGTGCAGTGGTTGAGAGTCCGCCTGCCGATGCAGGGGACACGGGTCCATGCCCCGGTCCGGGGGGATCCCACATGCCCCGGAGCGGCTGGGCCATTGTGCCATGGCCGCTGAGGCTGTGTGTCCGGAGCCTGTGCTCCGCAACAGGAGAGGCCACAGCAGTGGGAGGCCCAAGTACTGCAAAACAACAACAACAACAACAACAACAACAACAACAACAAAGCCAGAAAGTCCGTAAAAGAAGGTACATGAATAGCAAATAAGTAATACATGAAAAGATGTCCAACATCATTACTCATTAGGGAAACCAAGAGATACCACTACACAATCCCTAGAATGGCTAAAATTAAATACTGACAGTTTTCCAAGATGTGGAGAAACTGGAACTTTCATAGTGTTCCGTTGGAAATGCAAATTGGTTCAGCCACTACAGAAAACAGTTTGGTAGTAAGTTAACATACACTTAGCATATGATCCAGTACGTCCACTCCCAGGTACTTACCTAAGAGAAATGAAAACATAAATCTACACAAAGACTTCTTATACTCAAATTTTCATAGAAGCTTTATTCACAACAGCCATAAACTGGAAACCATCTAAATATCCATCAACTATGAATGGCTAAACAAATTTTGGCATATTGTATGATGGAGTAATACACAGCAACAAAAAGAATAATTAGTGTTACAGGCAATGATTTGCAAAAACATTATGCTAAGTGAAAGTAGCCGGACACAAAAGATTACATGAAATTCTAAAAAAGATCAGAGTATAGTGGTAGAAAATAGGTTGGTCATTGCCATGGGCCAAGCAGTAGAGTGTTGGTGGAGACATAGGGGGACTTCTGCGGATGACATAGTTGTTCTATATCTTGATTGTGGTGTCTGTTACATGATTGCATGCATTTTTCAAAACTCATTGAATTATCCACTTAAAATAAGTGAATTTTATTGTATGTAAATTGTACCTCAATAAAGCTGATTCGAAACCCTTTTGATAATAGCTTCTTTTCATTTTTAAAAATAGGGGCTAAAAGTAGTATTATTTATTTATTTTGGCTGCATTGGGGTCTTCGTTCCTGCATGCAGGCTTTCTCTAGTTGCAGCGAGCGGGAGCTACTCTTAGTTGCAGTGTGCAGGCTTCTCTTGCTGCAGAGCACAGGCTCTAGGTGTGTGGGCTTCAGTAGTTGTGGCATGCAGGCTCAGTAGTTGTGGCTGTGGGCTCTAGAGCGCAGGCTCAGTAGTTGTGGCGCATGGGCTTAGCTGCTCTGCGGCATGTGGGATGTTCCCAGACCAGGGATTGTCCCCTGCATTGTCAGGCAGATTCTTAACCACTGCGCCATGAGGGAAGTCCCTAAAAGTAATATTTTGATGTGGATGGGGAACTGACTTCAAAAAGATGGGAGATAAAGGGGCAAATACTAAATATCCCTTTCCTTGGGTGGAGATGTGTCAACAACGGGATTCTTCCCTGAGTGATTAGTACTCAAATCAATCTTATTCAATGCTAAAATAAAGAAGGTGATTGCATAGGAAGCAGAGTTTGTAGATGATCCTTAAATTTCTTTCAGTAGTGCATGCCAAATGAATGAAGATGAATTGTTGGATGATTTTATAGTGTGTGAATAAGGATAGGTAATGCATTTTAAGAAAAGCAATTCAAACCTACATTAATAATAATATATAGGCTCAAGATATTTTCCCAGGATACACTGTTACCTGCAATTATTGATAAGTATTGTAGACATGATAATGGTATTATGGTTTTAAAAAAATCTGTATCTTTTAGAGGTAAATACTAAAGATTTTACAATGAAGTAATATGACATCTGGGATTTGCTTTAAAATAATCCTGCAGAGTTAGAAGAGTAAGAGGTAAGAATAGTTAGGAACATAGAGGAAACAAGATTGGACACATACTGATAATTGTTGAAGCCAAGTGAGTAACTAAGTAAGTATAGGGGATTTACTTTTCTACTTTCTCTATTTTGTGTATGTTTGAACGTTTCCATAATAAAGAGGTTTTTTTATTTTAAGTTTCCTGGGGAAAAATCTTGGCCTGGAGTCATCCTGGACTATGCTACATGTTCCATAAGGGCGAGAAGTTGAAAACACATCCTTCAAGTCAAGGGGATGTGGTATGGCGGAATCACCAAGGGTGCTCATCCATTCTATGCCAAGGGCCTCTCTGGAGGATTTGATGTGCTTGGATGGTAAGTTTAGAGGGTATCACTGGGCAGAGGTGATGCCCGAAGTCTGGTGGATACAGGGTTATTATTCTGAGCTAATTTGGTTCTGTGCTGTTTGAACTAGGACCCCAGGCAGAAACTGAGGGTATAAGAGATAGTGTTCAATATGCTGGGGAGAAGTAAAGGAAAAGGAAAGGTGAGCTTCCAGGATTCCTGCCAACGAGAAATCATTTGGGGAATATCTATAATCACTGCGAAGGCGAAGTCTCACCACACCATCCCAATAGGCTGCTCTGAATTATAAACCCAACAGAATGCTAGGAACAGACAGAGTGTAGAAGATTAAAAATTTCCATTCTATATAGTAATCGCAAAAAAGTAGTATTAGAAATTCAAAAACTCCAGAGAAGTGTAATTAATTATTTTTTTAGATACTCAAGGAAAATGTATGAAAACAAGAGACCAAAAGATAATAACATTGGAGACTTGAAGGTTGTAAGTCCTTAGAGGTATAAATAGTGTTGTAGGGACTTTTCACTAAACCCTAGAATGCTAGAACTAGAAGATGCCACTTAAAGCTTAAAAGATGTAATTTAATTCCAACAAAAGGAAGTATACTCTATAAGAATGTTTTAGCTAAGAACACAAATAAGCTTATGTACGTTTAGCAAATAAAAAAATATAACTAAAGGAAAGTAGGATATCTGAGAGAAAAAATCTTAAACATTTTGAGACCAACACCATGGAAGTCATCTAAGCTTTTTACAATCTACCCATTGGTATTACTTCAGAGGCTGAGTTGGACAAATCATCTGTGTTGCCAAATACTGCAGTTCTTAGTTTTTTGAGATTTGATTAAAACCCTTGAGTCACTGTCAGAATAGCTGTTGGTCCTTCACATATACAAGGAATCTCCATTTCTAGAGTCAGACAAGAGAACTCACGTTGGCCAGAAACGGAATAATGCAGCATTCCACCGCCCTGGGCACCATCCTTGAAAACTTACTCTTTCAGTTATTTACTGCTGTATAACAAACTATCAAAACCCAGTGGCTTAAAACAGCACCTTTTTAATACATTTATGATTTGGGAAGGGCTGGGCTAGGTGATTTTTCTGCTCCATATGGCATCCAGTGGGGTCACGTGTGCTATTCAGCCAGTGGCTGGGCTAGGCTGGACGTTAGTTGCAGCTGCTTCCCTCACTAGCCCAATGTCTTAACAGTGCTGCAGATGGCAGGGTTTAGTTGAGCTCCTCTGCCTCACTATATAATCTCAGGACTTCTCCACATGTTTTCTCCAGCAGGGTCGTTAGAGTTCTTACCTGATGGTTGACTCGGGATCAGGACTCTAAGAGACAAAGGAGAAGCCTGTCTGACCTCTTAAAAGTCTAGCCCCAGAACTGGCAGCATCACTTCTGTTGTGCTCTGTTGATCAAAACAATC
The DNA here is from genome assembly GCF_000442215.2 of Lipotes vexillifer. Lineage (NCBI taxonomy): Eukaryota > Metazoa > Chordata > Mammalia > Artiodactyla > Lipotidae > Lipotes > Lipotes vexillifer. The sequence continues at coordinate 282,039 of NW_006770074.1, forward strand.
CAGGCCAGCCCTGATTCAAGGGAAGGAGAAGTGGACTTCTCAATGTAAGAAGAGTGTCAAACAACATGAAGCTGTATCTTTAATCCATCACAGACGCCCTCAGAAAACTGTCAGGAATGGAAAACTACCCTTGTCTGCCTTTAAGGAGAATGAGAAAGGAATTTTCCTTGACTAAATGTTTAGTCAATAAGAAAGATAAAATAGTTCTACATATCTCAATATTTCTGTTTTTAGCCAGACCAGCAGAGTATTCTCCACCACATATAGAAGTGCCTTGTTCCTCGATTTACCTGTATATGTAGGTGAATGTGTGTAAAATATGTATGCATCATACTATATACGCATTTGTCAAATGACATTGTTAGGAAGGAAGTTAGGATTGTTCTCAATAACATATGATAGAGAATGAATCTTTTTATTTTTAATTTTCTTAAAGAGTCCTAAAGCTTACCACAAGGAATATGTAATAATAGCAATAATAATTCATGGTTACAAGTGTAAAGATGCATAGGCATCTTTTTTTCTTTTGCAGTGCACGGGCCTCTCACTGTTGTGGCCTCCGGACGCGCAGGCTCAGCGGCCATGGATCACGGGGCCCAGCCGCTCCGCGGCACGTGGGATCTTCCCGGACCAGGGCACGATATAGGCATCTTTTAATACATTGTATCATTTATTCGTTACAAGAAGTCAGCAAGCTGATATTATTAGTTCAAGGTCACATGCTATAACCAGGATTTGAAGCCAGGTTCGCTAGAGTTCTAAAGCCTATAGCCACACTACAAATGTAGTAGAGAAACAAGTATTGGCAAAGAAGTGAAGAAACAGGGGCTCTCATACACAGCGGATAGGATTGTTAGTTGTTACGATTATTACAACCAATTTGGAAAACACTTAGTTGAAAACACATATTGCATGACCCAGTCCCACTACTAGTTAAATCCCCTAGAGAAACTCATTCACGTGTGCATAAGAATACAAATATATTTATAATTCACTGTAAGTAATACCAAAGAAAGAGGAAACAGCACAAATGTCAATCAACAGTAGAACAGGTAGTGAAGTGGTAGTGTGTTCATATACTGGGATAACCTGCACGAGTGAAAATGAATATCTGGAATACCATATGCATCAACAAGGATGAGTCTCAGAAATCCAAAACGGAAGCAAAGGAGTAAGTCACAGATGAATACCTAAGTATGATTCTATTTATATAAAGCAGAAACCACTGAACAGTATGTTCACTAAAATGCATACAGAGGGATAAAACTATGATGAAATGAGGCAACATCACACAAAATTCAGCCAGGAGGGAGAGGAATATGATCTGGTAGAAACACACAGGGGGTACCCGGTACAGAACAAAATTCTATTTCTTGGCCTGGGTGGGAGTTCATTTTGTTATTTTTCTTTTAACTAAAAATGCATCATTTACACAGCTAACCATATCAATGGTCTTCCTAGCATATTTCAGTGCCTGTAGCTAGTCTGCCACACTGCAGTTATCTGTTAACTGCTTTCCCGTCATCCATCCTAGCATGGCCGGGCAGGGTGAAGTAAGCTGATCAATGCTCCTGCCCTCACCCTGAGCAGCTGACACTGAAACCCATTGGGTAAATGGCTTTAATAAGTGTTTGAAAATCTGTTACACAAAAATTAGGTTATTGTATTTCTAAAGAATGTCTATGAAATAACATTACTATTTTAACTTAGGTGAAATACATGATTCTCCAGTTTTCCTTGGCATATTATTTTTTAAATCAGCATCACAGATCAACTATACAGCATAGTGCCCATCGTTAATAATACTGTATTGTATATTTTAAAGTTTGCTAAAACAGTAGACCTATGTTAAATGTTCTTATTCACACACAGTAATAATAATAAAGAGGGTGAGAGGAAACATTTGGACGTGATAGATATGTTTATGGTATAGATTATGGTGATAATTTCACAGGTGTATATGTATCTCCAAATTCATCAAGTTGTATACAATAAATACATACAGTGTTTTGTGTATCAGTCATACCTTAATTAAGTGGTTTTTAAAAAATCACCACCACATGCCACTATGAGATACATTGCTTTAAAAGCAAAAGACTCATTAAATCCACAAGCTTGTGGTCAATTAATCTACCACAAAGGAGGAAAGAATATACAGTGGAGAAAAGACAGTCTCTTCAATAAGTGGTGCTGGGAAAACTGGACAGCTACATGCAAAAGAGTGAAATTAGAACATTCTCTAACAACATATACAAAAATAAATTCGAAATGGATTAAAGACCTAAATGTAAGACCGGATACCATAAAACTCCCAGAGGAAAACATAGGCAAACACTCTTTGACATAAATCGCAGCAATATTCTTTTTGATGTCTCCTAAAGCAAAGGAAACAAAAACAAAAATAAACAAATGGGACCGAATTAAACTTAAAAGTTTTGCACAGCAAAAGAAACTACTGACGAAATGAAAAGACAACCTACTGACTGGGAGAAAATATTTGCAAATGATATGACGAATAAGGGGTTAATAGCCAACATATGTAAATAGTTCATATACCCCAAAATCAAAAAACAACCGATTAAAAAATGGGCAGAAGTATATATATGTCCATGCCACTCTCTCACTTTGTCACAGCTTACCCTTCCCCCTCCCTATATCCTCAAGTCCACTCTCTAGTAGGTTTGTGACTTTATTCCCATCTTACCCCTAGGTTCTTCATGACATTTTTTTTTCTTAGATTCCATATATGTGTCAGCATACGGTACTTGTCTTTCTCTTTCTGACTTATTTCACTCTGTATGACAGACTCTAGGTCCATCCACCTCACTACAAATAATTCAATTTTGTTTCTTTTTATGGCTGAGTAATATTCCATTGTATATATGTGCCACATCTTTATCCATTTATCCGATGATGGACACTTAGGTTATTTCCATCTCCTAGCTATTGTAAATAGAGCTGCAATGAACATTTTGGTGCATGACTCTTTTTGAATTATGGTTTTCTCAGGGTATATGCCCAGTAGTGGGATTGCTGGGAAGCAGCTACATAGCATAGGGAGATCAGCTCGGTGCTTTGTGACCACCTGGATGGGTGGGATAGGGAGGGTGGGAGGGAGGGAGATGCAAGAGGGAGGAGATATGGGAACATGTGTATATGTATAACTGATTCACTTTATTATAAAGCAGAAACTAACACACCATTGTAAAGCAATTATACTCCAATAAAGATGTAAAAAAAAAAAAGGGCAGAAGAACTGAATAAACATTTTTCCGAAGAGGAAATGCAGATGGCCAACAGGCACATGAAAAGATATTCAACATCACTAATCATCAGGGAAATGCAAATCAAAATAACAATGGGCTATCACCTCACACCTGTCAGAATGGCTATCATCAAAAAGAACACAAATAACAAATGTTGGCGAGGATGTGGAGAAAAGGGAACCCTTGTACACTGTTGGTGGGAATGTAAATTGGTGCAGCCACTGTGGAAAACAGTATAGAGGTTTCTCAAAAAACTAAAAATACAACTACCATATGACCCAGCAATTCCACTCCTGGGTATATATCCCCATAAAAACAAAAACACTAATTCGAAAAGATACATGTACCCCAATGTTCATAGCAGTGTTATTTACAATTGCCAAGTTATGGAAGCAACCTAAACATCCATCAACAGATGAATAGATAAAGAAGATGTGGTATATACATACAATGGGATACAACTCAGCCATTAAAAAGAATGAAATTGTGCCATTTGCAGCAACATGGATGGACTTGGAGGGTATAATGCTAAGTGAAATAAGTCAGACAGAGAAAGACAAAGACTATATGATATCACTTATATGTGGAATCCGAAAAATACAACCAACTAATAAATATAACAAAAAAGAAAGCAGACTCACAGATACAGAGAACAAACTAGTGGATACCAGTGGGGAGAGGGAAGGGAGAGGGGCAATATAGGGGTAGGGTATTAAGAGGTACAAACTGTTATGCATAAAATAAGCTACAAGATATATTGTACAACACAAGGAATATAGCCAATATTTTATAATAACTATAAATGGTGTATAACCTTTAAAAATTGTGAATCACTATATTGTACACCTACGACATATAATGTTATACATCAACTATACTTCAGTAAAAAATAAATAAAAATAAATAAATAAAAGCAAAAGACTCACCATATCTGTGTAGAAAGGGTAACCACAGGCTCCATTATGAGCAAATTTGTCTATATTTGTCGTGTGCAAAGGCCAGCAAAAATGTGTTTGTAGCTTGATACTGAAGACAGGTGTAATGAAAAGGGAAGGAAAATTTCACTGCTCCAATGTGGAGAGAGGAAATCATTAGAAAAGTAAATAGTTCTTTTAAGTAGTACATTCTATTTTGTAATATAGATATCCTAGAGCAAAAGAGAGTAAAGCATTCTAAAATTATCAAGTTTTCCACCTTCACAAAGAAAGTAAATACAATAATTAGAAAAATCCAAGTGAAGTATATTTGATTTCTACTTGGCATAAATGCAAAGCAGAAACACTTCTTAGGGTTTTTTCTTCCCTTTCACTATAAGTTGATGTCAAAATGATTGAAGAAAAAGAACTTCAAATCATGATCCTTTCTCCCTTCACATTAAAGCCAAGGTTTTACTCCTAGTTATTTTAACAGGTAACATATTAAGTCAAAACAAAGTAAATTAAAATTCATTCACTGGAGGGCACATTTTTATCCGATTAAAATGAGACAGTAAGTTATGCATCAGGTAAGTAAAACCACGATTTCAGAGCAATGTGAAAGGGAAATACTTTTCTCCAGTTGTGAAACTTCATAACTATTTATTTTTAAAAATTGGTAGTTTGACCTATTCTATTTCTTTTTAATTTTATAGGCAATACACTCCAGAATCATGTGATCTTCTATTATGTATATTTAAAATAACTATCTTCAATGCAAAGAATGAAATCAACATTATACGATGCAAGTTTATGTTTGCTTTTAATAAAATTAATAGGATTCCCTAGTAATGCTCATTGTCATTATGAATATAATACTGGATTCTCTAAATTTTTCCTGGACAAAATATAAGTAACATAAAATCCATTCTAGCATTTTTGTGCCTAGCATTGTATATTATCTCTGATCCTTAAAAATCCGTGCAGGTTGTTATTATCCCCATTTTACATATGAAGACACTGAGGCTTAGAGAAGTTGAGCAACTTGCTCAGCACTGCATTCCTGGCAAATGGCCAGATGAAGATTGGAATCTAGATCTTCCACTGCTTCCATGTTATTATGCATATTTATACTACGTCAGTTAACACATGGCCTTTGGATTTTAACAACTTTAATACAGCAGTGCCTGCTAGGGGACAAACAATTTGTTATGTCCCCCAAACACCATCATTTTTTTTAAATGTTCTATTCTAAAAGAATGTTTTTCTGTTATTTAAATTTAATTCGAATGTAGATTCATTCCAAATTATATAGATACTACCCTCACAATATTACAAAGGGTGATGAAGGCAAATGTTCTGGAGTAGCAGGCATTTCCAAATATTATTGTTTACAGTTAACTATAATATTTCAGAAATGAAATATTCAATAAAGATAATATATCCATTAAGAATCAATGCATAACTTTGAGCCAAACCAATCCTGAGAAAGAAGAACAAAGCTGAAGACATCACATTTCCTGATTTCAAATTATATTACAAAGCCAGAGTAATCAAAACAGTATGGTATAAGCATTAAAAACAGACACATGGATCAGTGGAACAGAATAGAGAGACCAGAAATAAGCCCATCCATATATAGTTGTTAATTTACAACAAAGGAGCCAAAAATAGAGAAAGGAAACAGTCTCTTCAATAAATGATGTTGGGAGAACTCAACAGCCACGTGCAAAAGGATGAAATTGGATCCCTATCTTCATCATCCACAAAAATCAACTCAGAATGGATTACAACTTGAACATAAGACCTGAAACCATAAAACTTTTAGAAGAAAACATAGGGGTAAGCTCCTTGACATCAGTCTTAACAATGATATTTTGGATTTGACAGCAAAAGCAAAGGTAACAAAAACAAAATAAACATGTAGGACTGCATCAAACTAAAAGGCTCTGCTCAGCAAAGGAGATAATGAACAAAATGAAAAGGCAACCTATGGACTGGGAGGAAATATTTGCAAACCACATATTCAGTTAGGGGTTAATATTCAAAATATACAAGGAACTCATACAACTCAATAGCAGAAAACCAAATAACCCAATTTTAAAACAGACAAAAGACCTGAATAGATATTTTTCCAAAGAAGACATACAAATGGCCAACAAGTACAGGAAAAGGTGTTCAATATCCCTAATTATCATTGAAATACAAGTCAAAACCACAATGAGATATCATCTCACACCTGTTAGGATGGCTATTATCAAAAAGACAAGATATAACAAACACTGTGGAGGATGTGGAAAAAAGAGAACCCTTGTGTACTGTTAGTGGGAATGTAAACTGATACAACCACTGTGGAAAAATGTATGGAGGTTCCTCAAGAAATTGAAAATATAACTACCATATGATCCAGAAATCTCATTTCTGGATATATATCCAAAGAAAAGAAACAATTATCTCAAAGAGATATCTGTACTCCCATGTTCACTGCAGCATTATTCACAATAGTCAAGGTATAGAAACCAGAGAGTAGAAAAGTGATTGCCACTGGCTTGGTGGGGGAGGGGGAATAGGGTAGGGAGAAGCTGGTAATAGGGCACAACCTATCATTATAAGTTGAGTAATGTCCATAAGAGGATCTAATGTATAACATGGTGACTATAGTTCATAGCACTGTATTATATAATCAAAACTTGCTAGAGAGTAGAATTTACATGTTCTCACCAATAAAGAGGGCAGGGAATATGTGAGGTGATGGATGTGTGGATTAACTAGATGGGGGAAATCCTTTCACAACATATACATATATCAAGTCATCATATTGAACACTTTAAATGTCTTAAATAATTTATTTGTCAATTATACTTCAATAAAGCTAAAAAAGAAAGCATAATTTCAAACTAATCTTTTATTTAAATAAATTTATTTATTTATTTTATTGTTGGCTGTGTTGGGTCTTCATTGCTGAGCGCAGGCTTTCTCTAGTTGCAGCAGGTGGGGGTCACTCTTCATTGCGGTGCACAGGCTTCTCATTGCGATGGCTTCTCTTGTTGAGGAGCACGGGCTCTAGGCACGCAGGCTTCAGTAGTTGTGGCACATGGGCTCAGCAGTTGTGGTTCACGGGCTCTAGAGTGTAGGCTCAGTAGTTGTGGCACAAGAGCTTAGTTGCTCCACGGCATGTGGGACCTTCCGGACCAGGGCTCGAACCCGTGTGCCCTCCATTGGCAGGCAGATTCTTAACCACTGCACCACCAGGGAAGCCCTCAAACTAATCTTAATTGATGAGTTTAAACCACCTGATTCCTATGTAAAAGAGATATCTTTGGAAAATGATATACCTATGTTCTCAAATACATCAGCACACGAACAGTTTGAAATTTGGGGGGAAAAAAAACTGCATTAACAAAACCCACCAAGCTCCAGTGGATAATGAGATTGTGATTCTGTACGTACGTACGTACGGCAGTTCTCATAGCAGCAGCTGAAGAAGGAGGAAAAGAAAGAAAAAGAAAAGGAGGAAGAAGGAAATAGAAGAAAGAGGAGAAAAAGTAGGAGGAAGACGAAGAGATACAGGTGAAAGAAGAAGAGAGAAAGGAAAGAAGAGATGGAAGAAGAGATGGGAGGAGAGGAAGAGGAGGGGAGAGGAGAAAGAGAATCTGCCATGATAGCCTAATTCCAGATCATTATTTGAAATTCTGGGTACTTGAATTACATAGCTCTACAAGATCCTACTTGGGGACAGACAAAAAAATGATAGCCTACCAAGTCACCTCTGTCCCTAAATTTTGACGCTGCTGCCAGAAAGCAGAGACTCTGTACTGTAAATTGGGGACTTCCACATTAAAGAGTATAAAGTCCAAATTACCATGAAGGGAAATAGAACTAATATTTATTGAATGCCTACTGTGTGCTAGACCTTTCATGAGGTGCACTACAAGTATTTTATCATTTCATAACATTAATATTATTATAGCCATTTTACAGATTGGAAAACTGAGACTCAAAGAAGTTAAGTAACATCCCCATGGTTGCATCACAAGTAAGTGGTAGTCCAGAACTTGGAGAGTCCCACTGGACTCTTCCTATTCTTATCTCCTACTTCACTGCCCTAGAGGTATGGTGCTTGTTAATGATACATTCTAAGTAGCAGCAGCTCAAGACTCTCTTCCCCCTGCCTCTCCTTGAGAAGAGCTGATGTGGCCAGAAGCCAGAGTCACTACCATTGAGCTAAGGGATTATGGGTTGAAGATTTCAGTATGGTTCAAAGACTCTCATGTCAACATGGCTTGCTGCCCCATTGGATTCCTTAACTTTAGACTCCCATTCCTGGCTCTTCACCTGCTTAGACTTAAGTACTGTGTAACTAAAACTACTTGAGGGGAGAAATGGCCGTGTGTGCTGTTGTCCATGGTCCTGAACCATTGTTCAGGTCAGGGTTGTTCATCTGGGAAGTAGCGGTTATGGACGTGGGATGGGGCACAAAACCAGGAAGGCCTAGCAGACCCAAATGTGGTCCAAAGAAAAGGAATTACTGAGTAAGTGGCTTAACCAGCACATCCAATACAACTTTCTGCAATGATGGTAATGTTCTAATTCCGCACTGTTCAATATTGTTGCCATTAGCTACATGTGGCTATTGGGCACTTGAAATGTGGCTAGTAGATGAGTAACTGAATTTTTAATTTTATTTAATTTTAACTAATTTAAATTTAAATAGCCACAAGTGTACCATATTGTAGAGCACAGGTTAGATCATTAGCCCTACGCTGTTTCCCGAAAATGCAAACTCCTGGGCACCATGTCAGATATACTAAGTCACAATATCTGGGATGAGTCCAGGGATGTGTACTTTTAACCATGAAATTCCTCTGCTCACTGACATTTGAGACCCATTATCCTGCAGGCCATCTGCACCAGCCTCCTCAAACTTTTCACTTGGGTCCATTGATACCTGCCACTTTCACTTCAGTTCCTAAGTGGGTCTTGACTTAGGAAGTTTAATAGCCTCAGCCTCACAGTCAGCCCTGCCTGTACAATGGACCAGTGGTTCAGGATGGTTGCTGACCTCCCATATCCTCCCTCTGCATCCCAAGATTCCTTAAAGACCAACTTTAAGGGCACTCATGACACACAAACTCTAAGCACCTGCCTCACCCTGCCCTGAGTCACAGTACTCCCAAATTCATATGCTATTTGCCCTCCCTCCCCAGGTATTTTTGTCTAGTCCAGAGAAGTAGGCTTGAGTTCTGCCTCCTTATGTCCCCTGCCCTGCCCCAATCCCCTCTAGTATAGGGATGGTGCTTTCCCAGTTACCACCAGTCTGTCTCAGATGAATCCTCATCTTTACAATCTCCATCCACAGGAAGGATGTGTGGTGAACTCTCATGACGTTGACGACTATCCTGACCTTCAAGCTGAACTCACTTAGAACAGACCTTCAGGTTCTGATGAATGACTCATTCATCCATAAATTTGATATATCCTTGAGCCAATTCTCTTGCAGTGCCAATTCTCTGTAGCTGAATCCTTTTCTCCAAGCTTCATGTACTGATCACATGATCCAGGTTCCAGCATGCTATACCTCTGAGCCCACCTGAGTTAACTAATTTTAATTTAATAATGGAAGTCAGAGATTAAAAACTAAATAATTATTTTCAGGACTGCAAATTCAATATCTGTTAAAGTTGTCAGGGACTATGTCTTCTCCCCACGTGCCACTACACGTGCATACATACCACACAAAACTTACACTGATACAACACTTTAAAAATAATTTCCCATGCATTGTCACGTTTGACCAAGAGAATGTACAGATTGCTACACTAATAGTCCCACATATATCAAGCCTCCATACTGTGGCAAAGTTCCCACCCTCACTGACCCTGGGCTTGGTCATGTGACTTACTTTGGCCAAAGACACTTAGCAAATGTGACATGAGCAGAGACGTGGTAAGCATTTGCACATTGGGACTTGCCTTCTTGGAATTACTGCCATTGCCATGTAAGACACCTGGACTTGGCAGCTGAAGCAGCCACGTAGAGAACTGAGGCATTCTGTTGACAGTCCCAGCTGACTGCCAGATCAGGGTGAGGCCAATCCTGGATCCACCGGGTAAAACCCAGATCACTGTAGCTGCATGAGTGACTCCAGAAAAGACCAACAGAAGAACTGCCCAGCAGAACTGAGCCCAAAGTGTGAGCAAATAAATTATCGTGTTTTAGGCCACCGAGTTTTGAGGTAGTTTTTTCCTTAGCGACAGATAACTGATACACAGAATGACCCTAGGAGATACTGTTATTCTTCCTATTTTATAAGTTAGGAATATGAGCTTCAGAGAGATTAGGTAATTTATCTAAGGTCTTGGAGCTAGAAAGCAGCACGAGAGGGTCTAGAACTTCAGTCTGTCCCCAAGTTCAGCACCTCTGCCCTACTCTAAACTCCATCTACACAACCTCCATTCAACTAGTAAAGCATCACTGATGACCCTAGTCCTCCCCAGACCCCATTTGCTGACCTAGTTACCAACCTCCAGCAGCCCTTTACTGAGGATAAGAGTCATCCCACCTCCCTCTCGGCCTGCTGGGTGACCTCACCTCATTACTTTCATTATGCAAAAACTAAGGCCAGGAATTATTTTAAGGGAACCACTTGAATACAGCTAATGGAAGCAGTAAAAGTTGAGGTTACTTTACTTGCAAAATGAATATTCTGGCCTGCAGTCCTGACTTAGGTCATCATAATGGAGAAAAAAGAAAAACTTATTTGGTCTGGAGGAAAATGACAACTATCTAAGGATTAAAGAAATTCATTAGTGAAAAACAGATTTTGGAAGCAAAGGTCTTATTCACAGAGAACATTATAGTTAAATTAATTCTTTAATGCAAAACAGAAGAATGAAATGAAGTTAAATGACAAAACTGTGAAAACAAAGGCCACAAAGCTGAACACAACTTGAAAATGGAAATCTTGGGGTAAATAAGCCTCTGACAGAAGTATTGTGAAAAATCTCACCTTTTGGGAAGTTGTACATGAATTACCGAAAGAGTAAGAAGATATCAACAGTTTCATCCTTCATTTCTTCCCCAGATTCTTGAATAACATCATCATCCCCGTTGGGCTAATTCATGGACTTAGTTCCAGCTGAAGCAAATGATTTGAAAGCAGCCCCTGCTTCTCAGCTGGAGATGTGTTTACTCGGCTATTAACAAAAGGCATGTTAACTGGTCTTCCAAGTTTGGGGCTTGGGAGCCCAAAACTTAATTTTAAAATTAAAATTTCGCATCTGAATGTTAAAACAGTTAGAAAGCAGGTGACATAAATTAAGTGAACTGATCTCCAGGTCAGTTGGAGAATAACTCTTAGTGTGATGATGTGAGGTCAATATCAAAACTGGTTCAAACGGCAGCATAGATAAAACATGTGAATTCATAAACAAGCTTTCTCTGACACATTAATTTTCCTGTAGTCCTCTGTCCACACAATGGAGTGCACAATCACACAGGTGTGTCAAGCAGTGCTGCCTAGCCTGGCCCCGTGCTCGTTCCAGTAGAACTTGTGGGCCCACGTAATTTCACTCAGGAAAGGGAAGCAGCATGGGCTGCTGCGGAAGCGCCACTGCCTTTAAGCCACAGTTTAACCGCTCTGTGGCTCGTGGTTGTCGTCGGTAAAAGGTGAGTAGAAAGACTCATCCTTCCTACTTCACAGAGTTGCAAGCATTACAAAATGTAAACATGCTTTGAAAAAGTTAAAAATGCTGAGCAAAACCAAAGTGCTTTGTATCTGGTGAAGAGTATGAAAAGGCGAAACCACGACGCTGCAGGTGATGTCTCACATGAAAGCAGAGGCTTTTTAAAACACAAGAAATCTAACACGGAGCAGAAATAAAGGTCTGCCACCTAAAAAAAAAAATGATCACGGTTATTCTGGAGTCCTCACATAAGAAAACAGTATTTTGAAATATTGTCACGTTAAACTTAAGCTACTCTTGTGTGACTTCAAACTATGCAATTTGCATTTAGCCCATGCTTAATTATATCCTAGAAGAATTCCTCTAATTCTCATTCATGACAATAATCCTGCAAAATTTAATAAAGACCCACTTACAAAGACATATACACAAGGTTAATAATAACAAATCAATCATTTCTCTTTCTTTCACCTACATTCTGAAAAATGATTTTCTTTCTTCCGCATAGCACAAGGTTTCCAAATCCCATTTACATACAGCCACACATTTTTCCATACCATTCTATTATCTCCATACATAACTTCGCATGCACTAATACTGAACAAAAAGAATGCTCTGTGTTCAAACTAGTCTATTTCATCCAATTAAATAGATGTTTTTTGATTGTATTACATCTAGTACTTTTCTTGTACCTACACCAAATGTATTTGACACTGGTTTTGGCATTTGGGGGGGAACACACTTATGAATAAGATTCTCTGCATCTGAGAAGTTTCCATTTGAACCAAAAAAGAAAAAAAAAAGGTAAGAAAAAAATGATAACGCAAGGCAGAATAGAAGAGCTTCTATTACACAATCATTAACATAAATGATGTATTAAATGATAAAATCAAATGTACATGTTTGCATTAAAATCCTGATCAAATACTGCTTGACTGTTTTATTTATGTATTTACAATATTATTGCTGGCTATACTTTTATTAGCTTTCTATGAAAAGTACTGTCATACATTTTACCTTGTGATAGTCAAATGCTATCCTATCCAGTTATTCAGTATTAAGAAAGTTTTCCCCAATATACAGTTGACCCTTGAACAATGCAGATGTTAGGGCACCACCTGTCCCTCTCCCGGGCCCCCACAGTGGAAAATCCTCGTACAACTTAGAGTCAGCTCCTTTACATCTGCAGTTTTTCATCCACATATTCAAACAACCTGGATGGTTCAGTACTGTAGCAGTTACTATTGAAAAAAATCCCTATATAAATGGACCTGCCCAGTTCAGACTCTTGTTGTTCAAGGGCCAACTATAATTTCAAGTTGATATCTAGATTTCTATTTCCAACAATTTGGTTAACAAAGTATCCTGCTTGGCCCTCTTGCAGAAAACATAATACTGGAAAAATACAATAAAAAATTTTTAATACATCAATTATCTGGCTATTTAGTAAGGAGAACTCAGTGAAAGTAGGAACCCAGAGAGGTAATCAGAGAAATGATTTTTTTTCTTTTTTTTTTTTTTGCCTTGGGGAGCATTTGCCAAAATGAATGAGCTTACTTTTTTGGTTTTCTCAGTCCCATAAAGCCACAGAACAGAGGTCACAAAGCCCACGATTCACCCAACGTGGGAGGTTTAATTGGAGAGCCCACTTCATAAAGCTGAGACTGCAAAGGGCCACAGCACCAGTGTAAGAGGGAACTAGAAAAAGAAGGAATTGAAAGCAAAATTATTTACCTAGAAATTTAGTCTTGGAGAGGGCGGGACACTTCCCCGAAAATTTTTAACCACAAGCCAGCCTTCATACCAAAGTCATACTACCAGGGCAGGGGCACGGGTGTGAGTTCCCATAAATCACAAGCTAAGAAGTCAGTTTAAAGTTGTCCTGGGCTGGTAGTTCCTCCAGGTTCCTGACAGAAACAAATTCAAATCCTCTCTGGAGTCTGCTTTATCAGTTTCAAAGAATTCATGCAAAACAAAAAATGAAATATGAAGTCACAGTAAAAAAAAAAAAAAAAGACACAAAACATAACAGGACAAAAACAATACCATGAAGCCCAAGCCCAAGCCATCAGAACAGACCTGAAAAAAATGTCTAAAAGGCTTTCTGTCTAAATAAATTAAAGAATGGCTTAAAATTATGAGGGGGAAAAAAGAGCCACTGTAGAAATGATGAAGCATATTAATACATATATTATATATATATATATATATATGTAGTACTCATTTTTTTTTTTTTTTTTTTTTAATGCAAACGGATAACACGGTGGTGTCAGATGGCAGAAAGATCTTAGACCTGGGGAGGTCCCCAGCA
>NW_006770074.1:296393-321393 GCF_000442215.2 Lipotes vexillifer
GCGGGCCTCTCACTGTTGTGGCCTCTCCCGTTGCGGAGCACAGGCTCCGGATGCGCAGGCTCAGCGGCCATGGCTCACGGGCCCAGCCGCTCCGCGGCATGTGGGATCTTCCCGGACCGGGGCACGAACCCGTGTCCCCTGCATCGGCAGGCGGACTCTCAACCACTGCGCCACCAGGGAAGCCCTGTAGTACTCATTTTGACAGCACATATGCTAAAACAAATATAACTCCTGGAACAAAAAAAAATTAAAGCCTAACAGACAGACTAGAAAAAGCTGAAGTGTGAAATGGGAAAATAGATCAAATAAATCATCCCAAAGGCAGCATAGAGAGCTCGTGATAGAAATCACAAAAGAGAGACTAAGAGATATGTAAAATCAGAGCTCTAAAAGGACAATAGAGAAAAAAAACGGAAAAAAGAATATTTGGATTGATGATTAAAAATTTTTCAGACGTGATAGGACACCTCTCCACAAGTTGAAGAAGCCTAATGAATCCCAAGCTTGATAATAAAAAGAAACCTATGCCTAGATACATCCTGGAGAAAGCACAGAATAACAAAGACAAGGAAAATCTCTTAAAAGCAGCCAGAGAGAAAAGACAGCTAACCTTCAGATAAAGCACAAAGACAGACACAGTGAAAATCAAAAGACCATGGAACAATATTTTCAAAGGGCTGAGAAAAAAATAGCTGACACTCTAGAACTGTAAACTCAAAATGTCTTTTAAAAAAGGGACAAAGGAAGATATTTTCAAACACAAATGGCCTGACAGACTGCTACCAACAGACACTCAATAAGGGAAATTCTAAAAGATATATATTTTATGCAGAAGGAAATTGATCCCAGATGGAAGATCCAAGATTCAAAAAGAAATCATCAAGAAAGAAAGTAGTAAATATGTGGATAAAACTAAATAAACATTGATTTTATAAATAATAATAATATTGTCTTATGGAGTTAAAACAAAATAAACCAAAAATGGATGCCAAAAATAATACATTTCAGGACTGGCATGATTAAATGTTTTACGATAACTGTATTACTAAAGAAGAAGGCGATGATATGATTAACTTTAGGATTTGATAAGCCAAATATGTATATTAAAATATCTAGGATAACAAGTAAAAGAATAGAAACAAAGCATATAATAAAGAAGAAAATGGAATGAGAAAAATACTCAATTCAAAAGAATGCAAGAAAAAAAAGAGAAAAATGACATTAAAAAGGTAGGACAAATAGAAAATCCAAGATAAGATGCAGAAATATATCCAAGTATATCAATAACTACTATCAGTAATAAATGTAAATAGATAAGTATCTAGTGGAAGAAATATGTTTTCCAACTGTATAAAACAATAAACAAAATCCACTTAAAGACTGTTTAAGAAAACACATCTGAAATACAAAAGTATCTACAAAAGAAATGGCCTCTACCCTTCATAAATATCAAGAACATGAAAGAAAGACTGAGGAAATGTTTCTGGTCAAAGAGACCAGATAGGACAAGTAAATACAATGTGTGGTCCTGAATCGGACCCTGGACCAGAAATTGTTTTTCTCCTTTGCTGTATAGAATATTAGTGAGACAGATGGTGATATTTGAATAAAGTACACAGAGTAGACAACAGTACTGGATCACTGTTGATTACCTGATAATGCCTCTACCGTGAAAAGCACATGTCCTGTCTAGTCTGCTAATCCAAGAAGGGTGAGGGGCATGCAGAGCACAGTTGTCTCAACCCAACCACAGTCCTCAGAAAATATGAGCTGCCCCCACTGCCACAGCATCAAAGCCATGCGGCCTAGATCACCCAAAACCCAGATGAGCAAAGATGCCTGGGAATAAATGTTTATTGTTGGATGCCACTGAGATTTGGGGGTGTTTGTCTTGCTGCAATGGGTAACTTATACAATAACACAATTAGATTATTCTAGGAAGAAAGGTTATTTTAACATTAGGAAAACCAACTGGCATAATTCACTATATGCTCAGTAAGCATATAAAAAAAAAGCATTTGATAAAATTTACCATCCATTCATGACTGTTCAAAGAAAAATTAGCAATAGAAAAGTTTGCTCTGATGGATATTGACCTATTATTAAGCTATAGCAAATAAGATTGTTTGGTTTTTGTACAGAAACAGTCAAATAGAACAAATGAGACAGTCCAGAAAAGGATACACCCATATATAAATAGTTGAGAGGTAGGAAAGGAAATTTGGCATAGAAAAATGGTCAAATCAAGTATTTTCAACAAATGGTGTTGAAACAACTGGGCCTCCATATGCAATAAAGTGAACTTTGATCTAAACTTCACATCTTATGCAAAGAGAGAGAGAGAGAGAGAGAGAGGGAGCATGGCAGATCAATTAGGAAAAGACAAGTGTGTTTTCAATAAAGGGTCCTGGGACAGTTAGCTTTCAAATGAAAACATTAAATTGTATCCCTATATCACATTATATATAAGTATCAATTCCAGATGGACTAAAAATCTAAACACAATAAGAAAAAAACATAAAACCTTAAAAAATAATAAAGGCAAATACATTTATGACTTCAAGGTATACTCAGAGAAGTATTTCTTAAATAAGACATAAAAAACATAACTGTAATAAGAAAGATTGATAAGTTATACTACATTAAATAAGAATTTGTGTCCAAAAAAAAAACAATGAAAAGACAAGCCACAGAGTAGGAAAACTATTTACAACATGTATGTATAATCAGCAAAGGACTAATATCCAGAATATACAAAGAACTATAGTTAACACAAAGAATAGTGAGGTTAAGAAAGAAATTCCCACTAACAATGCAGAGAATACAAATAGCTTTTGTTCTTATTTTAAAACTGTAGACTTGTTGAGCTCAGGGATCCTCAGAGATCATCATCCCAACTACTGAATCTCCTATTTCTCAGGTGGTCACCAAGACCCAGGGAGCAGAGGGCTGGCTGGGTAGCATGTCCTGTGTCCATGCTGCTTCCTCTTCTGAATCTCGGCACTCCCAAGAATGGTTCAGTGTCGAAACTTAGGTGTGGTCTCATCTCTCTAGCAGTCTTTTTTTCCAATCAAAAATTCTTCACTTCAAGAATAAGAGAGCATGCTCAATGACAAGAGTCTGGTTGATGGCAGCATCCACCTGGAATATTTTTAAATATCTAGCCATGTAAAGCCAAAGAAATATCCACAGAATTTCAGCTGCTGTTTGTCCTGAACTCTATTTATGTTCTCCAAAGAGAAGCTTATTTTGTGCCGCATTATATTTCTCTCCTCTTTGTGGGCCAGATTCAATTTGTCACTACTTAGATATTGAACACTTTTTGCAAATTAAAGAGAAAGTCACCTCAGGCAACTCTCAAATACAGGCTTAGTGGAGACTTGATGATACTGCAAATCATTAAAGAGCTTAGGTTCTGTTCCACTGCCCTCACTGATCAAATAGAGGGCACTGCTTTGAAGCCAGCAAGGACCCCTGGGACTGACTTAATGCTTTTGCCTTCAGCTTCTCAAGTTTATCATGTTACTAATGTTTGAGCTTCTGGATTCTGCTGGCTAGTTTAATCATCTTGAAGTACAATAATACTATTAATGCTGTTAGAAATGATTTATCCTTCTTTGCATTAACTGTTTCCTCTGCTTGATTCATTCATTTTATCCATAATTTTGTAACTTCAGGTTTTCTTCTCATAATCCTTCTCTTTCTGGTCATTCAAAGTAAAGATTATACTGTCCTCTTTCTGTTAGGATAATCTGTTGCTATGGAAATAGAGTTCCCAAACAGGGATTAAATGATCCAGGAGTACTAAAGAAAGAAAAAAAAGATTTTTCTAAGAAAAAATTTGTGTTCAAATACAATCCCTTTAAACTAAGCTGTCATAAAAACATTATACAATTATTAATTAAGCACTATATATCTAGCAAGGTGCTAGGTCCTAAGCAATAAAGAAAAAGAAAGTCCATAAAATTGTGTTCCAGCTGAGGAAATAAGACACATGTATAAGCAATGTAAGACTGTTTATAATTCAGAAGTAAAAAAAATACATTTGGGATCATAAAAGCAGTAAAAACAAAAAAATCGCAGTAGACTAACAAATAAAGGTAGATGGGCTTGATGTGAATGAGCCACTAGTGCAAGGCTTTAAGGCCAAAATCAGTCATTTTTAAAAATTTATTTATTTGGCTACGTTGGGTCTTCATTGCTGCACGTGGGCTTTCTCTAGTTGCAGAGAGCGGGGGCTACTCTTCGTTGCAGTGTGCAGGCTTTTCATTGCAGTGGCTTCTCTTGTTGCAGAGCACCGGCTCCAGGCACGTGGGCTTTGGCAGTTGTGGCTCGCAGGCTCTAGAACGCAGGCTCAGTAGTTGTGGCACACGGGATTAGTTGCTCTGCGGCATGCGGGATCTTCCCGGACCAGGGCTCGAACCCATGTCCTCTGCACTGGCAGGCGGATTCTTAACCATTGCACCACCAGGGAAGTCCCCCAAATCAGGAATTTTAATTTCATAATTAGAAGTTAGGTTTGGAAAGAAAATGTAATGTGATCAGCTTGCTGCCCAGGGAAGATGACTTCATTTGTTCATTTGGTGAACATTTTTTAAAGGTCTAATTGGCATTGGGTCCTGGGCTAAGCAAGAGGGCATAGGACAATAGAAAATACTGAAACAATGTGTCTTGGATCAGGTTCCCTAGAAGCAGAGCCTGAGACAAGGATTCAGGTGCACGTGATTTATTAAGGGAGTTCCTTAGAGAGAGAGAGAGAATAAGAGAAACAGAATAAGGCTGGAGAAGGAATTAAGATGTGGTGTTAGCAAGGGACTGGCTTCAGCTTGATCCCTTGGAGAGCTCTGGAGCATGATCATTTCCCACAGAATTGGTCTCACCTTGAGGCAGTGAGAAAGCCTTTTGTACGCCCCTACCAGGCAAGGGCTGGAGGCTGCCCCCAGGAAAAGTGGGTGGGTAGTTTACCAAATGAGTTAGCTCACTTTGAGCAAAGGGCAATTCTCCAGACAAGGGAGCAGGAGTGAGCTGTTAGTAGCCAATGATTATGGCAGCTGTGGGATGGATGCCCTTGCCTGCTAATAGGGATCTCAGAGGGACACCAGCAGTGTAAACAATGTTTTCAAATTATTAAGAGAAATTTATTTTGAACCTAGAACCCTATACCTGGCCCTGTAGCCTCTCTATGAAAGAATTACTTGAGAGCAATATTGGAGCAGCAAGATAAATGAGTTCAAGAAAGAGAAATGCATGGTGTACAAGAAAAAATACAAACAAAGGAATACATAAAATGTCAAGTTAATTCTAATAATTCTTAATGCAGAAATCAAAAACAAAAACAAAAAACCAAAAAACAACCTGGAAGTAGAATTCCAGATGATTACTGTAAGGCAGATAGTGGTGTAGGATGAGGAACAGAAAAATCAAAGTATCCTAAGGTGAGTAGCAGTGTATCTGGAGAGGAAGAAATAAACACAAATTAACTCTGGGCCTGTGTTCTCCAGCATGGTTGTTGTGGGCTGATTTGTGTCCCCGCAAAATTCATAAATTAAAGCCCTAACCCTCAGTAGCTCAGAATGTGACTGTATTTGGAGATAGGGCCTTTAAAGAGACAAGTAAGTTTAAATGACATTGTTAGGGTGAATCCTAATCTAATCTGACTGGTGGCCTTGTAAGAAGAGGAAGTGTGGATACACAAGTGACATCAGGGATGTGTGCACACAGTGGCAAGGCCCTGTGAGGACACGGCAAGAAGACATCTGCAAGTCAAGGAGAGAGACCTCAGGAGAAACCAAACCTGGCAACACCTTGATCTTGGACTTCCAGGCTCCAGAACTGTGAGATAATACATTTCTGTCATTTAAGCCACCTATGCTGTGGTATTATTCTGTTATGGCAGCCTGAGCAAACTAATATGATGGTACTTGCTGGCTACATATGGCTCTTTAAATTTACATTCATTAAAATTAAATAAGTTAAAACTTCAGTTCCTAGTCACACTAGCCACATTTCAAGTAATCAATAGCCCATGTAGCTAGTGGTTACCCTACTAGCCAGTGTTAGAGATATAAGACATTTCCTTCATCACAGAATTTTTTATTGCACAGTACTGCTCTAGAGGTTGAAGTCAAACTTTAAGTTTAAATATAGGGGATAAAAACTTAAAGGATGGGCTTCACTGGTGGCGCAGTGGTTAAGAATCCACCTGCCAATGCAGGGGACACGGGTTCAAGCCCTAGTCCGGGAAGATCCCACATGCCGCCGAGCAACTAAGCCCGTGCGCCACAACTACTGAGCCTGCGCTCTAGAGCCCGTGCTGCACGACAAGAGAAGCCACCACAATGAGAGAAAAGCCCACACGCAGCAACGAAGACCCAACGCAGCCAAAATAAATAAAATAAATGAATAAATTTCTAAAAATAAAAACTTAAAGGATAATGATTAGAAAGAGAGAAATAAAAATTAAATGACGAAAACATAATAAATCTAACAAAAGACACAAAAGGATAAAACACCAATAAAATAAAGTAGTGGGAATATAACCGACCATATCAATAATCATAATAAGCATAAATATATTAAATTCCACCTTTAAAAGACAAATTGCACTTTGGGTAGAGAAGGAAGAGAGGGAGGGAGGAAAGGAGGAAGGGAAGAAATTATGAGGTAAAATTAAAAATAGAGGTATGGAAAATATACAATTGGTAACAAAAAGAAAATGTAGCAATATTAATGTTAAACAAAATAGGATTCAAGTCCAAGAAACAGTAGCTAGAACAAAAAAGAATATTTTATACTAAAAAACGGTGCAATCAATCACAAAAATTGATAACTCTTCGAAATGTAAGGTAAAACTGTCAAATCCATGAATGGCTACATTCAGAGTGGAAACTTCATACTCACAGAAGGAAAATATACTCTTGGGTCAGTAACAAGATTTGACATATATTAGATCACAGGTAAAATTTCAATAAATTCCGGAAGTCAGAAGTCTTACAAGCCATAAAACTGACCACATCACAATAAAAAGAGAAATTAGTGAAAAGAGAGAGCCAAAATATTTATCAACTGGGACATATTTTGAACATGCTTCTAAATAGTTCCTGGAATAAAGAGGAGCTCAAAACGATTTTTAGAAACACTATTTATTTATGTTATGTAGGAACATTACTTAGGAAACACTATTTAGAAAGGAACGACAATGAAAGCATGTATTCAGTCAAGATTCTGAGTTGGCGTATACTAATACATATATATGGAATCTTAACCAAAAAAAAAATGGTTCTGATGAACCTAGGGGCAGGACAGGAATAAATACGCAGATGTAGAGAATGGACTTGAGGACACGGGGAGGGGGAAGGGTAAGCTGGGACGAAGTGAGAGAGCAGCACTGACATATATACACTACCAAATGTAAAATAGACAGCTAGTGGGAAGCAGCTGCATAGCACAGGGAGATCAGCTCAGTGCTTTGTGACCCCCTAGAGGGGTGGGACAGGGAGTGTGGGAGGGAGGCTCAAGAGGGAGGAGATATGGGGATATATGTATACGTATAGCTGATTCTCTTTGTTATACAGCAGAAACTAACACACCATTGTAAAGCAATTATACTCCAATAAAGATGTTTAAAAAATTTTTTAATTAAAAATAAATAAAAAGTAAAAATTTTTAAAAAGATTCTGAGTTGGAAGCAATAGAAACCAACTCTGGCTGACTTCGGCAGAAAATGAATTTATTAACAGGACATTGATTAGCCCACAGAATCACTGGCTTGGCAGCAGAACTAGACTCAGGGCTACACAGTTAGAACAATGCCCACCACAGTGCCACTGAAGCAATCTGGAGAGGACAATGCTCCTGCCACCACCAGGTGCCAGCAGCTGCTTCTTGCACCACTGATTCTGACAGCCATGGATGCTGAGACTGCCCTGGTGGTCCTGCCCCAAGAACTTGGTCTTGCTACCAGTGCTACTGCTGTCACTTCTGTGCACTGCTAACTCTCACTGCAAAACCAGGATAGCATACCTATGCTTGGAGCCTAGATCATGTGCCTGTGTTCATGCTGCAAGATAGAACAACATTTTCAGCTTCTATAGAAAAGGCAGGCTTTGCCTCCCACTAAGACTTATCAACTCAAGAACAAAATAAGTCCAAAGAAAGTAGTAGAAAGCAATTAACTAAAACAAATAGAAAAATTAACAAAATGGAAAACAAAAATCAGATAGCCTTGATTTTTTAAAAGATAGACAAGCTTTTATCATACTTGATTAAGGAGAGAGCGAGTAAAAAGAAACACAAACACCTTTTAGCCTAAGAAAAGGAACATGACTATAGATAGAATTCTTATTTTTAAAATAATATTACACACAAGTTACTATCAATAAATCTGAAAACTTAGAGTCAATGGATATTTTCAAAGAAAACATGAAGTAATTGACTCAAGAGAAGACACAAAACACGAGATCAATAACCACTGGAGAAAATAGAAATGTAATTTTAAAAATCTATCCCTGAAAAGGCATCAAGAAGATACGGATGGCTTTACTAGCCAGTTCCAGAAAAATTTTTAGGGAAAAAATATGATTCCTGTTTTAGACAAACAACTCCAGATCGAGTATAGAAAAGGTGAAAAGTTTTCCCACTTCATTTTACAAATTAAATATAACCATATTACCAAAACTGGACAAAAATTGCATGCTGAATAAGACAGTTACTGACAATATGATTCAAAAATGTAGATCCAAAAATCCTAAACCAAGTATTAGTAAATCAAACACAGCAGTATATTAAATATATATGTGTAATGACCAAATAAGGCTTATTGCAGGAATGCCAGGATGATTCAACATTAGGAAACCTCATTACCAAAGGAGAAAATATCAGGAGTTTCTCCATTTTGATAGATGTAAAAAATGCATTTGATAGAATACAGCAAGCTTTTTGAAATAAAAATCCCACTCTAAATTTTAAAAAAGCTTTTATGAGGTAAGAACAGAAAAAAATTCCTTTTCCGAGATAGAAGTTAACCATCAGAAACATGCAAATCACTTTTGATGGTGAACTACTAGAGGCATTCTCATTGAAGACAAGACCAAGAAAATGTATCACATAAAAGTTCTTGGGTTGAAAGAAATTGCCTGAAAGCAATTCTAACTAACTTAATACAAAGGGAGGGAGAATTTATTGGAAAGCTTTTAGAAAGTTCTCAAAATCAACCAGAAGCCTGGAGAACCTAGCTCCAAAACGGACAGGAATTACTTGGTCTCTGGAATCAATGAATTAACAGTGTTTCTTGCTTGCTTACATATGGGTCACTTCTTCAAGAGCCGAAGTCCTAGGACAGTAAATCCAAATGGCGAAGCTCCGGTCATGAACTTGCCCCTTGACTATGCAGGTGCACTGATGGGAAAGATCTAATAAAAAAAAATGTCCAAGGGCCCCTTCTATGTCCATAATAGGAAAGCAGGGTCCCAGGATTTACCATTCTTCTATGACTGCCCACAGTGGGGGAGAGGTAATTCCACAAAATCAATCAATCAATCAAGGTGCTGTCAGAAGGAGAAAAGGATGCCAGGAAAATATAATTCTACCACAACATCCTAGTCAGTGCAATAAGACAAAAAAATATAATTTTTTTTAAGAAAAAGGAAATAAGTGGTAAAAATCTCAAAAGGAAAAAGTAAACAGTCATTATTTGGAGATGATATCATTGTCAAGCTAGAAAATTCAAGAGAATCAACTGAAAAGTATTAATATATTATTTTTATATATTATTATATTTGTAATTAATTACAACTTGTAATTAATACAAATTCATGAAGGTGGCTAAATACACTATCAACACAAAAAAATCAACAAATTTCCTACCTACCTGCAATAACCAGTTCTAAAATGTAATGAAAAAATATCCATTCACAGAAATAGCAAAAACTGAGATATCCAAACAACCCTAATGAGAAATGGATAAAACTCATTAAATAAAAATATAAAATTTTTCTGAAAGATATATCGAAGAAGACCTGAGAAAATGAAAAAATATACCATATTTCAGAATGGGAAAACTCAAAATTATAAAGCCACTCAACCTATAACACCAATCAAATCCAAGCATAGTTTTTTACGGAACTTACAAACTTTTTATAAAGTTCATCTGGAAGAGAAAAACGTATAATAATATATTTGAAAACATGAGGGAGCATTTACCATACCAGGTTTCAAAACAGAGCTTTAATGATTAAAACGTGGTATAGTCTACAGAGGACATGAGAGAATCTAGCAGCAGCCACATATTCATAATTTCTGTTATGACAAAGGCAGCATTTTACATTAAATGGCATTGGTACAACTGGCTAACCATTTGGAAACAAAATTAGATCCCTATTTCCTGTGTTGCACAAAAATAAATTCCACATACAGAGCTAAATGTAAAAACAAAACTATAAAAGCATCCTAAGAAAGTACAGATTATTTTAATATAATCTTGGGGTGAAGTTTTTTTTATCAGAACCAGAGGCCATATATTGACCATTTCACTATATAAAAATTTTTAACTTTTAAATAATGAAAGGTACCTTTTAAAAGATAAAAACAAACAAGCAAACAAACAAAGGAAAAAACACAGCAACAGACTGGGAGAAAATATTTGAATGAGCTCCTGCAAATCAGTAAGAAAAAGACCAACAACACACTTTAAAAATAGGCAAGGGCTTCCCTGGTGGCGCAGTGGTTAAGAATCCGCCTGCCAATGCAGTGGACACGGGTTCGAGCTCTGGTCCAGGAAGATCCCACGTGCCGTGGAGCAACTAAAGCCGTGCGCCACAACTACTGAGCCTGCACTCTAGAGCCCACGAGCCACAGCTACTGAAGGCCGCGTGCCACAACTACTGAGCCCACACGCCTAGAGCCCATGCTCCACAGCAAGAGAAGCCACTGCAATGAGAAGCCTGTGCACTGCAACAAAGAGTTGCTGAGTGGCCCCCACTCGCCGCAACTAGAGAAAGCCCACGTGCAGCAACGAAGACCCAACTCAGCCAAAAAAAAAAACAAAATAAAAATAAATAAAATGAAAGGTGACATAAAATGTGTGCTAATTTTCAGCTTGCTATGACTTGCTGTTTACAGTTTAAGAAAGAAACCACACACTAAATCACAGGTACCACAGAATTACAAAATTACTTCATTCTCTAGACATTTACATAGTGCAGATCAGTGAAGTTGTAATGCTGAATTCTCCTTTAGTTCATACCCAGGAGTCAACCTATTACCCCGAATCCTGGTTCTCTACCTCCTCCCCACTACTGCCCAATTTTTGGCCATCTGGCTAGTCGTTACTCAAAATATAGGTAGGAAGAAAGAAAGGCAGGAGTTTAAAATTCATAAGCAACGTACTGTACGGTGTGAACAACTTTTATAAAATTTTTGATGATGCTTGGGGGACGGAGGTTGATTGTGATTACTAAAACACATTTGGAAAATTATCTGAGTCTTTATGTCTACGCCTCAGCCACCTCCTACCCCAGCAACACAGATAACCAAGGCCAAGCACAAACGATACCTCCTCTGAAAAAAACTGCCTGTACTTTCCTGTAGTTAGTCCTTCAGCCTCCTTGGTCTGAAAGCACTCTGTTTGGTACCTCCTATAGTCTAGTAGTTGGAATGCTATCTTTTAATGTTTTCCAGATATGTCTTGCCCTTTTCTCTGTGCATGCCACATAGACAAGGACCTCTCTGAGGCATCTGTATAGCTCTTGTGCCAGCCGCAGTGTTTGATACATAGGTAATATGCAGAGTTTTGTTGAATGAATGAACGAATGGTGTGACTTTCATTCAGCAGTTTACCACTTTTGACCAACTCCTGCCTTGTCCACTAAGTATATACCTCTTCCACTGTTATGTTACTAGCTTCTGGATACTGCTTCTTACCTCCTTATTCCCTTGCAGACATACAATGTTCCCAAAATGCTCCATTTTTATCCAGACTCAAGTCAGAGGAGGTAGAAGCAAAGGAAATAGAGAACTCATTTCTATAATGTCAGGAGCCACACGATTTGGACTACAGCTATAACCCGGGCCTTAACAAATAGTCAAAATTACCCCAGGGCATAAGTTTTGAAATTCCAGTACTGGGTGAAAGAAGTCACCCTTGCAACATGGCAAAGAAAATAAACCTCAAAAATGTATGAACAATATAATAATAACAACTAACATTTATTGAGCACTTACTCTGGGTCAGCTACTGTTCTAAATCATTTTAGTTGTACTGTAGCTTTATAAATTGTCCTGATATCTGGTAGGACAGGTCTCCCATCTTGCCCTTCTTCAAGAGTACTGTGGCTCTCTTTGGTTTAGGGCTCTTCCATATAAATTTTACAATCAGTTTTTCAAGTTCCACCAAAAATGAAAAAATCCCTTTGAGATTTTGATTAGAATTGCATTGAATTTATGAATTATTTGGGGAAGAATCAATGTCTCATGACACTGAATCTTGTATCACGTAGTATATCTCTCCATTTTTTTAGATCTCTTTTAATGTCTTTCTATGAAGTCTTATAATTTACTTCATAAAGGTCACATATATCTTTTGGAAGATTTATTCATAAGTACCATATTTTTGTTGCTATCATAAATGGGATATTCTTTCTTCTGTTATATTTTCTATTTGTTGATGGCAACTAGTTTGTATAATAACATTAGATCCAACCACCTTCTTATTAATTCTGTAACAAGCCTATAGATTCTTTGAACTTTCTGGGTAGAGAATCATATCATCTGCAAATATTGACTAATTTGCTTACTTATTTCTTGCCTTACTAAAAATCCAATAAAATGTTGATGAGCACTGACAATAGTGAATGTCACTGGCTTTGCCAATTGTCATTGCCAGGTCTTAAAAAAGAATGTTTCTAAGATTTGAACATTAAGAATCATGTTCACTGCATCACTAATTACTAGAGAAATGCAAATTAAAAGTACAATGAGGTATCACTTCACACCTGTCAGAATGGCCATCATCAAAAAGTCTACAAATAATAAATGCTATAGAGGGTGTGGAGAATAGGGTGTGCTGTTGGTGGGAATGTAAACTGGTGCAGCAACTATGGAGAACAGTATGGAGGTTCCTTAAAAAACCAAACATAGAACTACCATATGATCCAGGATTCCCACTCCTGGGCATATATCCAGAGAAAACCATACTTAAAAAGATACATGCACCGCAATGTTCACTGCAGCACTATTTACAATAGCCAAAACACAGAAGCAACCTAAGTGTCCATCAACAGATGAATGGATAAAGAAGAAGCAGTGTATATTTACAATGGAATACTACTCAGCCATGAAAAAGACTGAAATATTGCCACTTGCAGCAACATGATGATCTAGAGATTATCATACTAAGTGGAGAAAATCAGACAAAGACAAATATATGATATCACATATATGTGGAATCTAAAAAATAATACAAATGAATTTATTTGCAAAACAGAAACAGACCCATAGACATAGAAAACAAATTTATGGTTACCAAAGGGAAAAGGAGGGGGAGAGATAAATTAGGAGTAAGGGATTAACAGATACATACAACTATATATAAAATAGATAACCAACAAGGATTTACTGTATACCACAGGGAACTATACAATATCTCGTAAAACCTATAGTGGAAAATAATCTTTAAATATATATATATATATATACATATATACACACATATATATGTGTGTATGTATAACTGAATCACTTTGCTATACACCTGAAACTAATACAATATTGTAAATCAACTATAGTTCAATACATAAATAAATGTTTTTAAAAATAAGAATAATGTTCTCTGATGTGTGTTGCTGTTCTTTTAATACCTTTTATCTGGTTAAGGGAATATCTTTCCATATTTAGCTTCATGAGATTTTTTTAATAAAATCATAAAACAGGTTTTGAATTTATCAAATATTTTTCCTGAATCTATTGAATTGATTTTTTCTCATTTCTTGATATTATGAATGGTATTTATAAATATTTGAATGTTAAACCACCCTTGCATCTCTAAGATAAACCCAATTAAATCATAATATACTATCTTTTTTATACACAGCTGGATTTTGGCTTGTTAATATTTAGTGTAGAATTTTTGAATGTTCAGGAATGAGACTGGCCTGTAATTTTCCTTCCTGTACTATCCTTGTCAAATTTGGGGGTTTTACGTTTATAACAGGTTCACAGAATAAGTGAGGAAGTATTGTCTCCTTTTCTATATTCTGGAAGCATTAGTATAAGACGGAAATGACTTGTTCATTAAAGTTTGGTAAAAAATCTGGGCCTGGTATTTTTTTATGGGAAGATTTTAACTACTTATTTCATTTCCTTTTTCTATCTCTTTCCTCTGATGAGTCTGAAATTATAGAATCTATTTCTATTCTTTTAGTAGTAACCTTTGTAATTTTTAGATTTTATTTTTATTTTTATCAAAGACACATGTGGATATAGCTTAGTCTCAAATAGTTCTATGAATTTGTTATGTAAAACAGCAGTTCCCTAACCCCTACATGCAGCCCCATTTCCTGATTCCAAGAGGTAGATTCTCTCAATTTTTTAATTGATTCTTTTGATATTTATATCCATAGCTCTACATAACATGCTTATATTATTACTTCTTGGTTTTTCTGTTTTAGGCATTACCTATTACCTTCCCACCTTGGAAAACAAGAACTTAATACACTTTCACACATACTCTATATCCTCATAAACCTACCATATACACACAAACACTACCCTTCAATCTTCACAATATAGCTATTTGAATTTTTTTTAATTAATTTGTTTATTTTTGGCTGTGTTGGGTCTTCATTGCTGCACGTGGGCTTTCTCTGGTTGCGGTGAGCGGGGGCTACTGTTCGTTGTGGTGCGCGGGCTTCTCATTGCAGTGGCTTCTCTTGTTGCCGAGCACAGGCTCTAGGCGCACGGGCTTCAGTAGTTGTGGCATGCGGGCTCAGTAGTTGTGGCTCGTGGGCTCAGTAGTTGTGGTGCACGAGCTTAGTTGCTTCACAGCATGTGGGATCTTCCCGGGCCGGGGCTCGAACCAATGTCCCCTGCACTGGCAGGTGGATTCTTAAACACTGAGCCACCAGGTAGGTCCCTATTTGAATTTTAGATAGGGGTTGCTGTTTTACACATATTCAGTACCTACACTTCAGTATATAGAGTTTAATAGACTCCACTCCCAACTGTGCCTACCACTGCCCATCCCAGAAGTCACAGGAATTATCCCATCCAGAGGAAATCTTTAGGGTGGGAAGGAAAGCTGGTAGGCTATAGCCTCTTCGTAGAAAACCTCTCAACCACTCTTCCTTTTGCACCCTCACCAAACCTCCACCTCCAGGAAGTTCCTAATGACACCCACTCCTGGACCTTTTGTGAATCCCTCAGCACAAATAAGGTGCTCCTCAGCTTTCTCCATCTGGATGCACACGATTCCATTTATCTCTTCCAGGTCCACATTTTGTTTCTTGTTGCTTTCCTTTTATGTGAATACATATGTTATGTCCTTTATTCCCTTCCAGTTTTATTGAGATATAATTGATATACAGCACTGTGTAAGTTTAAGATGTACTGTATCATGATTTGACTTACACACATCATGAAGTGATCCTATGTTATTTCTTTAAGCAATTTCATACAGTTTCTATTATGCATCTCTCAATTCTAAAATCTGAAGTTCTTAGGAATCTAAATCATTTTTCATTGTTGCCGCTGACTCCTCACGCAGCTTGGAACTCGGCCTCCCCAGGTTCTCTAAGACAGTTACCACGCACCCAACTGCTTCCCACCTTCCTAAATTTGGCTTCTCACTTGTTTCTATAGGCTTGTATCTTTCAAAAACATCCATTTATTGTCATGCTTGTGATTTTGAGAAGAGAGTGAAAATAAATGCATTCAATCAATCCGTAAGGTTTAACTAGACATTCCCATCCTTAAAATGTTTTCCTTCATGTTTAAACAAAATCCAAAAGTTAACCAATACCGTAACATTCCCTCCTGAATATCCTTCACTCTTCCCAGTTCACATACGATTTTTACCCCTCCCAATTTGTACGGCTCTGCTGCCTATAAGTTAACTCTAATATTTTAATCCCCACAAATAAAACATTATTATTTTATATAGCTAAGATTTGTTAGATTTACCATTTTCTTCTCATCAGACCTTCTATTTCAGACCTTACTTCTGGAGACATTTTTTTCATTCCTTTTGAACAGCAACCTCAAAGTGTGATTTATGGACATATAGGGTCCCCGAGACACTTTTAGGGGCCCGAAAGGTCAAAATTACTTCCATAATAATACTGAGGTGTTATTTGTCTCTTCTACTGCATTGACACACACACTCATGGTGCAAAAGCAACAATGGTTAAAAGTGCTGGTGCCTTAGCACGAATCAAGGCAGTGTCACCAAACTAGGCTAGGAATCACTGTGTTGTCACTGTCACGCCCTCACAGTAAATTTTCTAAAATGCCAGTTTCACTTAACAGTGTGCTTGGTGAAGCAGGAAAAATAATATTAATGTTATTAAGTCTTGACTGGTAAGCAATGTCTTTTTAATAGTCTCTGTGACCAAAGGGCAAATACAAAAAGCACTTCTGCTGAATACCAAAGTATGGTGGTTGTCTCAAGGAAAAACACTTGTGTGATTGAGTTTCAAGCTGACGTAACCAGTTTTTTCATGGAACCCCATCTTTACTTAAAAGGATGACTGACAGATGAACTATGGCTATTCAGACTTGGAGAACTGCCAGACATTTTCTCAAAATTGAACGAAGTTGAGCCTGTTACTTCAAGGAAAACAACTGACAGAATTTTTTGCCAATGATAAAATTCAAGTTTACACGCAAAAGTTAGAATTTTAGAAAACTTGTATTTCCCACCATAAGCATGACAGCTTCTCAGTGGAGGGACTTTTCTATCAAGATCGGCGATGATGTTAATGAGTGTGATTTTTGCACCAATATTTGGAAGATCTGCATTATTCAATGAACCAATATTTTCCAAATCACCAGTCCACGATGTTACAAAGTCATACATAAGTGAAATATCCATTTAAAGTTTAACATAAGCAAATAACTTTTGATGTAACAAGAATATGAAAAGTTTACTGAAATGGCTTTCAAATTCCACATTGCAACTAACCATTAGAAAACTACCATTGGTTGAGTTTTGGTGTAATATCAACAGTAATATCCACCATTATCTGAAAAGGGTATTCAAATACTTCTCTCTTTTCCTGCTACATATCTGTGTGAGGTCAGATTTTTTTCATACGTTTCAACCAAACAACATATAGCAACAGAATGAATGCAGAAGCAGATATCAGAATCTAGCTGTCTTCTATTTACCCAGACAATAGATTTTCAAAAACATAACACAGTTTCTCAGTAATATTTTTGTTTTGGTAAATAAGCTATTTTTCTTAAACTATGTTATTTATGTTAACATCAAATGGATTTATGATTTTTGAATGAATTAATTAAATATTTTAAAATTCTGTTTTATCTTCTAATATGGTAGAAATCAATAGATATAACCTACATATACAAAAGCACTTTGGGGTCCTCAATAATGTTTAAAAATGTAAAGGGGATCTGAGATCAAAATGTTTGTTTTAGAAGTTCCTTGATTGAGGGCTTGTTGTGATAAACTCTTGCATATTTTCCATCTCCCTGTCTTTCTGTGCTATATTCTGGATAATTTCTTTTAATCCTATCAATAATTCTCTCTTCAATTGTTTAATCAGCTATTTAACCAACTCATCGATTTTTAAAATTTCAACCATTATATTTTTCCATTTGGAAATTTCTATTTGGTTTCTTCTCAAATCTTCCCACTTATTTTGGGTAGTTCCTTATTGCTTTCTCATTTCTATAAGATGCCAGGTTATTTCTTTAAACATTTCATACCTTATCATTTGATATTCTACATCTGATAATTCCAAAATCTGAGTTCATTAATGCTCTGAATCCTTCGTTCGTTGTTTCTGCTGACTTTCCTCATGGTGAAACAGATGTTTTCTCTTCTGCCATTTTGGTGATCTTTGGTTGTGAGTTTATATTTGGTAGATCTTAACCTATAGGAGTCCCGAAGGCCCACTGAGGTTGCCCTTGTCCAGAGCAGGTTTCCCCTTCTTCTGCTGGAGGCCCAGGACTCTAGACCTTGGGCTACCTTATCCCCCTCCCAGGGTCTCACTAACATAATAGTCTCAGATTCCACTCATTCACCTTGCTTTGGGTACAAAACTTAGTCTCCTGATCACATTTGGTTACTGTTCACCTCCTCTCCTACTCACATTTCAACAAACTCTTTTTTTTCACCATTGGACATTTCCCTCATTTCCTACCAACCTAGCCCTGCATTTGAAGTTGTGATGTTACTTAAGTACATATATAATATATCATAATAGAATCAAAACCCAACTTTATTTTTGCCTCCCACTGTTCCTACAAGTTTTATTTAGTAGGGGTAAGGTTTCCCTGCACCTGGATTAAAACACAGTGTTGATTCAGTAACTAGAATGTCCGATTCTGTGTAATAATTATAACTCTGGGTGTGACTTAGCAGTCAATCTCTTCCTCTCCCAGCTTGCTTCTGCCTCAGGCTACAAGCCTTCCATGAGAAAGAGGGGCTGATTGGCTTCTTCCCTAATTCACTGCCTTGTGCTTCTCTTCTCATCCTTCTGTCTTCCCTCTTCCGGGCTGAAGTTTGGATGCCTTCAGGGTCAACGTAGGAGGATGGAGAAGAGGAATGGGACGAAATGTTCTCACTTAACTGATATCCTCATGATCTGAGGGTCAATGAGCTCTTCAGAGGTTATTATCAATGGATATCTTTCTCTTGCAACTTCTGGCCCCAGGTGGGTGCATTTCTAACCTGAGTGGTCTTTATAATTCCCCACCTAGACTTTGTACACCAGTGGGACATTACCAGCCTCTATCTTCTGATTTCTCACCTCTTGCAGATGGCAGGCTCTGAGAGAAACCACACTGGCTCATTTTCCCAGTGCCCACATCTAGATTTTTTGAAACAGTGAGACAGCATATGGGGAAAACGAAAAAGCCAATCCCTCCCCACATCTGCCACAAGAGTGGTTAGTCAGTCCTTCTCTTGCCCTCCAGATTTCCGACATCAGAATCAGACTCCAGCCCACATGCATCAAAGCCCTCCAGGTGGTGCTACAGACCTGAAATAAAAAAGGAAGTGTCTCCACCTAGGGGGTGGGGGTGGGCAGTGCAATGGATCCCCCAGGTTTCTCCAAAGGGATCCTCCTCACTAACCCTTTCCTCGCTCCATGCAATAAGCCCTTTTCATATCCTTGACCTGCTACTTCATGCACATTGTTCACAGAATATTCAAACTCTCTTTGGTAGCCACCATATTGGTGTTTCAGTCAAAGCCCAGAGGAAAGAATTTCAGTCCAACACCCTGTGACTCATCAGTGGGCATGCTTTATCCGGGAACTAGCTGAGTATTTAGTACACCATGCCGGAGGAAGCAGGAGCATGTGTTAATAAACTTAGCTCATTTAAATGTTGTAAATGTATGATAAAATGCCTTAAAAATAAGGCTGCAGTGCCTGGATGGGAGGGGAGTTTGGGGGAGAATGGATACATGTGTATGTATGGCTGAGTCCCTTTGCTGTGCCCCTGAAACTATCACAACATTGTTAATCGGCTATACTCCAATATAAAATACAAAGTTAAAAAAAAAGTAAGTCTGCGGTATTTAGTCACATTCTGAAGGCCCTGAGCTGTGAAGAATACTGCTGTCACACCCCCAAATCAATGTCATTTCTGGAAAAGAATGATCACACACACTACAGTGAAGGACCTGTCTTCTTCATTATGCATCGTGTTCCAAGTTCCCTGTTACACAAGTATGTCTCAGCCCACTTCTACCTCATTTGGATGCACATGAGGCCGTTTTTCCCTCCAGATACACATTGCATGATTATTTTCCGCTCTAGTAAATGAATAGCTTAATTAGCTCTTTAATTTGATTTTAAGAGCTGAAAAATATTAAGTAATGTGCATTCTTTTTTTTAATATTCTACATAATCACACTTTGTGACTAATTCTTAAATATGCAAACTGCACTAAAAGAACAGCAAAAAATAGAAAAAAGGAACATCTACTAAAAGCTATTTTTGACAATTAAGAGGATTTCTCTTGTTTACATCAGAGGAGTAATAGTACAAAAGTAACTGAACACATGCCAGAATAATTAGCAGCTCTTGGCTCATTTAAATTATATGCACATTGCCATTTTAATGCATTTTTTAAACACCCGCCTGCAATCCTGTTTTATTCTTGGAAGAAAATTAATAGCTTTCTACTAGGTATGACTAGTGAAAGCAAATTTGTTTCCTGTTTTCTTGGAAAACATATATCTTCCTCGCTTTACAGACCTACTTTTAATAATAATTAAACACATAAAATAATAATAATTGTACTTTGGATTTATACTATACTTCTGCCTGAAAACTGGAGGCATTCTTTTATGGAAGATAACTCCTCTGTAAGAATATCGTGTTGTTTTTCATGCTCGTTATATAACATGTTGATTCTAAGGATCATCTCATATTAATAATAAGAGGATTGAGACTGTGATTTTCTTTTTTCAAGAAAATACCCCAGTGGCTCCCTAGAAACAAATTAAGGGCATGAATTTTGCACACTTTCTTCTAAATTTAAGGTCCCTGATGATTAGTCACAAAGTAGTGATTAGCAAGAAGGGCATGTATATGCATGTTTCTCATCCTAGGAGATAAAAACCGGGAGCAAAGAGAGGAGATAATTTATATCTTCTGAAGACGTAAATACAGAAAATTTGGTCATAAGGACAGTAGACCCACTGATCTGAAAGCTCTAATCCAGAACAACAAAATTCTTGTCATTAAATGTTATGACATATGTAGCTCAGCTAAGTATCATGATATGCCTCACTCAGACTTTAGAATATATGGAAAGCATTAACACAACCTGTCCACTGTTATCCTGTGCCTAGTCTGCTCTGGGCCGCAAACACATACCACGTGAATCCACAAAAGTAGCTGTGACATGATCTGGGCCCTCTAGAGGCCTCCAGTCTATTGAGAGATATGACTGCCACATAGGTAATTAGAGGAAGGTAAAGAGTTGGACATTCTCTAAGATGGAATCAGACAGGGTGCTGAGGAAATTCACAGGAGGGAGCTAGCACCTCTGCAAGGAGACCAGGGAAGACAAACACAGCCCTCAACCATAAGGCCTAGGAAAGCCATGAAAGTGTGCGGACCTCAAGAGGGGCCCTTTTGAGCCAAAGAGAACATCTGTCACACTCATTCACTGGGCAGGAACGCAGTCTCACCTCTTTCATACCAAGTTTTGCACAAATCATACAAAAATAAAAGAAGGGTATACCTATCACAGAAATGTCTGTAAGCAAAAGAAAATGAGGCAAAGTCAGAAAATATGATCAGGTAATCCAGAAAGATAAAAGTAGGGACTCTGGGGACTTCCCTGGTGGCCCAGTGGCAAGACTCCACGCTTCCACTCCAGGGGGCATGGGTTCAATCCCTGGTTGGGGAACTAAGATCCCGCACACCTTGCAGAGCAACCAAAAAAAAAAAAAAAAAAAGCAGAGACTCTGGTCAAGAGGTTAGCCTGTCACAGGGGGCCTCTTTGTCTCTAGATTCAAGTCTGAAACAGGATATTTGAGGAGGTGTGATCCAGCCATGCAGGGAGGAGACTGCAGGTCATGATATGCATGACATTTCCATGCTCTCTCTCATGCTGAGAATGTGGAGCAACGACAATGTAAGCTGAGTACAGGTGGCTGGAGGAGATGATACCGTGAGCTCAGGAAGATCCAGGTTTTCTGCCTTCCTTTAGTGTATTCACTTCCTTCTTTGCTTTGAAAGAAGAAAGACTACAACAGTGCCATCTTTATTTTTAGAGGCTTATTCCCTTCATTTGATGATCTACAATCAAAGCTACAATTGAGACCAAGTACATCACCAAGGTCCTTGAAATTATGCATTCATCATTTTCAAGATATGTGTGCAGTAATAATATTCATATTATTTTATCACATTTTTGACAACAAAATAACGTATAAAATATTCTCTTTAAAACTAATAATTTTTGCAAGAGTATAAAGATCTGATTATATATTTTAAAAATAGCTCTCCTAGCACATGTAGCAACTAGTTTGTGAGGTGATTTAATTTGACATGTGAAAAATTAACCAATGTTCGATCTTTGATCCATGCATGTAATTTCATTGATTTCAGTGGAATCTGTCTTCAAGGGCCAAGGGTAGAATCACTCCATAATTATCCTTACCAATCCAGTTACTATATTTATTACAAAAGCCACTTCATTTCCCATACTGACTTTTTGAAACTCAGAGTGCATACATTATATTCTGAATTTCTTCCTTCCATAGGCAGAGTATGAAATCCATCATGGAATTGGTAATATAAAATTACCAGAACAAGGATTTATGATGACAGTGAACACTCCTGAATGTCTCCAAGGGAGGTACAAGTTTATACTTATTTCTTCAGTATAAAAATCCACAGTGGAGTAAAAGACCCTCACCGGATCTCTTCTTCACCAATAATACTGATAACACTGAGGTTTTTGTCCCAACCTTCGAGATACTTATTTTAAGCTTTTACCAGTTTCTCCCTAATCCCTTTCCAAAATTCCCTCTGCAACCTGCCTCAGCAGTACCCTCCAGCCATAGTCCAACAATATAACATGAAACTTAACTGGAGGCTTAACCACTGAAAAAGGCACTTCCCACTTCCAAAGCCAGAAGAATACGTAATGAAACAACCAGTGCCGAGAAAATTAAACCAGTTCACAGAGCTCTTTCCTAATAAGGCAACAGTTAAAAATGACTCGGGCCCATAACAAAATAAACTTAGCAGGATGTCATAGAATCTTTTTTTGTTGTTGTTATTTTTCTTCAGAAAAAGACTACAAAGCCTGCATTCCTTTTTTTGATGTACACATGAAAAAGAGCCCAGGGCTCTGCTCAGGGGAATCAGAAATGGTTTAGATTTGTTTAGTTATTAAAACCTGCCATCAGGGGACTTCCCTGGTGGTGCAGTGGTTAAGAATCTGCCTGCCAATGCAGGGGACACGGGTTCGGAAGATCCCACATGCTGTGGAGCAGCTAAGCCCATGCACCACAACTACTGAGCCTGCGCTCTACAGCCCACGAGCCACAACTACTGAGCCCACGTGCCACAACTGCTGAAGCCCGCACACCTAGAGCCCGTACTCCACAACAAGAGAAGCCACCACAATGAGAAGCCCGCGCACAGCAACGAAGACCCAACGCAACCAAAAATTAATTAATTCGTTTAAAAAAAAAAACCTACCATCAGGCACAGTTTATCTGCAAAGTAGATGCCTATTTTGGCACCAATTGACAGTCTTACTAAAGTAGTGACAAGATGAATACAATCTTCAGGAACCAAAAGACTCTGAAATCTATTAATATCATTCCATTTTTTTCTATTACAAGAATTTACTCCTACAAAAATTAACTCAAAATGAATCATGGACTTAAGTGTAAAACATAAAACAATAAAAAAGGAGAAAAACTTCAGGTCCAGGAGTAGGCAACAAGTTCTTAGATTTGACACAAAAAGCATAATCCGTAAAAGGAAAAGTTGACAAAATCAGACCATATCAAATTGAGAACTTTTGCTTTGCAAAAAAACATGTGACAAGGACAGAGAGCAAGGTGCAGACTGGGAGAAAATATTTGCAAATGACATATCTAACAAAAGACTAGTACGTAAAAAAATATTTTTAAACTCTCCAAATTTAACAGTTAAAAAAATGTACAATCCATTAGAAAATGGGCAAAAGACATGAAAGCACATGAAAAGGTGTTCAACATCATCAGCCCTCAGGGAAATACAAATTAAAACCAACCACAAAGAGATATCACTACACACCTACCAGAATGACTAAAACGAAAAATAGTAGCAACATCAAATACTGGTGAGGCTGCAGGGAAAAATGGATCACTCATACATGACTGGTGGGAATGTAAAATCATAGTCATTCTGGAAAACACTTTGACAATATGGAAGGCTGAATGATGGCCCGCAAAAGGTGTCCATGCCTTTAATCTCCAGAAACTTTGAAAATGTTACCTTATATGACAAAAGAGACTCTGCAGATGTAATTAAGTTAAAATCTTGAGATGGGGAGACTATCCTGGATTATCTAGTGGGTGCAATGTAAACACAAGGGTCCTTATAAGAGGAAAGCCGAACATCAGAGAGAAGAGAAGATGCTGCAGAGGCTTTAAACATAGAAGGAGGGACCATGATGAGCCTCTACAAGCTGGTGAAGGCAAGGAATAGATCCTCCCCTGGAGGCTTCAGAAGGAATTAACACTGCCAACCCTGTAAGACTGATTTCAGAGGTCTGACCTCAGGAATTATAAGAGAATATATTTGTGTTGTTTTAGGCCACTAAATTTGCAGCAGCAATAGGAAACTAATACATGCAGTTTCTTATAAAATTAAACAGACAACTACCATATGACACAACAGTTGTACTCTTAGGTGTTTATCCCAAAGAAAGGAAAAACTTGTATTCACACAAAAACCTGTACACAAAGGGTCAAAGCAACCTGCTTTGTAACAGTCAAAAGCTGGAAATGGTCCAGATGCCCTTCCATAGGTAGGTTAAACAAAAGGTGGTACATACATACCACAGAACACTCACTACTCAGCAATACAAAGGAATAAACCATTGATGCACAGAACAATTTGGATGAGTCTCAGGGGAATTACACTGAGTGAAAAAAGCCAATCCCAAAAGGTTACAGACTGTATAATTCCATTTGTCATTCTTGAAATGACAAAATAATGACAATGGAGAACAAATTAGAGACAGAAAGTGTGGTAGAAGGGAAGGAGGTCGGTGTGATTACAAAAGGGCAGCTGGAAGG
>NW_006770074.1:323893-336972 GCF_000442215.2 Lipotes vexillifer
AACTGCCCACACTCAGCACCAGGAATCTCATAACAGACGCTGAAGATAGACCTCAAAGTTACAACTGCCCACACTCAGCACCAGGAATCTCATAACAGACGCTGAAGATAGACCTCAAAGTTACAACTGCCCACACTCAGCACCAGGAATCTCATAACAGACGCTGAAGATAGACCTCAAAGTTACAACTGCCCACACTCAGCACCAGGAATCTCATAACAGACGCTGAAGATAGACCTCAAAGTTACAACTGCCCACACTCAGCACCAGGAATCTGGTAACAGACGCTGAAGATAGACCTCAAAGTTACAACTGCCCACGTTTAGCACCAGGAATTTTGCTGGGATAATACTAGAAAGTCCAGCAATTTGCCAGAAGTTGTGGAAGAAGTGCCCAAATTCTGATTATGACTCAGAAAAGCCAAAACCAGATTTCTGGTTTCTATCTCAGGCTCAGCCATTAACAGTGAAAACGACAGAGTGAGACCCAATGCCACATCCAATAACATATCTCAGAAAGCACCATGTTGTCATCAGCATCCACCTTCAGCTTCCTTACTCTCTAAGGCTGAATCTTCCCACTACATTCTGCAATTTCATAGTCATCATGATTAAGTGTGCATCTTTCCAACTGCTGAGAAGTCACTATTACCTCTGTATTAGAACGAGGTAAACTGAGTCCAGGAAATCAGAATTATTTTCTCCAGTACCAAGAGTCAGAGTTCAAGTTTCCTTCCTTTCGGCAGAACGCTGCTCAAAAGAGCAGTCGATCATATCTAGGAAGCCAGACGACACGGAAGGCCAAATCCCTGAATAGACTTGAAAATACAAGATGGCTAGGCAGCTGCAGCTTTTCAGGAGTATAGCTTCTCTTCTTGTGACTATGACCCCTGTGTCATCCCCTCTCCTTACCTGTGCTGTCACCAGACAGTTGTTTACACTGTCATCAACTCTGTCACATCCACAGGGAAAAAAGAAATTAGACTGGGACAAAAAGAATTCCATCTGTAAGCTCAACATCATCGGGTTAAAAGTTTAATATCCAAGCCACCACTTTGGGAAAAGGTCTAAAAACAAACAAGCAGCCTGGTGAGACGTGTAGCTCTGTCCAGCCTCTGACAACATGTGCTTTTGGTCACAGTGTCAGGCTCCCCAAAGAATAAGGAGAAATCAAACTGCCTGCCCAACTCATAGTCTTCTCGGGGTTGCTTGAACCCACAAAACAACTGGATCCCAGCCTCCATGACACCTAGGCATGCAGTGAGAAGGATGGAGCATGCTATGTAGCTGTTGCATCTCTTAAACAGGCATAATTTTTCAAAGGATACAATGGAGCCTGATGAAAGAATAAAGCTGATACTCTTTAGAGCCGGTGACTGTGTCAAAAGAAAAAAGATCTGTGTTAACATTTAGCCAATATATTCCTCACCATTGACTATTTCCCCTGTTCATTCCAAGACATTCGTTATCAGATACAGTGTCACCCGAGTGCCATCATTTTGCAGTTGTTGCAAAGAGATGCATTGAAATGACACTAACTCTTGTTCATTCTCAAGATCTGATGACACCTCCGGAGTGTGAGATGCAGCTTTCTGTATACAGAAGAGCTTTCATTACAATGTACTTTTGCTGGTGTATTTTAAGGGGGAGAGGTAGCTAACAATATTCATAATATTAAATCAAAGCCTAAAGTATGACATGAGAGGAGATGCCAAAACCAGGCTGTGTAGCGCATCACAACACTGACATCTGTTGGCTACAAGTGTACTGAATCTATCTCCCTTCTCTGCGGCTGCAGAACAACTCCTAAACCAAATCTCTTACTGGCCCTGAGCCATTTGAGGTATGTTATGTCCTTCATTTCTAACAGATTGCAAACTCACGTTCATGGCTTCTCGTGTTAGCCTTTAACTCTCTTGTGAAACAAGACTTTAGGCCATTTTAATTCTTTTCTAAAACAAAAATCAAGCATCCGTGTACACAACAGCCCCGTTAATCCATGCACAAGCTCCATAAATGAGAACTGTCATTTTACTGATACAATTTTGAAATGCAAATTATGAAGATTACACGTTTATTGATGTGTCGCGTGTCCCCCATGTAAATGCCTCCTGCCATTCACCCTGCTAACTATTCTCTCACTTGACTCTCCTTTTTAATCCTCCGTTCTTGACGCCATCCTCCACTGTGCTCCTCTCTTCTCTGTGGTCCTACACTCTCTTTTTCTTCCTCTACCCATGAACTGTGAGCATCCACGAAGACTCCCTGTGCGGTCCTCCAGAGCCCTCCTTCTAACACTCAGTATCAAGGAGACTGTATCTAAGCACATGGTTCAATAGCCCACAGAAGAAGCACTCCCTGACCCTTCCTCTCCTGTATCTCCTGAGGTTTCAATGACTTAGAACAAGAGGGATTACTTGCAACGTCCCTTCTTTAATGCTATGGATTAAAGCATTACGTTTAATTTAATGAATCACCCCGCTTCTGAATCACCACTCCTTTCCATTTCCCCCATTTCTATCAAACGCAGTGCTATCCTTCCGGCCCTTTAATTGCAATCTCGGATGTGGTGCTGTGGCTTGGCTCCTGCCTCTCTTCCCCTGCAACATTCCCTACCCATCCCCACAGCAGGGGCCCTGATCCCCGGCCCCACTGCCTCTCACTTGGACAAAGACAGTAGAATGCTCAACCTCTCCCATGACACCAACCACCACCTGCGTTCCAAAGACACCCCCTTCTCCAGCCTAGATGTCTCCCCTAAACTTCAGACCCACAGAATCCATAATTGGCCACCTTCACTTGGATATCACCAGGTACCTGAAACTCTACGTATCCAAAACCAAATTTCTGTTCTTTCCTTTCTCCCCCCGACAACCTGCCTCCCTCTCCTCTGTTTCTCATCTCTGTAAATGTAAAGACCGTTGACTCTTTTGTCCAAGTCAAGAACCTGGGAGTGATCCAGAACTCCCACCTTTCCCTCAGGTATCCTATCCAATCCATCACAGAAGCTTAACTGCCCTGTGGATTCCAGCCCCTGGGTTACTCTCTATTTCATTCATGCCTCACCAACCCAACTGTAGCAGAGACCACTGTCTGACAACCCAAGCTCTGAGCTCCTCCTCTGTAGTGTGGAATTGTCACAGGGAAGGAGCTGTCCAGACACAAACTACTTCCTAAGCCCCGAGCATCTGGGCTGCAGAAGAAGGCATATGATTGGTTCTTGCCCGTGGAATGTAAGCTGATGTTACTTGTACCACTTAGTACTTACGAAGCAGATGTACATTCCCAAGGCTCCTTCCCCATCCACCAGCTGAATGGAGTAGGCTCTTAGGTCTCAGAGGATAATGGGGCCACGAGACAGAGGAGCCTAGGTCTCTGAATGAGCACTTGGAAGGCTGTCTTCCAGGAAGAGACCTATTGGGCTGTGACCCAGTGTGAAACAAACTATTACTGTGTCAAGCCACTGGGAATTCTGGGCTTATCTTTTACAGTGCCTAAAGCGCCCTCTGACACTGCCTAGTTCAAGCCATCAGATTATTGCAGGTGACTCTCAGCTGATCTCTGTGCCTTTAGTCATGCCTGGGTGCCCTCTAGATTGTAAGCTCCATGAAGGTAGAGGCTGGCTCTGCTTGTTCACATCATGGATCCCCATCATGTTGCTCAGCGCTTACCAGGCAATAAAAACAACTACGAGCCTTTCTTCCCAATTACTCCCTAGCTCATAATCTCCTCTCCTGGTTTTTATTACCCAATGCCTCTCTCTCTCTTACACCAACACACACACACACACTCATACTCACACTCACAGAGGGTCGACTTGAGCCCTCGTCCCAGTCCTCATGCTGACAATTCCCTCGCATCGCAGCCCCTTCCATTCCCTCCTACCCCGCCCCCTTTCAAGTTGCTTATGGCTCAGCTTCTGTGAATTTTTGTCTAGCTTCATCTAGGACGGATTATCCCAACATTAGTTATCCCGTTGTTCTGTGTACCTTGTCCTAGACCTCTGCTTGCATTTGCAATAAATCCTTTGTATCTGACATACACCCTTTCCCCTCCCCTGTGCTATAGTACACACTCCCACAGGGAAGAATAGAGGTTCGCTCTTTTATTAGAGCTCCTTAGTGAATGTTCAATAAATACCACTCACTGAATCCAATAATTTGCTTTGTATAATCCTGTACCCAGCATCCTCTAGGGCACCTCTGGGTCCAACTTTTTGTGTGTGTACTTCAATTTGAGGGATTTTAATGGAAATTATGCATAAAACTAAAATGAAACACAGCACTTACAAAGAGAAGTATCTCTCTATTACCTCCTTTGTGACTACGTAGTTTTCCATAAAGGGGAAATCGATTGTTAGAGCATGAAATAAGCAATTAGGTCCAGTGTATAATTATCATTCATAACAAGTAATAATAATTTAATGTCTGTTAAACCAGTGCTTGGCACATAGTAAATGCTCTATAAACATCTTAATTCTAACAACAACACTATAAAGTGGTCCTCCTGTTGTTTCTGAATTGTATCAGTTTCTTCCTGAGCTTCCTTTCTTAAAGAGCCTGTAACTGAGGAAGGGGACTGTGTTGAGACATCTGAAAGGCTCCCTGCTGAGGGCTTCCAAAAGTCAAGGGTTTGGTGAGTACACCAGAATATAGATGAGGGCTTCCCTGGTTAAGAATCTGCCTGCCAATGCAGGGTCACGGGTTCGAGCCCTGGTCTGGGAAGATCCCACATGCCACGGAGCAACTAAGCCCATGCACCACAGCTACTGAGCCTGTGCTCTAGAGCCCGCGAGCCACAACAACTGAGCCCACGTGCCACAACTACTGAAGCCCACATGCCTAGAGCCCATGATCCGCAACAATGAGAAGCCTGCACACCACAAGGAAGAGTAGCCCCTGCTCGCTGCAACTAGAGAAAGCCCGCATGCAGCAATGAAGACGCAGCCAAAAATAAAATAAAGAAAAATAAACAAATTAAAAAAAAAAAAAAGAATATAGATGAAAAAGATGCACCGGGGATGACCAGCCTCGGACAAGAATCTCCTATCTTCATAGCGTGGCTGCTGGGAAGTTACAGGGAAATCCTGGAGGTACGATGACTATTCCTAATACAGACACCATCATCCCCACTGTAGTTTACCCATTCCATCACACAGTCCGCTCATCACACGGAAACTCAATAGCCGACATTTGGTCGGCCAATCATCGTGGGTCATCTAAAGCACGGGGAAGCTGTGCATCAGGATCCCTGGGATGCTGACACACTAGCCAGCCCAGGACCAAAATCTCTTCAGACCATTCGACTGAGCACTCCTCGAAGAGACATAACCTAGCTCCCAAGGAAATCTGCTAAGGCTTTCAGGCGTGCCTCACCATGCTTTTGAAAAATTATTTTTCATTTATGTGCTGTACATTATCACTCAGTGTGCAGGCACTATATATATATTGTGCTGCACAAAAATAATTGATTACTCATGAGTGACAGAGTAATTGGCACTACCCTGGTTATTCAGCTATTTTTATACATTATAATTACCAGCTTCAGTACACTAGACAGAATTTAATGTTCTTGAAAATTAATATTATTGAAGGAATTGATAC
Source organism: Lipotes vexillifer (assembly GCF_000442215.2). NCBI lineage: Eukaryota > Metazoa > Chordata > Mammalia > Artiodactyla > Lipotidae > Lipotes > Lipotes vexillifer. The sequence goes on from NW_006770074.1 coordinate 329,496, forward strand.
AAATGAATGTAATGTTCTTAAATTTAAAGCTTGTCACACACTGATAGAGTCTCCCATTGTTGGCTATTTATTAACATTTTGTTTTAATCATTTCAAACCCCTTTATCAAGTTGCAGAGCCTGTAGCTCCTGTCAATTCAGTACAACTGAATTCTAGTAAGCCTATAATCTGAATTAAAGCTTGCAGTAGTAATATTACATGTTTAATGCTGTGTTGAAGACCTAGAATCTTTGGCGTACTGACCTGCATTAGAGCTGTGAGTTCCTTGAAAGCAAAAAAAAAAAGGAGTCATTTATATATGATCCTAATAAGTGCCTGGTGTGCTCAGGCTGCATGAAATATATTAAATAAGCAGAATAATATACAACAATGATGCCTATGAACTCCCTAGAAGAAATTCCATCTTCTGCACTGTGGTCTAGCTGTGATGCAGGAGCGAGACCTCCCAGGATAAAAGACATAGCTGTGAAGCTGACTCTGGCCCTTAACTTAAAGTCATCCTACCCAGGGTAATGGTACCAAGATATCTTTTGTTAAATGCTTTGGATTGTATAAACGGAACCCTCCCACCCCCACTTTTTTTTTTTAACACTTAACTTTTTTTTTAATTAATTAATTTATTTTATTTATCTTTGGCTTCGTTGGGTCTTCATTGCAGTGCGCGGGCTTCTCATTGTGGTGGCTTCTCATTGCAGAGCATGGGCTCTAGGCACACGGGCTTTGGTAGGTGTGCCATGCAGGCTCAGTAGTTGTGGCTCTCAGGCTCTAGAGCGCAGGCTCAGTAGTTGTGGTGCCCAGGCTTATTTGCTCCACAGCATGTGGGATCTTCCCGGACCAGGGCTCGAACCCGTGTCCCTTGCATTGGCAGGCGGGTTCTTAACCACTGCGCCACCAAGGAAGCCCTCCCACCCCCACTTTTAAATGACTTAACCACAGTCTCCCAAACACTTCTTACTTATGAAACCTGGTTTTCTCTTCATTCCTGTGAACAATTCCTATGTTTATGCCAGTCTCTCTTTCCTCTTTTATTCTGCCTACCTTTGTAACTTTAAGAGCACAGGAAGTTTTACATGTTTGTAACTGAGGCCATTCATCTGAGCGGGTCTCCCCTCTGCTACGGTCCCCCGCTCCCCATTGTTCACACCCCAAATGAACTGCCAGGTCCTACCAGCCATCTGGGTGTGGCTTTCCTAACTATTCATCTCTCTCCCGTCTTCGTTTTCCCTTATCCTTCCCTCCAGTCCCATCTATCTTTTTTCTCTTCCTCGGCAGTTGGCACTTAAATACTTAATACTGAAGTGCTTAAACAGTCCTTTCAATTGCCAGCTCCTAATGCAAGAACTAGACTCATGGACTCTTTTTTTTAACCTTATTACTTTCTTTAAAATAATAATTAAATTTACTCCTGTGGCTCATAAGTTGCTTTTTTTTCCTGTGAGTTAGCAAAAGTCCCTTCAAAAAAAAATTATTTCCCATCCCCACTATAATGGCTTAACAGATATGAATTAAAGAATCATAGAATATTTAACTATTATTAGCTTTAAGAAAATTAAAGTTAGAAAAGACGGGGTAGAATCAATCTTAAACGTGGAGCCAAAATTTTAATATGTCTTCCCAATCAGATTAATGTAGTAACATAATTTCAAGTAATTGACTCTATTGTTCTAGCACACATTAGTTTAGTAACCAAAGTGCCAACTTGATTAACTCCCATAAATTTGTATAGAAATATGCTTATTACCTCATACCAAATACAAAAATTAACTCACAATGGTTTATAGACCTAAGATTATAGTTCTTACTATGATCAATAAGAACTAAAACAACAAAACTCTTGGAAGGAAACATAGGAGTAAATCTTTGTGACCTTGGATTAGGCAATGGTTTCTTAGATATGACACAAAAAGAACAAGTGATAAGAGAGAAAAATAGGTCAATTGGACTTCATCAATATTAAAAACTTTGTGCTTTGGAGGACACCATCAAGAAAGAAAAGACCACTGACAAAATGGAAGAAACAAATGCAAATCATATATCTGATAAGGGTCTAGTATTCAGAATATATAAAGAACTCTTACCACTCAAACTAATTAAAAATGGGCAAAGGATGTGAATAGCTATTTCTCAAAAGATGATATACAGGTGACCAATAAGCCCATGAAAAGATGCTCAACATCATTAGTCATTAGGGAAACACAAATCAAAGCCACTAGGAGACACTACTTCATACCTACTAAGACGGCTACAATCAAAAAGATAGACAATAACAAGTGTTGGCAAGGATGTGGAAAAATTGGAACCCTCAAACATGTAAATGGAATGTAAAATGGTATAGTCACTTCGGAGAACAGTTTGGCAGTTGCTCAAAAAGTGAAACCTAGAGTTACCACATGACCCATCAATTCCACTTCTAAAAGTCTGAAAGCATACATCCAAAAAATTTGAAAATATTCATCCACACAAAAACTTGTACATGAATATTCATAGGAGCATTATTCACAATAACCAAAAAGTAGAAACAACTCCAATGTCCATTAATGATTAATGAATAGATAAGCAAAATGTGGTATTTTCATTACAATGGAATATTATCAGCCATAAAAAGCAACTGATTCATACTACAACATGGATGAAACTTGAAAACATTATACTAAATGAAAGAAGCCAGAAACAAAAGGCCACATATTGTATGATTCCATTTATATGAAATATCTAGAATAGGCAAATCCACAGAGGCAGAAAGCAGATTAATGGTTGCCAGGGGCTGAGGAAGCAAAAAATGGAGAGTGACTCCCAGTAGGTGTGGGATTTCTTTTAGGAGTGATTACAATAGTCTGATGAGCTCGGGCACATTCAGGGTGGTATGGCCGTAGACGAGTGATTAAAATATTTTGGAATTAGATAGTGGTGATACTTGTACAACTTTGTGAATATGCTAAAAATCACTGAATTGTATACTTTTAAAGAGTGAATATTATAAAGTATAAATTATATCTCAATAAGCTGTTATTCCTTTATAAGTGCTTATTGCTAGGAAGTGCTTTGTGCTCTGATCAGCAAAGGAGTTCCCAGTGATGGGGACTGGTTGGTGCCTAAGACCTGGAGGGGATAGAGTTCCATTCCAGAGATCCAGGGGCTTCGCCCTGGCCTTCCCCTTTTTCCTCTACTGAATTAATTCAGAAAATAGACCATGTGTTGATGTTACTTTATGTAAATTAACTTCTCCTGACCTCAGTTTTCTCAGGTATTCACCCAAGGGAGTTAGAACCCAAGTGTTAAAAGTATACATTAGAGGGTTTCCCTGGTGGCGCAGTGGTTGAGAGTCCGCCTGCCGATACAGGGGACACGGGTTCGTGCCCCGGTCCGGGAAGATCCCACATGCCGCAGAGCAGCTGGGCCCGTGAGCCATGGCCGCTGAGCCTGTGCGTCCGGAGCCTGTGCTCCGCAACGGGAGAGGCCACAACAGTGAGAGGCCCACGTACAGCAAAAAAAAAAAAAAAAAAAAAAAAGTATACATTAGAGTCAGTGCAGTTACTATTTTCATCCCAGCTCTACTTTTTTAGAGCTGGAATTAAACCTTGGTCATGTTATTTAACCTTGCCAGGCCTCATTTATCCTCACTGTAAAGTGGGCATAATTGTACCCAACTTAGATTGTAGAGAATGAAAAAATATACGTAGCATTTATTGGGGTCCTTGATAGGGAGGAAGCACTCTGTAATTGCAGCTATTATTAGCTCAAACCTCCTTCCAGTTCTAAAATCTCTAAGATGCCTAACAGAATTACAGTTTAAATAGTATATATCATAAAAATAGTAACAAAGAAAAATAGCTTTAAATAGTATATATCATAAAAATAGTAACAAACACAGAATAATAGCTTAAGTTGACTTGACACAGAGCTTAAAATAATAAAAGTTGAAGTCCTCTTGTCATTCTGCACAAACACTTCCATTACAACAATGTGTCCTTAAATGTTTTTTCCCATCTTCTGCCAGTTGCCTGATTTCTCAGATAAAATAGAGTATCCAATGATAGTTCAGTTGTTTCTGAATACACAAAGATTTTCTTTCCATAATCTGGCTAGATGCTGGGGCGTGACTTTCTTATCATACTTACGATTGCTCTGGAGGATCACATAATTGATAATGTACAAGGTAAGTCTATGGTAAGCCACAGGGACAGATGCTGTTCTCGCTGCCCCTTATTTCTGAGTCAAAGAGAAGACAATTTGATGATGGCTCAGGGGTTTTTTCCTACTAATTTTGATACCCACATGCTTGAGAGGCCATTTCTTAGATTGCCAAGCAAACATTACTGACATCATTTGCAAAATGACAAAATTACAGGGACATCTCCACTAACTATTCAATAGACTGACTTCTAGCTCTCAAGGTGTCTTCCATTTTCTTCTAGCAGTAATTTACCAAAGAGATAATTATCAGCCATTAGCTCCCCCACTGAGCTAGCCCAGCAGTCTAAGTTCAGAGTGAATAAAAGGGGGAAATCATATAACTTACGTAAGTACAGCCACTGATTTTTCTCAAAAAATAGAGAAATAGAAATAATATTTAAAAAAGAGTCTCGGCAATACTGCTACTACTACTACTACTAATAATAATAATAATAACAATGACAACAACAAACTCCTGCAAGCAAAATCCCTTAGACCTAGTCGTAAGATAATGAGGTCTCATTTCATTTTTAAATGAATACATACTACACCAAGAAACAGCAGCCTGTGATTAAATCTAGAGCCAACCAAATCCCTCCAAGCCTGTGAACATACCATAAAATAAAAAACATTCTGGTGTCCATAGGTCAGCCCATCTGTAGTAACTGGACAACCTGGGGGAGGGAGAGAACAGATATATACTTCAGATAATCCCTTAAAACTTATTAGGGTTTCTATAGGAAGCTTTTCCTTCATCTTCGAAGGTGCCCACAGGAAAGAGCAACTGGTGAACACAAACAAATGACACATTATGTTGAATCATAATCTTGAACAAATGAAAAGAATACCATTCAACAAATTATTCCATAGTACCAGTAGCTAGTAAATTATGCAGGCCTCATCAAAACAGCTGACATGCACAATGACATTTAGAATAACATTACTCCATCTTGATCTTGTTTTTCCATCTGTGAGGCTCCACAGTTAATGCATCCTACCTTCGTGACTTACCATTTCATCAAACTGGAATATCCCATGTAGATCCACAGGCTTTGTGATACAGACACTTAATTGGTAAATTGATTCAGTGAAGGGAACCAAAACAAATTCTAGAAAATTTGGGACATATTAAAATAAAAATATTTAGCATTCAAATAGAAGTATAAAGGCTATGCATTTGCATGCTTTTCTGAAAGGCAATGGACTCCAGAGCCAGATGAGCTGGGTTGGAATTTTGGTTCTGTTAAGCTGTATGACCTTGGGCAATTTAACTTCTCTGTGCCTCAGTTTTCTCATCAGTAAGATGGGGACAGGAATAGTACCTAGCTTGTAGGGTTGTAAGGAGAATTAATAAGTTAACATGCATAAAATACTTAGAATAGTGTGTGGTACATGGGAAGCATTACATAGGAGTCAGCTGTCATTGTCTCTATGAGACTAGAGGTGGGGGTAGCAGTAGAGTGCCATGTTAGCACAACCAACCCAAAATGAGCCCCTTGGCTTGGCACTTCTGGACGCTTGAACCAAAAATCCAACCTGACAGATGATGAGCCCCTCTATTAGCAATTTAAGGCAGAGCTCTTGAGTTCTCTTTGGTCCAGGTACCTCCAACTCCTGAACATCTAGGGGATGGGGAAGAGCACGCACTGGATCCGCAACGTTAACTAAGAGACGCCATAAGGAGACCATCCGTGTATTACCAACTTGCAGAAAATTTGTGATACTGTAGAGTCTACCTATAATAACATTTATAAAACAAACTTTGGTAACTCAGAAAGCACTTCAAGACCCAATAATATTTCAGAATCATTATTATGAACATCAGTTATTACTATACTGTAGAGGTGCAGACAGAGAAGAATAACAAAGTTGAACTCTCCTCAACTATATCCTGGAAGTCGTTTGTTTTTTTTTTTTACTAAATATCCTTGATATGAGTATATTTACTCACCACTTGTGTGTCTTTCTACTTTTTTTATTTTCCAGTTGCTTGGCCTCTGGGCAATGAGGACTTCACCATTTCCTCTTTTTCTGTGAGAATGCATTATTTACCCAGCTCCGCATCACACCACACAGACCAATTACTCTCTGAATGTAGCATCCCAAAATCAAACATCCGGACCTAGTAAGCGCTGAAAAAGTAGTTCCCAACACTTTCACCTCTAAGAACTCCTTTTATTTTCTTTCCCCACAAACATGTCTTAAAAGATTTTATCTACTGAAATACAATCATCGGTTAACCATTTACTTGTTGAAGGATATCTAGGTTGTTTCCAATTTTTAGCTATTGCAAATAAAGCTGTTATGAATATTCACATTCAGGTTTTTCCGTGAAGATAAAGTTTCATTTCTCCGAGATAAACATCCAAGAGCACAACTGCTTGGGTGTATGGTAGTTGCATGTTTAGGTTTATAAGAAACTGCCAAACTGTCTTCCAGGGTGGCTGGAACATTTTACATTCCCATTGTCAATGTAAGGGTGATCCATTTTATCCACATCCTCACCAGCATTTGGAAATGTCATTATTTTTCATTGTCACCATTCTGACAGGCATGTAGTAATATCTTATCACGGTTTTAATTTGCATATCTCTAGTGGCTACTGATGTTGAACATTTTCCATAGGCTTATTTGCCATCTGTATATCCTCTTTAGTGAAATGCCTGTTCATATCTTTTGCCCATTTCCTAGTTGCACTGTTTAGTCTTTACTGTTGCTTTTGTTTGTTGTTCTAAAAATTTTTTATATATTCTAGATACTAGTCCTTTATCAGATATATGGTTTGTAAATATTTTCTCCCAGTCTGTACTTACCTTTTCATCCTCTTCACATAGTCTTTCAAGAAGCAAAAGTTTTCAATGTGGTGAGGTCCAATTTCTCAATTTTTCCTTTTATGAATCACGCTTTTTCGTGTCAAGCTAGAGAACCCCACAGCAGGAGCCATTGCACTAGAACTACGGTAACCAACTCGTCCAGGTTTGCCTGGGACTTTCCTGGTTTTAGCTTTGAAAGTCCCGCATCCTGGGAATCCCCTCAGTCCCAGACAAACCAGGACAGTTGGTCACCATAACTAAAACCAATGGAATCCTGTCCCTCTTTTGGACCAAAGTAGCCTCAGCTGAACGGTAGCAGGGCTAGTGCCAGGGAGACACCACATCCTATGACTTACAGTCAGGACATGAAGTCATTGACACATAAGTAGTTGTGATGCTACAGAGTCGTGATGTGCACACATGGTACGTTTGCCATTTCCTCTCTCGCTACGATAAGCATGATGCTCGAGAAAGGCAGGCTAACAGGGAAA
>NW_006770074.1:336982-337643 GCF_000442215.2 Lipotes vexillifer
GAGTTCCACTTGCATGGTCATCCCACTGTCCTCCCCTGACTTGGGAGTCTGTACTGAGGCAGCGATTCTCACAATGCCCACCCACATCCTTCTACATCTAGTTCAACCCTTTGGGCCAGGAGTCCTCAGTCCTGGCTGCACACTAGATTCCCCTCAGGAGCTCTTCAAAAATAGCGATGACTAGGCCCCATCCCAAATGAATGAAATGTGACTCTCTGAGAGTGGGGCTCAGGCATCCATTAGTTATAAAAACTCCCCAGGTGATTCCAGTGTGCAGCCAAGGTTGAGGCTGCCTGCTGGAGACTTTAAGAGTATAAGCCACTTGAGGACAGGGATGGAATCTGTTTGCCAGCACTGTACCCACAGCATCTAGCATGATGCCTGCATATAGTAGGCATCTGATATATATTTGGTAATTTTTAAAATGAGTGACTAAAATAGAAGTGATCATAGATTGGGACCAAATATCACTTACTTTGTCTTTCCTGCTTGGAACCAAAGAATCAAATGAGGTACAAGATAAACTGCAAGATAAGCCTCCCTATAACTAGTCTGTCCCCAAACCCTTCCCAATGCCCCAAAAGCTATTGTTGAAAAGTCAAGAAATCCAAGATTGCATCAATGGCCACTTTTTTTTTTTTTTTTTTTTTTTTTTTTTGGT
>NW_006770074.1:337915-357645 GCF_000442215.2 Lipotes vexillifer
GGAATGCTGATTTCCAGGCCCCATCCCAAAACAACAGAATCAGAATGTGCATTTTAACAATATTTCAGGTCATTCACATGCTCTTTAAAGTTTGAGAAGTACCCATCTAACCCAAATGGCTGAGAGAACCAGCTGGCTCCACTGGGAAGGTCCTCAGTCCGGGAGATGTATACAGGGAAGGGAAGAGACCCTCAGATGAGGCTGGGGGAAGCAGTGGAGCCACACCCAGAGACCAAGTCACAGAGCTTTTTGACCTTCATAAAACCTCCAAAGAATCTAAGGACTTGAATCCTTAACTTCTCAAGTGTAAGTCTTGAGCTAAAAAGATCAATGAGCAGGCAAACCGATACAGCAAAGGAGAATAGCCTATGGACACCATACAGTGTGTTTATTTTTACTTCCTGAAGGATCTGGATGAAGGCAGAGCCATGAACAGGTACTGGGTATCATCCTGAGATGGACTGAGGAATGTGGTCACATCTCTGAATTACGGCGGCAGCGGCTGAGGCAAACACTTTGGGGTTTGCTCAGGGAGGCGGGGTGGGTGGTGCTCCTCGCTTCCTCCCCCACGTGGCCAGAGTTCTGTAATTCCCACATGACGTCCACCGTGCTGGGCAGTCCCCTTGCAGCACCAAAGATCAGCACCAAGATCCCTTAGAAACCCTTGCTTGTCTGTCTGCATGTCTAGCAGTTTAGTTAGCATGGCAGCATCCTTACCAGCGTTTACGACTGGTGGCTGTTATTTTCATCATTTACTTCATCCTAAAAGCAGCCTTCTGTGGGGTTTGCAGGTGGAAAGGGATGGCTGTGGTCGTCTTTTCTTTTGTATAACGGGGCGGGGAGGGGGGGGGGCGGAATCTTATACTAGCAAGGAAATGATTTATTTTTTGTGAACTGTAGATACACTTTATGTAGTTTTCTCCAGATTCTGATTAACACCTACACAGACTTTCCCACAGAGGCAATACCTGACACCCACCAGAAGTTCACAGAGAACAGCTCCCAAACCAGGGTGAAAACATCAAAGGCAGAGCTAAAACCTCAACTCACTCCATCCTAAGAGCCTCTCTGCCCTCGAAGTAACCTGACATAGCTACACAGACACAGAAACACCAGAAGGGGAGATCTCAGAAACTGTGTTGCCACAATGATGTTTTGTCCTGCTTTTGCCCTTGATGAAACTGCTTAAACTATTTTCTGCTTTATGACATCATACACAGAAAACATCTTACACAGAAAACATTTTTCATGCCCGGGCTCTGGCCTAAGGCAGTTTTTGCCTTTTGCAATCAGGAGGAAATTGATTAATGTGAATGTTTTAGCTGTGGTTGTTGTTTGTGTATAAACTTTTGTTAAAACAAGTGCGACAGAAAAAATGACCTTTATGTAGACACCCATTAAGGCACTAAAAGGCTTGGCTACATTCATCTGAGACGCATACACATAACGAGGGGAACAATGAAGGGATCAGCAGCTGCAAGGGGTTGAATTGAACTCTTCAACAATGGAAAAGTTTTTCAGACCCAAATACCAGCAATCAAAGAGAATTTTTGCAGATAATCCGAAAGAAAGAAAATAATAAAATTAAAAAAAAATAATGCTAGCCAACTTTGCACCAGTTAGCATAAGGTTGCCATCTGAAACATGTCAGCTTAAGAGCAGACGTACCACCATTCTTTCGCCCAACTGAAGTATTCAGAACTGTTTCCCCAAATAATCCCAGATGGCATGCCACAAAATTTCAATTCATTTTAAAAGCTTTCTTTGCAGTTATTATGTGATTGAAAGTGCAAAAGCAAGTTGCCATTCTCATGGCACTATTTGCATTGGCTATTATTATCCCCTAAAATCCCCTTTAAACAGCTACATTGTCAGCCCATAGGCCTCATTTAGAACTACAAAAAAGCCCAGATTAATTCGATCAAAGAAAGAGCCAAGTACAAAATGCACTTTTCAAACTGTATCAGAGTGGGTTCGCTTTACAGATCGCTTCGGGGCAAGAACCGCCGGGGAAAGAAAGCCTCGAAATAAAGCTTGGTTATGAAGCGAAATAACTCGGTTTGGCTCCTTCTCTGTTTTATTGGAGCACCTCGAGCAGAAATCTCCAATTTAAAGTTCTTACAGGGAAATATATTTAAATATAAATGCTGACACGGATGCCCGCAAATGGCAGCATCACATTCGTACCCTTGCCTTTCGGCCATCGTTCTCGGGAGGCACCTGGAAGCCTCGTGTGGGTAACCCGGTTAGTTAGCAGGCATCTCTGATGTCTCACACACTAAATAAGCCAGAGGACTTTGCACTATAAACATTTATATCCAGTTTTTTTCACCCCATCCCCAGAGGAAATGTTTTAAGTTACCAAAAGACAAGAAATTGCTGGAAAACAAAGGAAAACGGGGGTGACGGCCTTTCTTTGCACAAAACAAAACATGCTAAGATTCAGGTCGAATTCAGGGATGAGAAGCATGCTGCAAGCCCGCCTTCTACAGGCAGGCTGATTGGACTGCTGGCCGGGGGGGGGTTGGTTGGTTGGATTTAGTCTCACCTGGGGGTCTGGAGGTGGGGGAGATAGCTGGTGTGAGCCAAGCTGGAGTTTGGGTTTCTTAGGGACGCTCCATTAGTTTCCTAGGCAGGGTTAGCAGCGTCCGTTTCCACTGGAGATGGTGCAGCGGCGCTTCAGCCGGCCAGCTCCTTCCTCCCTCTGTGCCCAAAGCTGTTCCCTTCAGCCGCCGTTTTTGTGCGCTGAGAACATTTTACCGAAGAGGGATCGGAGGCACAAAGGTAGGGCTACAGGACGTATGCAGCAAGTTGTGCAATTGCCTCTTCAGGGACCGAGCAGGGCCAGCTGCAACAAATGTGAAAGTGATTTGCACGAGGGAGGAGAAACGGGCGATTCCAGCCGGTAGTTTCAGTTCAATCTTTTGCACCCCCCCCCCACCCAGAAGGATGAACTCAAAGTCCTGTTGTTCCCCAAACCCACCCTTAAAACAAAAGAGCATCATGCTGCTCTGGTCACATCCCACGTAATGTTTAGAAAGGGCACGCTTACCAAGGGGCTTCAGCCATAAAGCACTGGTCCAGAACTTCTTGGTCACATGCTCAGCTAGAAATGCACAGGACTAAGTTATTCAAATTGCACATAGGTGTGCACCACCCCGCAACAACTAAATCCTCATAATCATCCTGAGAATTATCTAGAGAAAACAAACATGGATAGAAAACTCCGCAAATTGGAAATGTTACCTACCTCCCACCTCTGAAGGCAGGAAAACAGGGAAAGAAGTCTTACAGGAAAGGGACTATAGACTCAAATTGCTTTCAGCCGAGGTAAACATTCAGTTTTTTTTTGGTTTTTTTTTCCCCCCAGATTTTCCAAATTAGTTGGAGTCTTTTCCTGATAGTTCTAAATTTTAACTACAGCATCATAGTACAAAGAAAAATGGTTCTGGTTTTCTGAGACCTGGATAAAGTTTCTGAAATTCTGCAAACCTTCACCTGTAAAGCAAAAGGGAAAAGACAGGCATGTCTACTGATTCCTTAGGAGAAAACTGTCACTGGGAGAAAACATATCCACAGTAATTTATTTCTAGTGAATTTCAACAGACCGTTTAGTTGCAATGGAAATGTTCCTGTGACTTTTTAGGTAGGTCTCACTGGAGCCCTAAATGAAAACACAGTAACTTCCCTTGATGGGTAATGTCTGTCTGATGATAATTCAAACACTATTCCAAGCAAAATAAGAAAGGAAGATCAGCACTTCATCATTACCACCACTGCCAGGATCCAGAGACCCATGGTGATCCCATCAGGACTCACAAGCACATTGTTTAAGGCAAATCCTTTGAGTTTTTTGTTTTTGCTTTTGTTTTAGGGAAGCAGAGGAATAAGGGAGAATTTGTCACAGTATGTTGTAAAAGCCTCAACTCTGTCAGGAGATCTGAATTCTGGTCCTGGCTCTTCCTCTAACTAACAGAATGACCTTGGGCTAGTCCCTTTCCCTCTCTGGACCTTACTTTCCTCATCTATAAAATAAGAAGAACTAAACTAGATGATTTCCAAGGACCATTCCAGATGTAACACCAAAGAGTGATGCGAAGATTCCTCTGGAGACTGCAGACAATGATAGTAATACAAAGGTTCTAAAATAAGTCTCATGTTATGTGCTTTCTACATGACAGAATAGCTTCACTGGCACAGGATGGGGCTTGGAAGGCTTTCTTTTTGCTTATTAGAGGCTCTGGTCATCTCTATGATACACATATGAATGAACTTCAACGTGGTCAATAGGAAATTAGCCATGAAGTTTCTGGCAGTTAGCTGCACTGATGGATCCCAAATTTGAATCCACCATAGGAAAGCCTACTTTACCTACCTGGCCATTGGGCCCCAACTTTTAGTCCTCTAGAAACAGCCTCTATGTTTTTCTTCAGTCAAATGGGAAAATAGGATACCATTTTTAAAAATTATCTGACAAATATCTCTTAGGCAATTTGTATTTATAAAGAGGAAGTCTTGGTTTAGCCATAAATACTTCCATTACTAGTATCACTATCCAAGCATTCATTCAAGAAATATTTATTTAGTGCCTACTTTGCACCAAGCACTAGTCCAGGTGCAGTAAATACAAGAGTGAAAAAGAATGACAAGTTCTCTGTTCTCATGGAGCTCAAACCCTAGCGCAGGGAAACCCAGGGAAAGATCATACACAAGCAAAAACAGAATTAGAAGTAGAGTGGTGGGACAGAAATTGGGCTACACTGGATTGAGTGAACTCTTTAAAAGAACTAGCCAGCATAGATCAGGGAGAAGAGCACTCTGGGCAGAGGGAACAGCAAGGGCAAAATCCTGAAAACTTGGGACAGAAAGAAAGCCAGGGGCTTCCCTGGTGGCGCAGTGGTTGAGAGTCCGCCTGCCGATGCAGGGGACGCGGGTTCGTGCCCCGGTCCGGGAGGATCCCACGTGCCGCGGAGCGGCTGGGCCCGTGAGCTATGGCCGCTGAGACTGCGTGTCCGGAGCCTGTGCTCCGCAACGGGAGAGGCCACAGCAGTGAGAGGCCCGCGTACCGCAAAAAAAAAAACAAAGAAAGCCAGTGTGGCTAGAATGCAGTGATGGAGGGAGTGAGTGGTGTAAGATAAAGTCAGAGAGGTGAGCAGAAACCAGACCAGGTACATCACTAGACTTTATGTTAATTATAGGATGGAGCACACAGGGAGTTTTATGCAGGGTAGTGACCCAGCTGCCTTCCTTTGTGCCCACATCCCACATCTCTCATGTCCAACCTCCAGGTTTTACCTGAGGACCTCCGTTTTGAGGCAGACTACCTCAGCTCCCACATATGTGAGGCAATTAATGCCCCATGGGGTGAGTCTTTGACTGAGGCAAGATGGCAGCTGACAGATAAATTCATCTCCCTTCCACTTCCATATGGACTGCTCTGAAAAAAAAAAAAAAATCAAAGCCAGGAAATGACCTCACAAGATTGAGAAATCAATCATTCTTTTTTGTCCTTCCAGTTTCATTGAGATGTAATTGACATAACAGCGATGTATAAGTTTAAGGAGTACAGCATAATGGTTTGACTTACATATATAATGAAATGATTATCACAATATCACAATCCATCATCCATAGATGTAACAACAAATTAAAGAAATAGAAAAAATATTTTCCTTGTGAGAAATCAGACATTTTTATTTATTTTTTTTTTTTATTTTTTTTTATTTTTTTGCGGTACACGGGCCTCTCACTGTTGTGGCCTCTCCCATTGCGGAGCACAGGCTCCGGACACGCAGGCTCAGCGGCCATGGCGCACGGGCCCAGCCGCTCCGCGGCATGTGGGATCTTCCCAGACCGGGGCACGAACCCGTGTCCCCCGCATCGGCAGGCGGACTCTCAACCCCTGCGCCACCAGGGAAGCCCGAAATCAGACATTTTTAAATCCAAGTGGTGGCCCATTGACTAATGCGCACTCATGCTCCCTCACACTCCTCTCCTGCGTCACTCCCCCTTTGCTCTCACTCTTCTCCCTGGGATTGGGTTCAGAAGGCAGGAGTCCAAGCAGAGGTGCAGCTGCTCTGCCATCGTACTGCTCAGCAGCTCTGGCGGTGCTGGAAGTATCTGCAGTGGATAAGAACACTGTGCAGAGTCTCTGGAAAGCCTCAGCGGGAGAGTTAGCACAAAACACGAGGGTTATGGAGCAAGGCCAGAACTTCTGTGGCCAACAACTATTTTCCATTTGAAAAAACAGCTCCTGGCACCACTGAGACCTAGTAGAGATTGATTGATCTTGGTACATGAATTGACTATGCAAATGACTATAAGGTCAGGGAAGTGCGGAATCCACCATATGATGGAAAATGGTGTATTCAGGATTGGGCCTGAGCAAGTCCAGAAGGTATGAGTAAGCTACCTGAACAGGTGGTCCAGATTCCCCTACACCTCTCTCTATTGCATTAACACCTCTTCCTCAACTCACTCCCACAGCTTCATAGAGGACCCCTTGACACCAATTAACAGAAGAGGAAAGGACTCAGGCCTGGTTCATAGATGGGTCAATAACAATGTATTGGTAGAAAAACAAAATAAAATAAAACAAATAAAATTTAAAAGATAAAAAATAAATAAATACTGCAGCTGCATTACTCAAGAGTGGGTCTAAGGTGCGATGATGATGGCAAATTCTCCCTGTAGGCAGAGCTCTGAGCAGTATACTTGGTCATCCACTCCATACAAAGTGGCCTGAAGTACAGATATACATAGATTCCTAAACAGAGGCAAAAAATGGCTTAAAGGTCAAGTCCTGAAAGGAACAAGATTGGAATATCAGAAATAAGGAGGTCCACATAAACAACAAGGTCCTACCTCATAGCACGGGGAACTATATTAAGTATCTTGTAATAACCTATAATGGAAAAGAATCTGAAAAAGAATATACTTATATGTGTGTGTGTATGTGTATATATGAATCGCTTTGGTGTACCCCAGAAAGTCACACAACATTGTAAGTCAACTATACTTCAATGAAAAAGAAAGAAAGGCATGCAGCAAGGAAGGAAAGAAGAGAAAGAGGGGAAGGAGGAAGGAGGGAAGGAAGAAAGAAGGCAGTCTGGGGAAGAGGTATGTGGGTGGATCTGTGGAATTAGACCCTAAGGGCCTTTGAATCTCATGTTAATGCCCACGGGGGTGTTCTTCCCAGTTAAGGTTCTCACCAGCCAGATGGACAGGATGACATGTCTTATGGACATGAGCCAGCCTTTCTTTCTTGGCTACCACAGTGCTTGTGCAATAGACCCATGCTATATCCATAGCCTTCATTCATGCTACCATGCTATGGATGGGCTAAACAGCATGAATTACCCTCACTAAGACTGATGTAGCAACTACCAGTGCTGAATGCCCAACCTGCCAAAAGCAGAGTCTGACACTGAGCTATTGATATGGCACTATGGCTCAGGAATTACACTTATATCACCTTCCACCCTAGATGGAAGAGTAGGTGTTCTTTCCAGATTTGACACCTGCTTTAGATGAGATTTGCCTTTCCTCTTCATAATGCCTCCAACAGCACCGCCATTTAAGGTTTACAAATGCCTCTTCTAAAAACATTATATCACACATGATACTGCCTCGGTCCAAGGGACCAATTTTACAGCAGAGGAAGTGTGACAAGGGACACATAACCAGACTCCACTGCCTTATGCCTCATCACCCTGAAACATTCAGGCTGGTAGTGAGTGTAATGGCCCATTAGGACTCATTTAAGGTGCTGGAATTATTATGCTCTATTCCAGGATTTGGTGTAGGTATTGAATCAACAGGCAGAACCTGGTTCTGTGTGTCCAACAGCTAGAAGACCCAAGACCAAGAACCAACGAGTGGAGGTAGGATTAACCCTTCTCACTATCACTCCCAGTGACTCACTCACAGATTTTGTGCTTCCCATTTCTTGAGCCTTAGGCTCTGATGCATTAGCAGTCCTGGTCCTGGGTGAGGATACTTCCGCCAGGGAACTCAGTAAGAGTTCTACTAACCTCGAGGCCTCAACCCCTACTTGGTAACTTTCATCTCCTCATTCCAGTAGATCAACAGGCAAATACATGAATTTATTTCTAATTACCATGATGAGCTAGCATTGATGCTACACATGGGGTCAGGAAGGAGTATGTCTGAAACCCAGGGGGCTTGCTGTAGTATCTCTTGGTGCTTCCTTGCCCTTTGATAACAATGGATGGACAATTGAGCAACCAGTACCTGGCCAAGTTAAGGCAACTAAGGATTCAGATCCCTCAAAGATGAAGGTCTAGGTCAGTCTACCAGCAAAGGAACTCAGACCAGCCAAGCGCTGGCCAAGGGAGAGAGGGATGTAGAGTGGTGGAAGGAAATGATGATGAATATCTATTACAGCCAAGGGACAGGTTGCAGCATCAGGGACTGCAGGCCATTCTGCTAACTCTGTTACCTTAAATCTTTTCAGAAATTATGGCTGGCCATCAACTTGTGAATTACTGAACGCGTCCCTCCTTTCTCAGGGAAGACATGGAAACATCTTCACGTCACAAAAATGAAGGCCACAGATCACAGTGTGAGAGCCAGATACAGTGGGAGGGTGGAGCTGATTTGAGAGATGCAGGAGGAGAATTGTATCAGCACCTCTCATGTGCCAGTCCATATCTTCATGGTCTCACCATCCACAGGGCCTTTGGCCAGTAGTTCCAGACATAGCTGCAATTGTAGTGATCTCGTCCATATGGCCTCTGACCCACTTCAGGCAGAGAAAACCTGGTAGCACCTTGCTCACACTATGGTTCACACTCCCATCCTTTGCCCTGAGGCATCCCTACTGACACCAAGGCACGGTACACACAGACCCACTCAGTGCCCCTCAGGGCCAGCTGCAGAATTCGCAGTACAAAATGAAAATGTGAAGTTGCTTGTTCAAAAACAGGAAAGAAGCTTTTTTCTTTCTTCCACAGTCTCTCTCTTGACCTGTCAAGGTATAGTTTACCTGCTATTTCATGTTGCACTCCCTCAGGCAGAGAGGTGCTCACCGGGTGAGTGCAGACCCTTTCAAGTATCCAGGGCACTGCCAATGACTCAGTGGCACAAAGCTGGGCACTGAGAACCCATCTCAGAGAGGCAGGGAAAAGAAGAGCCCACCATGAGCAGAAGCTCCAAGTCCCTCAGCACAGGCTGCATTGTCCCTCAGACTTCACTTACAAAACACAAATTCAGAAATAAAATTATTAAGACTTTCCAGGCAGTGACTACAGAGCATTAAACCTCGAGTGGGCCCCCTTCTGAGCTCGGTTGTGACTTCACTGGTCACGAGCCCAGGAAGCCGGCCCTGGTGCCCATGCATGCCCAAATGGGAGTGTAAAAGAATTAACACAATTAACACCCTGTGGAGCAAACTGTTAACCAATGGGAGACGGGAGACAAGTAAATTCTTCTCCCTCCTTAATCCAGACATACTGTCCTGAAGCCTAGTTTCTCGGAAAACTGTCCTATAAGAAATCAGTCCCACTTGATTCCAAGTGCAGGCTGGCTCAGTTGGGCATTTTCATATTAGCTCTCTCTCCTTCCTGGACTTACTCTCCTTTTCTTCATCCTGCTTGGGTTGTATCCCGATTAAAGTAATAGCATATAAGCCTTTTCCCCAGGCTCTGAATTTTGGGTAAACTAGGGTAAGACCATCAGTTAACTAAAAAAGCAAGGAAACAGGGAAGCTACTTTAAAGAGCTTATTTTTATTTAAATGTTTTATTTTAGTTTATAATGCTATTTTAATTTAAAATGTTTAAGCTTGCACTTGTTTGGCAATTTTCCAAAGGTTTTTTTTTTTTTTTTTTTAAGATGGGGTTCACTTGGGAATTCCCTGGCGGTCCAGTAGTTAAGACTCCACGCTTCCACGGCAGGGGGCACGAGTTTGATCCCTAGTTGGGGAACTAAGATCCCACGTGCCGCTTGGTGCAGCCAAAAACAACAGCAAAAAAGCAAAACAAAACAAAACAGGACAAAACATTCCCTGGTGGTGCAGTGGTTACGAATCCACCTGCCGATGCAGGGGACACGGGTTCGAGTCCTGGTCCAGGAAGATCCCACGTGCCGCGAAGCAACTAAGCCCATGCGCCACAGCTACTGAGCCTGCGCTCTAGAGCCCGCAAGCCACAACTACTGAGCCTGTGCTCTAGAGCCTGTGAGCCACAACTACTGAAGCCCGCGCCTAGAGCCTGTCCTCTACAACGAGAAGCCACGACAATGAGAAGCCCATGAACCGCAACGAAGAGTAGCCCCCGCTCGCCGCAACTAGAGAAAGCCCATGTACAGCAACAAAGACCCAAAGCAACCAAAAATAAATAAATAAATTTATTTTTTTAAAAAAGATTAGGTTCATTGATTGAAGTTCTATTTTGTCTTTGTTTAATAAATCGCAGCCATAACGCATCATTTACAATTTGTAGACTTGATTTATTTAAAGTAAAACAATATTTTAGGGCTTCCCTGGTGGCGCAGTGGTTGAGAGTCCGCCTGCCGATGCAGCGGACATGGGTTCATGCCCCGGTCTGGGAAGATCCTACATGCCGCGGAGCGGCTAGGCCCGTGAGCCATGGCCGCTGAGCCTGCGCGTCCAGAGCCTGTGCTCCGCAACGGGAGAGGCCACAGCAGTGAGAGGCCCGCATACCGCAAAAAAAAAAAAAAAAAAAAAAAAAAGTAAAACAATATTTTAAAGACACTTTTAAAGTAATGTGAATGCATAATTTCTCTAAATTTTTATAGATTTTTTTTCCTGATCTTTAATAGTTGCCCCACCAAACCTAACACGGCAGCACTATTTTAGTGAGTATCTATATTAAGTCATTCCAAAGTACTCAGCTTAGTTTCATAGTAACAATTCTTTTTTTGACTACTTTTTCACAAGTTTATGTGATATTTAATTAAATTACAATCACAAGTACATTACCTATAAACAGGTTTACATCATTACAATGCTAAAGGAAATTGCAAGGACAATACATATAAACAGGTTTGAGGGCAAACACAATTGATTCCTGGTAATATTCAGCTCCACTGGTAGGGACAGAAGACTGTGGTGTCCTTAGATCAGTGATTCTCAAAGTGTGTCCCCAGACCAGCAGCATCAGTGTCCCCTGGGAACTGGTTAGAAAGGCAAAATTCTCAGGCCCCCTCCAGACCTACTGGAAGTGGAGTCCAGAAATGCAAGCCACACGCAAGTGTGAGAAACACTGTCCTAGAGAATAGTTTAGTATCCAAGAGCGTTCACATGATGGGCAACGACTAGTACACTTTACTGAAGAACTAGAGTATCTTTAATTTAACAAGTTAGTTAATTGGAGGTCAGTTAAAAGAGCTTCTACTGTGGGTTTTGTTTGTTTTTATTTATTTTTGGCTGCGTTGGGTCTTCGTTGCTGTGCGCAGGCCCTCACCAGTTGCGGCGAGCGGGGGCTACTCTTCAGTGAGGTGTGCAGGCCTCTCATTGCGGTTGCCTCTCTTGTTGCAGAGCATGGGCTCTAGGCGTCCGGACTTCAGTAGTTGTGGCACACGGGCTTCAGTAGTTGTGGCACACGGGCTTAGTCACTCCATGGCATGTGGGATCTTCCAGGACCAGGGCTCAAACCCGTGTCCCCTGCATTGGCCGGTGGACTCCCAACCACTGTGCCACCAGGGAAGCACTCTATTGTGTTTGTTAGGATTAGGTTCGACTTTATATAAACAAAAAATGTAAAACAACAATAGTTTGTGTAAATATAGTTAACATTACTGAACTGTACACTTAAAAATTGTTAAGATGGTGAATTTCTTATTTTTTTTTACCAGAATTAAAAATAAATTTAAAAAATTTAAATTTAAAATACAGTGGCTTAGAATTCCCTGGAGGTCTAGTGGTTAAGACTCAGTGCTTTCACTGCTGGGCCCGGGTTCAACCCCTGGTCAGAGAGCTAAGATCCCGCAAGCCACGAGGTGCAGCCAAAAAAAAAAAAAGAGTGGCTTGAGCAAATTGGAAATTTATTTTTCTTTCATAAAAAGAGTGGGGCAAATTGGAAATTTATTTTTCTTTCATCTAGAACAATTCCAGAAACAGAGAGCTCATGACCTGTATGGTGCTCCAGTAAGTGACCAAGGACTCAAGTGCCTTTTGCCTCACTCTCCACCATCCCTAGTGTGGGAACCCCTGTCCTCATGGTCCAAGCGGGCTGCTAGACAGCCACTGCATCTACATCCCAGGCAGCAGCATCGAGTAAAGGAAATGACATGGGTACTCCCTCCCTTAAAAGGAGCCTTCACAGAAACCCCACACAACACTTCCTTTTAACATCTCATTATCCAGTAGTCACACAGTTTTTCATAGCTGCAAGGGAGCTGGCAAATGTCTTTTAGCTTAAGGTACAATGTGCCCACTCAGATATTACTAAGGGAGAAGAAGAGAATAAATATTGGAAGACAATTAGCCAATTTTATCACACATTGTAATTGTAAAATCATACCTGCCATTACCAACCCCCAAATGAAGAAATCACTTACGTAAACATTTCTAGACATCGCTGTAGTAAAAATATACATGGAATCAGCTTTCTTTTGAGAAAAAAGAATTCACATTTTTCATCAGACTTTTAAAGGGAAGAAAAATACCCTTTACCAAGGCCTACTATGTGCCAACCACAGTGCCTTTGCATCTGCCATCTCATTGATTGTCCACCATCAGGTGTGGTAGGAAATCTTACTTTCTGTAATAGTCAGGATGGGCTAGATTGGCTGCAGTTAAAGAGAAAACTCCTTGTCACTTGTTGGGAAGGGGATAGGGAAGTGAAGGAATCACACAAGAGTTCCTATAGGTCAAAGAAAGGGACATGAACAAGCCTACCTTCTAGCAGGTAACTAAGTGCTCGGGAGAATTGGAAACATCAATGGCTGATGGTCCAGGGTTAGAAAGAAGCTTTTGAGGCCAGAAGCAGTGTCTCACTACCTTGGCATCTGGCATCTGGCCCACATCCTCACACACCTAAGGAGTCTGCTAACTGTTTAAGTTAAATTGTTTGCCAAAGGGGAAGTTTTAAAATTCGCCCAAATCTCCCGCGTGAACCTCAATCATCTTTCTAGAACCACTCTTCTCCTGAAAGAATTAGCTTCTGCAGCATTATTCCTAGAACTCATCAAGATTGTGAAAAAATAAGAACTTGCTGAAAATTAGGTTCTGCCCAACTCCTTCCACACTGCCTGCCACCCAGGCAAAAAATTCCCCAAGGCAGCATGGACCCCAGGCCTCTAGTGGAAGAGACACTCATTTTGGCTTTCATGCTGCAGAACAATTTGACGTGTCAAAATTCTGTTTTTAATTTGCCCATTCCCAAGGAAGTCATGACAAATGTTATAATTGGAAATATATTTTTCTGACGATGAGGTTATATAGCAGACTAATCACTTTTGCTTTTATGAAGAATCAAGTGCTGGTATTGTTACTAGGGATTGTCAGCTAAATAATTTAAGCTGTGCTATTTACGTAAGTCCCTAACTACTGCTGGGATTCGTACAGTAAGATGGAGTTAATGATTTTTTCTGTCATATCTCTTCTGTAATGTAATGACTTTTGCAAGCTTCCTCCTTCTAATTGCATAAAACAACTAAAGCACTGTGTTAAGGAAAAATGGGCAACTAAATAATGATGAGTCAAAACCCACCTAATTAAGATGTGAGTGCCAGAGCTGAGCCCAGAACTGCTTAGGGGCACACTTCTCATCATTGTCGGATGTCTCAAAAACCAACTGTGCATTAATGTACCAAGGGAAATAGCCAGTATTATCCATCCAGGTATCTTCATCAGTACATCCCCCTGAGCCTCTGGTGTCAGGACTTTAACACTGTAAGCAATAGAGTGCTGAAATTAGACAATTTGACACCACTTTTTTTTTTTTTGCGGTACACGGGCCTCTCACTGTTGTGGCCTCTCCCATTGCGGAGCACAGGCTCCAGATGCACAGGCTCAGCGGCCATGGCTCACAGGCCCAGCCACTCCGCGGCATGTGGGATCTTCCCAGACCGGGGCACGAACCCGTGTTCCCTGCATCAGTGTGGCCAAAATAATAATAATAATAATAAAAGTTTAAAAATAAGAAAAAATAGAAACTCTGCATGAAACCATCATTTTGAAAGAGCAGGGTCTGTGATTCTAGCTGAGGGAAGAGGCAAATCAATACAGGGCTTAGAACACACTGAGTCTCAGGTGTCCGTCCCTCCCCCTGGAAACCCTGCATTGACCGCATGCAGCTGGAGCACAAGGATGCGCTCCCAACCAGAACACAGATTCAGGAGTCACGAGTGGTGGCAGTGACAGTGAGGAAACTGGATGGATACCCAAGAGAGTTTCAGAGTGATACGAGAATATCAAATACAGAACCCGAGTGCACAGCAACATTTTCTAATGGGTGGAGGAAAAAGAGACAAGTCACACAGGTAAGAAGAGAGGAAGTCACAGGAGAAAGAAGAAACGGGTATAGCTCCCAAGGAGAGAAGCTTCAGGAAGGGATGGCTCATGGTGTCAGAGGTCATAATGATCAAGCAGATCATGGATCTGGCTACACTTTCAGCTCCTGACTTTTAGCTCTGCCCTGGATGCAAGACTTACCTCGACCCCCTGAGATGATGTCTTCGTGGGCTGGTCCTTCCCTAAAGGCCACTGAGACATGGCCCAGGGCTACCACAGGCTCACTCATTGTCACTCATTGCCCTGGAAGGCCTCACTCAGCCTAAGACCAGAATGTGTACTTCTGCTCCAATGCTCTCATCTTCCTATCCACTCAGCCAGGATTTTAAAAGTCTATCTTTTATACACAGGTAAATGGAACTCTTCCAGGCTGCACTGATGATACAGGAGATATCTGATACCCTTGGATACAATTCTGAGTGCATGGTTATTAAGCGGGTTCGTTGTTTGTCTGTGTGCTGCTGTCTGGGACGTACCGGGTTGGCTCTGGGAGCTCCCAGCAGGGCTGTCCCTGCATCAGTGTGGCCAAAATAATAATAATAATAATAAAAGTTTAAAAATAAGAAAAAATAGAAACTCTGCATGAAACCATCATTTTGAAAGAGCAGGGTCTGTGATTCTAGCTGAGGGAAGAGGCAAATCAATACAGGGCTTAGAACACACTGAGTCTCAGGTGTCCGTCCCTCCCCCTGGAAACCCTGCATTGACCGCATGCAGCTGGAGCACAAGGATGCGCTCCCAACCAGAACACAGATTCAGGAGTCACGAGTGGTGGCAGTGACAGTGAGGAAACTGGATGGATACCCAAGAGAGTTTCAGAGTGATACGAGAATATCAAATACAGAACCCGAGTGCACAGCAACATTTTCTAATGGGTGGAGGAAAAAGAGACAAGTCACACAGGTAAGAAGAGAGGAAGTCACAGGAGAAAGAAGAAACGGGTATAGCTCCCAAGGAGAGAAGCTTCAGGAAGGGATGGCTCATGGTGTCAGAGGTCATAATGATCAAGCAGATCATGGATCTGGCTACACTTTCAGCTCCTGACTTTTAGCTCTGCCCTGGATGCAAGACTTACCTCGACCCCCTGAGATGATGTCTTCGTGGGCTGGTCCTTCCCTAAAGGCCACTGAGACATGGCCCAGGGCTACCACAGGCTCACTCATTGTCACTCATTGCCCTGGAAGGCCTCACTCAGCCTAAGACCAGAATGTGTACTTCTGCTCCAATGCTCTCATCTTCCTATCCACTCAGCCAGGATTTTAAAAGTCTATCTTTTATACACAGGTAAATGGAACTCTTCCAGGCTGCACTGATGATACAGGAGATATCTGATAACTACCCTTCAAAGAGGGCATATTGGATGACACTATTGTTTTAAATGGTCTGGCCAGGTCAGAGCTGAGTGCTCTCGTGGAGGTGGAGACAATATATTTTTGGAGGATTTAATAAAGCTTTAACTTTAGAATCATTTTAGATTTACAGAAAAATTTTAAAGACAATGTAAAGTGTTCCTATATATTCCAAACCTAGTTTTCCCTCTGATGAACTTCTTACACTGGTATGTCACATTTGTCACAATTAATGAACCAATATTGATTTGTTATTAGTAACTAAGGTCCATACTTTTTTTTTTCTTAATTTTTACTTAATTTCCTTTTTCTGTCCCAGGATCCCATCCTGAGTACCTTATTACATTTAGTCATCATGTCTCCCCCCACTTCTCCTGATTAATTCTCCTGGCTGTGATAGTTGGGCTGCTATCTTTTACGATGGCTCTGCTGTCTCAGACTCGACATCCATGCATATCCCACTATCTAGATCCCCAGAACCCATGAGCACAGGGAGGAAGTTCTTGGGGCAAACATGGGTCACTCAGGCTAACGCACGGAGCCTGAGCCAACCTGCACTGTCTACAGATGACTACAAAACAAGTAAAATAACTCTTACAGTGGTGTGAGGAGTGGTATCTGGTCCTGGAATAAATAGTACCTCGGTCTGTACTATCTTGTACTTTTATAGCACAAGAGGAGGAACAGGGAACAGATCAAGAATAAAGCCACATGGCTGTGAAGGAAACATCAGAACATGAGGAACTGCTCTATCAGTGGAACAGAAGGGAGGGTGAGTAGCTTGAGGACCCAGACCAAGGCCGCCACGGGGGCAGAGGCAGACGCTGCTAGTTCACACCTCCCGTGGGGAGCAGGGACACAGGCAGCTTCGAGTGTTCTGCCCCAAGATTCTTCATTCTCCAGATAGATGGGTAAAGTGTGTGGTGGGCCACAGGGATGTATCAGGCTCACAGAGCCCCTCCCCTGTGCCATCAGGACCAGGGACCCCCCAAAGGATATCTGTTCCCCAGAATCAGAGGTGCCTGTCATTGGGGGACACCCTCAGGAGGGATGGGGCGTGAATTCTATTCCGTGCTCTATTTCCATCAGCTTATTCACCATTTTATCTCTGTAGGGAACAGAACTGCCATCTCTCTCCTTGTCTGGGGCCAGGTCAGCCTCACACGGTAAACAGCTTGCTGACTGCAGTGGTGGTGGGGGAAGAGGAGACCTAATATATGGGAAAGAAAAGGGTAAACCTCTCTGAGGCCTGGAGAAGGAACTGGGGGGAAGGGGGCAAAAAACTAATGGAAAGTACTTTTCCCACCTCTTCTTCATGGCCCCTAATTAGTCATCACCCATTTTTGCCTCCTTGACCCTCTTAGTATTTTTTTAGTAACTTTATTGAGATATAATTCACATACAAAACAATTCACCCATTTAAAGTGTACAATTCAATGGTTTTTAGGGGTTTTAGTATATTCACAAAGTTGTTCAACTATCACCACTAATTCCAGAACATTTTCATCACCCCCCAAATAAATCCTGTACCATTAGCAGTCACTCCCCATCCTTCCCTCCCAACTTCCCAGACCCTGGCAACCGCTAATCTGCTTTCTGTCTCTATGGAATTGCCTGTTCTGGATATTTCATATAAATAGAATCATACAATATGTGGCCTTTTGTGTCTGGCTTCTTTACTTAATATAATGTTTTTCAGGTTCTTCCATGTTGTAGAATGTATCAGTACTTCATTCCTTTTTATGGTTGAGTAATATTCCATTGTATGGCTATGCCACATTTTGTTTATCCATTTATCAGTTGATGGACATTTGGGTTGTTTCCACTTTCTGGCTCTTATGAATAATGCTACTATGAACATTAGTGTACAAGTTTTTCTATAGAAGTATGTTTTCAATTCTCTTGGATATATACCTAGGAGTAAAATTACTGGGTCATATAGTAACTGTTTAACTTTTTGAGGACCTGCCAAACCAGGGCTATACCAATTCTTTCACAAGAACGAGAAATAAACCTCTCTGCTGTTTAAGCCAGTGTTCTTTGGGGTTTTGATGTATGTACAACTGAGCCTAATTATAACTGGTACCCTTGGCCATTAAGTCTTCAGTGTTTTGTAAATGGGTACATATGCTTTAATTGCCAGGGTGTGTCTTGTCTGCCAATAACACTGGGTGCAATTTGAGGATGAGGGTCATGTTCTTATCTTTCTGCATCTATCACAGAGTCCAGCATGGTGCCAGGCCCAAAACAGAATTGATTTAAATACTTCTGGATGTACACATGGGTGTAGGGGTTCACACTGTCTAAAGAACATACAGAAGACAGAATCAGTCTTCTGCATCTATGAATGGTGAGAATTTCCTTTTTCCACCATCAGTCACTGAGCTGTACCTTCTATTCTACCTTTTTAATTACAGTACATTGTACGTTTTCTGCTGAAATTTATTTGGAGAGACACTAGGTGTTGCTGGTTTCCCATGAAAAAGAATCTTGCTAGGAATTATCCAGTAATACTGGAAGCCCTTATTACCAACAAGTTAGAAAGAATTTTGATTTTCCATTTTCACTTTTGCCAAAGTTCTTTCCAGATGAAACACTTACAAAGTATATAATGTGGTAGGAAGAATAATATCCGCCCCCACCAGATTTTCATGTCCTAATCTCCGGAACCTGTTAGGTTACATGGCAAAGGGGAATTAAAGTTGCTAATTGACTGAATCTAAGATAGGGAGATTATCCTGGATTATCCAGGTGGGCCTAACCCTAATCACAAGGGTCCTTAAGAGTGGAAGAGAGAGGCAGAAGAGAGTCAGAGGGAGATGTGACAATAGAGAAGGCGCAGAGAGATCTGACATTGCTGGCTTTGTGGATGGAGGAAGGGGTCCGTGAGAAAAGCAACGCAGGCAGCCTCTAGAAGAGGAAAAAAGGCAAGGAAACAGATTCTCCTGTTGAGCCTCCAGAATGAAACACCTTGGATTTTAGCCCAGTGAGACCCCCTTTCAGACTTCTGACCTCCAGAACTGTAGGATGATTAATTTGTGTTGTTTTAAAGTCACCAAGTTTGGGGTAATTTGTTATGGCAGCAATAGAAAGTCAATACATATCCTAATACTATTTTTCCCCACCTCATCTTTTTAAAAGCAGGAATCTTGGGACTTCCCTGGTGGCGCAGTGGTTAAGAATCCACCTGCCAATGCAGGGGACACGGGTTCGAGCCCTGGTCCGAGAAGATCCCACATGCCGCGGAGCTACTGAGCTGCGAGCCACAACTACTGAGCCCGCGTACCACAGTTACTGAAGCCCGCGCAACTAGAGCCCATGCTCCGCAAAAAGAGAAGCCCCTGCTCGCCACAACTAGAGAAAAGCCCGCACACAGCAATGAAGACCCAACGTAGCCAAAAATAAAAATTTTTTTAAAAAGTAGCAATCTCCTTCTTAGGAAGACAGTGGGATGTGGGAGCCAAAGTAGGAGTTAGGTAATAGTTGACCCACACAGAGTTAATTTATCATTGTATTATGTTGTCTAGTATATGTGATGTCAGACATTAATAATAATTACATTTTACAGTACTTTACACTTCTAAGAACTTTCAATACATTGTTTGATTTGATCAGTAAACAAACAAAAGTCATCACAATAATGCAAATGCACTCCTTCCCTTTTTGACAGATTAAAAACAATGAGTCACGAAGAAGGTCCCAGAGAGAGGTAAGGACAGAATCAGCATTTTGTTTTCATCTCTTCCAGGGTGGTCCTTGGCCTTTAATATCTTACTCTTTCAAAGAATTAGGGTCCTGGGTGCTAGAAACCAAAAGCCTACTTTCCTAAGGACATCTGTATGTTTGCAGCCATTCTTCCACCATATCTAGCACTTAGGGAAA
>NW_006770074.1:357801-381848 GCF_000442215.2 Lipotes vexillifer
GGTAAAGAGTTCAAAGACATTAATTGCAAGTTTCTACCTTGGGCTTACAATGAAGCCTGGTAGGCAGGCAGGTCTAGGTATTTCAGACCTTATGTTGTACGACTTATGGTTCCCAGAGCGTAGGAAGGAGGACTTAGGTTCTCCTTCAATGGTTCACTCCTCACCCGCTCTCCCCTCCCACCCAGCCTCCACCATCCTCTGAAGCCTGTCAGCAGCCGTGTTGGCCAGGGGTTTGCCGTTGACTGACACTACGAATCTCTGGCTTGAACTCATCCCTCTGGCCCGTCCTACTCTGGATGCCAGAAGTAGAAAATTCTACCCCGTTTGTGGCCCCTCAACTCTCTACACAAGTCAGACATATTCTACAGTTCATCTCACCAGCCTTCCCAGTCTCCAATCGATGCCCCCACTTCCACCTTCCACCCTCCCTCCCTTCCTTCCTTCCCTTTTTCCTTCAGCAAGTATTAAGGGCACATCTCTTCTGCATACTGCACAAGACACTTGGGATGAAGTTGTGACGAGCAGGCCCACTCCCTAGCCTCTGGCCCTGACAACTATTGGGAAATGCACACATACATTAAATAATAAACCCTAAAAAGGGGGAAACACAGGGCACCCGCACTCAGTTAACAAGGAGACTGGCTCCAGCTCCCTTCATAAGCTTGGATTTGGTTATTTTCAGTTTAGTGATGCCATTCTAGAGGGGCATCATAGTGTAATGATTAAGAACCTAGGCTCCAAAGCCAGACTTCCTGGGCCCAAATCCTGCACCTGCTGCTTGCTAGATATGGGCAAGTTATTTAACCTTTCTTTGCCTCAATTTCCTCAGATGTAACAAGGATGATGATAATAATACCTCATAAGGTATGATTAATTAAATTAATAGCACAGAGACACTCTTAAATAGGTCTTTTGATACATGTAAATATAGTACCTGGCATATATTAGACCATATGAAATTGCTGTTGTTATAGGTTGGATATCAGCAACTCCATATGTTTTAATCTTAGCAAACGTTACATAAGTGTTGTCACTGTCTTTCCAGCAGAGTGGTGGGAGAGTGAGCAGATGAAGGGGCAAAGGAGTGGTTCTGGAAGCCACAGAAGATGGAAGAAAGGAGGCCTCTTCCCACTTTAATCAGTACAGCCATTAAAACAGGTCAGAATGAAGGGTGGGAGGACACATGGAAAATGAACAGATGCTGTAAGATTATCTCAAGCAAAAAGCAAACACAATAATATAATGCATCATGTTATAATTTCAATAAAGGATAGAATTCCTATGGACAGATATTGGAAGGGAGCATCAAAATGAAAACAGCTGCTGAGTTACATAGTCGGGATATGCATGGATGTTTAAAAGCTTTTAAAAATCTTGTTGAAAAGTGATTTAAATTCGATAGGGCCGAACACTCTCTCCGTGATAAAACTCATTTCTCCTTTGAATTCTTTGACACCTCCTCTGATAGTTTTTCACTTCTTTTCTGGTTGTTCCTCATCTGTCTCTGTGTGCTCTTTTATTCTGCCTACTTTTTAAATGTTAATGAAACATTTAACATTAATGAAATATAAAGGGCTCCATCCTTGGGTTCTTGCTGTAGAAGAAACATATATGGGATAGGAGATGGTAGGGGAAAACTGAGTGGAAAGGGATTGGAATCAGAGATATTGGTGCAAACTTGCAATTTTTTTTTTTTTTTTTTGCAGTTTTTGTGTTTTTACGTTTTTGGTCTATGATCCATTTTGAGTTATCTTTTTTTAATATTTATTTATTTGGTTGCATTGGGTCTTAGTTGCGGCAGGCGGGCTCCTGAGTTGTGGCATGCAAACTCTTAGTTGCAGCATGCATGTGGGATCTAGTTCCCTGACCAGGGATTGAACCTGGGCCCCCTGCATTGGGAGCACAGAGTCTTATCCACTGTGCCACCAGGGCAGTCCCCAAACCTGGAATTTTTTAAGTGTGTATTTATGCATGAATAGCTACATGTGCACACATGTATGTATACATGTATATGTAATACATAATATTTTCTAAGTCTGTCTGCTGTAAGGACCTAGAAGCAAAGACACCCCAGTAGCAATGAGCTCACATAGCTCCCAGATACTGGTTTCTAATACCAGCCTCCACTATAAAGAACCAGGCATCCCCAGAGAAATAGTTGATTCCAGGGCTAGGGCACAGAAACCATAAGATGAGCCAAAAACATGTTTTCCAGACAGAAAGTAAGGAAGTACTCCAAAAAATGATGGGGGCATGTCACAAGAACATGGGAGTTTGAAGGGGTTCTTACCAATCTGGGGAAATTTGAGCCAAAACAATTAAGTAAAATAGTAAATAATAAACCACTGAAAAATAGGAATCCATCAGTCTAATAATAAATAGATAAATAAATGTTAAATAAGTGATGGAGAAGGCAGGCCTCTTGCTTAGAAAATGCCAAGGACCAAAAGATAAATGCGGCAGCAGTGCTGGAGTTGAAAAATCATTATTTTTCAACCATCACAGCAAAGACTGGATTATTGTCAGCTGATGTTAAATTTAGGGGGGAAATTTTGAAAAGAAGCAGGATATCTGCAAGGACTTAGAGTATCTCCCCGTAGATTGTTTATTAGTAGCAAAATAAAATATTAACTATACAGTTAAGAAATCAGACACCTTGTCTGAGTATCAAAATTAACATCGCCAATGAGGAGCAGATGATAATTTGCCTCTGGCAGTGATACCCTGAGAAGAGCATGTAAAACAAAGAATGTTGCTCACCATCCAGTTGTACGAGGATTAAGTCATTAGCCACTGCAGTGGCTGACCAACAGTGTACCCTGGGAGGAATTCAGGATGAAAAACAGGATGAGGTGCTCTGTGCTTCGGAAAAATAGGCCCCTTGGATAGTTAGATGTTTATCTCAGGAAGAACCTTCATGAACCCAGATTCTTGGATCTTCCCATGCATGGTAAAGCATTAAAATCACTAACTGATGTATCTTTTCCTTGTGACTAGCAGTAACATTTTACCAAGGTGTATGCTTGATTGCATGTGCTCCCTAGCCAAAAATCATAAATATACTGGCTCCTCCCCTACCCCTTTAGAGAAGTCTCCTCAGAGCTACTGTGAGGCTGTCTCCCAGGCTACAGTCCTCAGTAAGACCCTGAATAAAATTTAAACTCATAGCTCTTACGTTGTACAATTTTCTTTCATTCAACTATCACATCACTGATACAATATTCTGGCAGGGAATGCATAACCTTAATCTAATCGTGAAGAAATGTCAAACTCAAAATGAGGACTGTTCTATTTTAAAAAGTGGGGGAGGGCTGTATTCTCTTAAAATGTCACTGTCATAAAGGACAATAAAAGGTGAGGAACTATTCCAAATTAAAGGACGTTAAAGAGACGTGACAACTAAAGGCAATATGTGATCCTAGAGAGGATCCTATACTAGAGTGGGGGAAATCCTATAAAGGATATTATTGCGTTAGTTGACAAATTGGAATGCTGACAATGGATTTGATTATAGAATTGTATGGACGTTAAAATTTAACCATATTGTTACTATATTGTAGTTATGTAAGAGAACATCTTAGGAAATAGTCACTGGTAAAAGGTAAAGGGCCATGATGCATGCGATTTACCCTCAGATGGTCCAGAAAAAATATATATGCGTACATAGAGAGAAAGCAAAGGATAAAGCTAGTGGAACACAAGGTGAACAATAGATGAGTCTGGGTAAAGGGTATATGATTGTTCTCTGTACTGTTCTGGAAACTCTTCAGTAAATGTGAGGTTATTTCGAAAAAGATCTTTTTAAAGGGGGTGGGTGCCACCCCTGGCCCACTTCTCTCCAAAGTCTACACATCCCCCGAGTAATCGCAGGCACACTAGTGCCTGTGTCATGCCGCAGACTCCCAAATCTTCATCTCTACTCCACGCTGTGCTCCTGAGGCCCCAAACTCTGTGACAGTCGAGGGGGCCTCTAACTAACTAGTGGGAGCAGTTAACATAATTTAAGATGACTTGGATAATGGAAAGTTCGAGAGCTCTGCATTTTAATTCTTAAATCATGCACCTACTATGATAACCCGTGAATACAGAAATGTTTTACTTTTCTGAATAACCTCCACCTTAAAGTTTTTGTTTGCATGTGGCTATATTTACATTAACATTGATATTTTCTTCTACTCTTCTTCCTGAAGTCATCTTCTTTCTTCTCTAAGCTGAGCACCACGTCCCTCCCAGCAGCTCAGGTTGGAAGCTGGAAGTCACACCCCCTTTGCCAGGATCTGGGCAACAGGAAGACACAGCAGCTGCTGGCTCTGGAGCCACGTTTCTGTGACAGCCAGGCCAGAAAAACAGAAACTTTGTGTGCCACCCACTCAGTCCGTTCCTAGCTCCAATCTCAGATGGAGCCTCAAGTACCTCTGGAATCCTAGTTGCAAAAGAAACTGACAAACATTTTTAGCTTTTTCATCTCTGCAGTTCAGGAAGACTGAACCAAAAGGGGATTAGAAGGACACTGAATGACCTAATCTCCTATATCTACCACATGCCCCCATGCCCACTCTCACCACCACTGTCTGTCCATGTGGATAATGCCAGTTGTCTTAGTCTTGCAAAGCTCAATTGAAGTGTCACCTTCACTTTAGTTCTTTGATTCTTTGCAGACTGAGTTCAATGTCCTGTCTTCCCCTTCTACTCCTCCATTACAGCACTTGCCACACCGAATTATAATCATTCATCTCTGAACCTATATCCGGTGCTAAACATTGAGTGTATTTTGAATGCCCAGCAAAGTGCCTGGGATAGAGTAAAAGTTCACTATGTGTGTGCCGAATTGATGAATAAACAGTGATATAACCTCCACGTTCTAGACTTCACCTACAAGTGGGTTAAAATTTAGGTCCATAAACACTAGCACCCATGGGTGGGAGTTACTGGGTAAGTTACCCTTAGTCGGCTGAACCAGTAGCATCATCCTCCTGGATCTCTCCCTTTTCCCTTCTTGCATCTCTTTAAGAGGCCCAGAGCAGGAGCGGGAGAAGAGAGGGAAGACTCAGCCTCAGGCACCAGTAGAGCCGCTGCCTGCAGTTCTCACTGCCCCCTGCCCTCCGCGTCGGCTGCTGCTGTGCTCACCCAGACCCGCACTGCATGAACCCACCGTGCACCCGATGCCCCACTCTGCCTGCCACCCAGCCGCTACCCATCAGCCACTACTCTGGACAAGAGCCTCTACTTCACTCTTAAGCCACAACTTGTGATAGAGCCAATTTGTCCTGTGTGGGTCTTGGTTTCCTCTTCTCTTAAGGGAGCAGCATACTAAGCAAGCTCCAATATCCCTTTCGGACTGAACATTCTGTGATTCCATAAATGCTCTGATGGACCTGCACAGTCCAGGTCTTTGGTCCATGCTTTCATCCTACGTGGGACGCACTTCCCCACCTAAGCCACCAAAGAAGGGCAGACCATCACTCATGGCCAGGCTCATATCCTGAAGCCTTTCCTCAACACTCTGGATCACTCCCTGACTCTTCACCGTCATCACCCATTGACCAACCCACTCTTGGTGTACAGAGTCCTCCTGCTATTGCAGTTTGGATAAACATGCTATATGAACCCCAAAAGACTCTAAGCAACTTCGAGGCAGGAATCATTTTTATTGGAGGAGCAACAGGTCTAAAATGGAGAGAGGAGACAGAGGTGGTTAGTGAACCCATGCTAGGTGCTGGATCAGCCTTTGATTCCCTAGGCCTCTTGGCCAAGTCTGCCACCATAACTTGGGAAAGATCCCAAGAGTCACCTTTGTGGTTTGTATAGCATCCAGATACGGCCTGAATCATATGACGGCTGAATGACCAGGGATTGCTAACGTGAACGATTCTGGCCCCAGGTCTCCAAAGCATGGTTCACAAATTGTCGAAAATTCTGTTTCCTTCTGTACCCATGGGGCTCACTGACTCACTGACCACGAGCCATGCACAAGTGCTGACCAAGGTGCTGAAGAGGCTCGCGGAAAGCTCCCTGGGAAGATGCTAAAGAGAAAGAAAGATAGTGCCACTCTCGACTCTTACCTCCTTCCAGACAAGCGTTATCTTGGTTACTCCCTCTCCAGAAGTCGGGTGCCGGTCTGAAGGACCAAGTTTCAACTCACAGAAAGAAATCAACTTTTTTTGTTCTTGACTAAACCTAAGCAGCAGAGAAAGTTTCACTTACAAGAACTTTGCCACAACCATAAAAGGATATGATGATAGAAGAAAAGGAAGTCCCTAATCCCCTTGAGAGATAAGGGAATGGCCATGCCCGTTCTACACACCCCTCAAGTACAGGGGTCTCTTAAATACAGGGACACACTGCCAGAAGCTTCCTGCAGGGGTCCTCATCAGGAGCAAGACCTCAGGCCCAAAGTTTGGCTCAGCACCTGAGCCTCAGAGCACTCACCACATCCTATATCCTTTTCTCAGCCATCTTCCTCATAGCTCTGAAGAGAACTCCCCAAATCCTCTAACAACCAAAGGAAGCTAATTTACCTAAACTCAATTCTAGTCATATTCCCAGAGACCGAGAGAAATAGCACAGCCACTAAAATGGCCGAAGAGATAACTAGCAGAAAAACAGCACAGTGGGAGAAAGCAACACTAGCAAAAAATTAAATCTCTCACTCTGAATGTACAAGGTTGGTATTTTCAGTCTCTTGTTCATTCATTCAGCTGTTTACTGAACATTTAGTATGTGCCAAATTACAAAAAGTCCTGAGAGTGCAAAGATGAATGGGGCCTGGGACACGACCATGAGAGGTTTATAGAGTAGTCAAGGAGACAGAGAAGTAAATTTAAAATGAAAGTACAAGAAATGACTGTGCCCAAGGTTGTATGAACAAAGTGCTAAAGGACCTCAGGGAAGTACCTGAGCATCCCTGGGTATCGGAAAAATCAGCACAGACGGAGTGATGTTTCAGCTGAGTCTGAAAGGATAGGACCATATACTGCACGTGGCTGGGATAGGGCTGGGGGGTGGATTTTGAAGGTGGAGAAAACAGTGTGCCTAAGGATCCCAGGTTTGGGAAATGTAATCCAACGAGGTGATACAATGTAAGTGTTCAAAACGAACACAAACAAGCTTGGCTTCCAGACTCCTTCAAAGCTCCTCTCAGCTGGCTAAGGCTCCAAGTTGGGCAGATATCCCAGTGGACTATACAGGACGCCGGAGCAAAGATATACACCCAAAGGGGCATGAAATTCCCCAGGCTGAGGCTTCATTTTTAAAACCTGACAGCTGTTGAACTAAAGGAAAGACAATGGACCCTACTCTTAATATTAACCCCCCAAATAGTTTGACTGTACGGACAGCACAACCTCAGCTAATAAAAATTTGCATGTGATTTGCATTAAAAACCTCACGTTCAAGTAAAGTGGTATCAGCCTTTAGATTCATTCTCTCAAATAAGAAAGACAGTGTGGTCCCTCAGCGGCAGCCCATAGGGATGGACAAATTTACACTGAACCAGAGATGGTCTCCTTGCTGAAGTCAACGGACAGGGTTTACCCATGAGGGTCACTGGCTTGCAGGTGACCTTCACTTTTCTGGGTTCCCTGACCTGTGGGTTTGTCAGAAGCTTTGATATTTAGCTTATTCAGGAGATCTGGGTCCCAGGAAAAAACAGGCTGTTACTACTCAAACTCACATAAAACTGAGCAGTAACGAGTCCATTTCAGAACTTTCAGTGTGAAAGAGCTCTGCTGTTTTTCTGCTGTTACGAAGAAATGAGGCTTCAGAGAAATTATCAGGCAGTTTGTTGCCACTGAAGAGAGGACCACCTGGACAAGGATTCCTTCCTCCCCAGCCCAGGCCAGAAACACAGCCGCCTGAACTCCTGGGCAAGCACCGCGTCCTCAGGATTCCACGTTGCCCTCTGGCGGCATAGACGGCAGAAAGAGCTGGGCCGCTCGGTTCACATAAATGGGTTTGAATCCAGGTTCTACCATCCCTGGCTCTGGGCCTTCGGCAATTCATCCTGCCAAGCCTCCATTTCCTCATTTGCAAAATAGATATGCTTCACAAGACTGCTGTGAGGATTAAGTAAAATAACGCAGTCAGCTTCAGAGCAAGCACTCGATAAAAGACAGTCATTTTTCCTTTTGTTTATGGAAATATCTGTGGCTAAGAAATCAAGAAAAGATCAGTCTAACTTCCAATTCTGCCAATTCTTGGGAAAGAAAACTAATGTGGTTTAGCACCTTCTCTGTTTCAGATACTGTGCTGGTTCTTTCTGTACTTAATTTCTTTATAACCTGAGAATATAACCCTGAAATAGGTATCATTATTCCCATTATAAGAAAATTAAGTTCAGAGAGATTAAGTAATTAATCAAGGTTATACAGTTGTCAGGAGATTGGACTGAGAATTTAGCCCAAAATGTCTGAATCTAGTTCCTTGCTCCAAAAACCATCAATCCGAGTAAGCCAGGCTGCCTGGGAGAGGCAGAGGAAGAGAGTGGAGGGTAAAGAGTAGAGGTGGTTGAAGGTTGGGTAAGGTGACCAATTCATTACAGTTCTATTTCCAATTCCCAAAGCTGTTTCCCCAGCTTTACTGGAGGTTATTATTGGAATACAGTATAGTAAGAGCTGATATCCTCCTCTCATTTAGTTAAAATGATCCCAGTTCTAAATAATCCTAAAATTTATATGGAACCACAAAACACCCAGAATTGCCAAAGCAATCCTGAGGAAAAAGAACAAAGCTGGAAGCATAACCCTCCCAGACTTCAGACAATACTATAAAGCTGCGGTAATCAAAACAGAGAGGTACTGGCACAAAAACAGACATATGGATCAGTGGAACATAATAGAGAGCCCAGAAACCCACGCACCTACGGTCAATTAATCTTTGACAAAGGAGGCAAGAATATACAATGGAGAAAAGACAGTCTCTTCAGCAAGTGGTGCTGGGAAAGCTGGACAGCCACATGTAAATCAATGAAGTTAGAACATACCCTCTCACCAAACACAAAAGTAAAAAGTGGCTTAAATACTTAAATATAAGACATGACACCACAAAACTCCTAGAAGAGAACATAGGCAAAACATTCTCTGGCATAAATCGCAGCAATGTTTTCTTAGGTCAGTATCCCAAGGCAACAGAAATAAAAACAAAAGTAAACAAATGGGTCCTAATCATACTTATAAGCTTTTTCACAGCAAAGGAAACCATATAAGAAACAAAAAGGCAACCTATGGACTGGGAGAAAATATTTGCAAACGATGCAACAAACGGCTTAATTTCCAAAATACACAGACAGCTCATATAACTCAATAAGAAAAAACAAACAACCCAATCAAAAAATGGTCAGAAGACCTGAATAGATATTTCTCCAAAAAAGACATACAGATGGCCAATAGGTACATGTAAAGATATTCAACATTGCAAATTATTTAGAAAAAAGCAAATAAAAACTACAGTGAGGTATCACCTCACACCAGTCAGAATGGCCATCATCAAAAAGTCTACAAATAATAAAGGCTGGAGAGGGTGTGGAGAAAAGGGAACCCTCATACACTGTTGGTGGGAATGTAAATTGGTGTAGCCACTATGAAGAACAGTATGGAGGTTCCTCAAAAAAACAAAAATAGAGTTGCCATATGATCCAGCAATCCCACGCCTGGGCATATATCTAGAGAAAACTGTAATTTGAAAAGATACATGTACCCCAATGTTCACTGCAGCACTATTTATGACAGCCAAGACATGGAAACAACCTAAATGTCCATTGACAGATGAATGGATAAAGAAGATGTGGTGTGTGTGTGTGTGTGTGTATATATATATATATATATATATATACACACACACACACACATATACATAGAATGGACTACTACTCAGCCATAAAAAAGAATGAAATAATGCCATTTGTAGCAACATGCACGGATCTAGAGATTATCATACTAAGTGAAGTCAGAGAAAAACAAATCTGGTATCACTTATATGTAAAATCTAAAAAATGATACAAATGAACTTATTTACAAAACAGCAACAGACTCACAGACACAGAAAACAAACTTATGATTACCAAAGGGGAAGGGGGCGAGGGATAAATTAGCAGTTTGGGATTAGCAGATACAAACTACTATATATAAAATAAACAACAAGGTCCTGCTCTATAGCACAGGGAACTATATTCAAGATATTCAATACCTTGTAATAAACTATAAATTTTTTTCTTTGTGTCTCATCTAAATTCTTTCTCTCTCTCTCTCCCTTTCCTTTCTTAGAGTATCTAGAACAGGCATACCAGTCAAATAACTGGAAAACTTATCTGGGGGAAAGGGGAGGGAAGACAAGGAACTTGTGTCCTTAAGGGTAGGAAGGGACCAGGTCTTTTCCTTTCAGTTGGGTGCATTCGCGCAGCCTTATGTATATCAATACTTAAAATTATTAATCTGAAACTGCCTTGCTTCTTTGCTCGTTTAATATCTCCTCAAAAGTCAAAAGCACAGAATTATTAGTCCTAGGAAAGCAGCTGTGACTATGGATCTTTCTATTCTGTCCAAAACCACCTAGGAATAACAACAATCATAGTATATCCTACATTTAAGGGGATCAGGTAAGAAAATTAAGAGATGATAACCACCACCACCACCACCACCATCATGATCATCATCATCATCATCATTTAATTTAGCTTGATATCCTGAGAAACTTTTCCAGGATACCATGAATCCTGGTTTGAAGTATAATAAAGCATTCATAGGCAGATTATTTCTAAAGTTTAAAGCAGGGCTTCCCTGGTGGCGCAGTGGTTAAGAATCCGCCTGCCAATGCAGGGCACATGGGTTCGAGCCCTGGTCCGGGAAGATCCCACGTGCCACAGAGCAACTAAGCCCGCGTGTCACAACTACTGAAGCCCACACGCCTAGAGCCCGTGCTCCGCAACGAGAAGCCACCGCAATGAGAAGCCCACGCACCACAACAAAGAGTAGCTCCCGCTCGCCGCAACTAAAGAAAGCCCGTGCACAGCAACGAAGACCCAACGCAGCCAAAAATAAATTAATTTTTAAAAATAAATAAATAAAATAAAGTTTAGAGCAGTAATTATGGAAGTTTCAATCTCACCCACTAAACCCATGAGAAGGCTTTTTCCAGTGTAGTTGCCTATACACAAACACTCATACACAATTCCAGGCTAAGAAATCTGGGCTGTAATTGAGGCAGTTAAAGCATTGAGGTATTGCCCCCTAGATTCAAGCTCATGGATTAATATGATGAAATATTTCTTACATCCTTTTCATTTCCCATTTACATTCACACTCCATTTACGTCTCTCTCTCTCTATGTGTGTGTGTGTGTATATATACATATATATATATATATATATATATATATATATGTATATATACCATTAAGGAAGCACACAGGTCAAGTTGGTCAGGTTTAATGATTCCGTGGTTATTGTTATTATCATTTGAACACATCACTTCTGTTCTGCTAAGTCTGCTTACTGTAAACAGTCCAGGTCACCCAGCCTCCCAATCAGAACATTTAATCACAGTCTCTGCACCCCCAAACCCTCACAAAACAGACTACTATGATGAAATAACAGAAAGATACATATCAGCCCAGTCAGTGGCAAAGCACTGGTCTTTAGGATCCAAAGATCTTTACAACCAGCAAGAGCAGATGGGGGAAAGCAAAGAATAGGGAAGTGATACTGTTTGAACCCAACTTTTCTGAGCTCCTCCTTTAGTAGTAACATGTGTGGGAAGACGACGCTTTCGGACTGAAACTCTATGACCTCCCTAAGTGAGTGGGCAAAGCACTCTGGTGACAGTAATGGATGAACACCCTGGCTGCAGGGACGTGGAGATTTAGCCAGAATGCTATCCACGGAGCAGCAAGTACCCCAGCCCAGCCTCAGCTGAATTCCCACCACTTTCCTGTGAGGGTCATAGCATCCTTCTGGAATCCTCTGCAGCAGATCTTCTTCCTCTTCCCTGCCCCTACAGAGGCAGAAACAGCTTGGCGGGGGGAGGGTGTAAATCTCTGAGCTAACTCCTTATATCCAGGCAGGATCAGAGCTTCCTGATCAGACCCCTCTCTGTAAGAAGGCAGAATTTTTTTCTTAATGCAAGTTCAACATTGAGGGAAAGCTAGCAAAGTCATTCACTCACAATCTCAGGCCAACCCTGGGCAGACAGGTTAAGGCAGGGACAAATGTGAGAGGTCCAGAACCCTATCCAGGCCAAAAGCAGGTCACTCAGGAAATCCCTAAGATCCAAGTGGTGCTCAGAGTTCTCTCTAGGATGGTCACAAGTGGTGTGTTTTGTCCAGATTGATTAGGTCATACCTAGCCCTAAGTATTCCAAGCTTCCCAGTTCCAAGATGAACTTCCCAAGTTCACTATTCCTTGGCCGTTTGGACTAGGGGACAATCTGTCACTATTTCAAACTTCCTGGTCCCTCTCCAGCCTGAATTTCTGTCCCCAGAGAACTGGGGCAGCAGTTGACCAGACTCAAGATTTTGATGAGATGGAGTAAATAGCTGGTCCTTGTGCATGTTTAGAAATTAACTGAACTCCCTTTGGAGTCATATGTACTCCTAGCTCTGCACTAGGAGTATGATATTAAAACCAAAAACACCTCATTTTAAAAGACTCTCACTTCTCCAACTTTTGCACCTGAGTCCTAACCTCTCCCCCCGCTTCCCCTCACACACACCACCAGAAGATGCTGTCCCAACACTTTCAGTACCTCTAGGGCCCAAGGATAAAATGGCATTAATGGCATTTGGCAGAAAATCCCAACCCACATTGAGGATTCCTCCCATGTCAATACAGTGAAGAAATAAATGATAACGTAAGAGAAGAGGCAGGAGAAACCAGAGCCTGCCCCTTCTCACAGAAGAGGCACAGAAAATTGAGGAGTTAGTGAAAATGGCATCATCTCTTGCCAGAAGGCCACCAACTACCACCGGCTGGGAGCCGCATGATCACTTGTTTCTCCTCCGGACTGAAGTGCAAGATGGTGAGGATGGCGGTGAGCGTCTGCTGGCGGCCCACGGTGTCCGGCAAGGTCAGGAAGCGGTAGATGATGTTCTTGAGGTACTCCAGGTTGGCTCCCTCCCGACTCTGGTCCCTGATGTTCTTTGCAATGTGGCTCTGCAGGGCTCCCACCTCCTCCCGATGCCGCTCCCCCTCCTCCAGCAGCCGATCCTGCAGCTGATGCACCTCCCCCTCCAGCTTGTGCTTCTGCTTCCTCAGTGACGTGATCTCCACCTCCTTGCGGGCCAACTGCTCGGCGTAAAGGAAGAAAGTGGGCTCGTTGGCCGCAGCTAGCTGCAGGGCTTGGGTCAGGCTGTCCGGAGCAGATGTGTCCGCCGGATCACCGGGGCCCACACTGCCCACAGGGCTTCTGCGTCCCGGCAGCCCAGAGGACAAGGCCACGGAACGCAGCTGCTCCAGCTCCAGGTCCTTCTCGGCCAGCACAGCCAGGGCCCGATCCCGCTGCTTGTGCAGCTCCTCCTCCAGTTTCAGCGTGCGGTCCCTGAAGTCCAGCTGGCTCCGCTCCAGTTCCTGCCGGTGGATGTGCTGCAGCCGGGCCAGCTCCTGCTTCCAGCCCTCAGCCTCCTGCTGGTGCTGGCAGTCGAGCTCCTCGCAGGACAGCCGCAGCGAGATGTACTTCTCCTTCAGCTCCGCCAGCTGCTCCCGGGCTTCCTCCAGCTCCTTGCCCAGGTTCCCGTCTTTGACGTTCTTGCTCTTGAGGACGACCTGGGCCCGCATCTTGTACCTCTCAAACTCCTCCTTCAGCTGTTTCAGC
Source organism: Lipotes vexillifer (assembly GCF_000442215.2). Lineage (NCBI taxonomy): Eukaryota > Metazoa > Chordata > Mammalia > Artiodactyla > Lipotidae > Lipotes > Lipotes vexillifer. The sequence goes on from NW_006770074.1 coordinate 371,601, forward strand.
TCCTGCTGGTAGTAGAGCGCGCTGGCCTTCTCCCCGTCGGCAGCCTCTGAGCTGGGCATTATCTCCAGGTTGCAGAGCTTCTCCACGTCCAAGGTCACCTGGCTCTTCCTGGCCGCAACCTGAAGCAGCCTCTTCAGCTTCTCCATCTTGTCCTTCAGGACATTGACATCCAGACTGGACTCCTCTCCATGGCTGTCCAGAGAGGACCGGCTAGAGGCCGCTAGCGCCAGTGTCTTGTTCTCCAGGTCCAGCTGAAGAATGCGCTCCTTCAGCTTCTGGATGGCCAGCTGGTCCTTCTGCTTGGCTTTCTCATAGGTGCCCAGCAGTTCCGACACCTCAGATATTTGATTCTCCAGGGCCGCCACCCTCTGCTCTTCCAACTGCGACTGCTGTCGTAGCTGATCTTCGGCGAGGGCTGTCTGGAAAACAAGGGAACAGGTGGAGATGCATCCAGAAAAGCCACAAGGCCCGATGGCAAACTTTGAGAAAGCAAGAGAGGGGAGCAAAAGGGTTACGGGATGGAGGTGGCCTGGCAAAAATGGGAACTGGGAATTTTTCTGTTCCTTTGGGAGCTAACCCAAGCTCCTGTAACGTGCTCCCAGACACACACTATACCAAACAACATTAAGAACCTTTGTAGATCTGCTGTTGTTCTGCTTTAGTGTTTCTGCTCTCTGTTCTCATACGCCAACCTCACATGTGAAGTGTGCTCTTAACCATATGACATTCTTTTCCTCTTCCAATATTCCTGGAAGTTCAAAATTGACTTGGATCTCTCCCCACACTGAAAGGTGGCACTGTAAAATAGCACACCTTTCCACACAAGGCAAATGTTGACTGCAAGCAATACAACAGGTTATTTCTTCTGAGAAAATTCCCTTTGCCCCCTTCAGCCACCCTACCTATAGGAATACACTGCTACCTATATATAGGCATATTCCTACAAGCATACGCTCCACCCTTCACTGCACAGCCGCCACTACACTGCTTCACAGAGCACAGCTGGGAAGATGCCAATGCCCAGATGCTCAGAGCTGTCTAGCTCCAACCCGGCCTACACTCAGAAACTCCACATCCTATTGGAAGCACACTCTGTGGATACTGTCAACACCACACAGAAAAGGATTTCCCAAGACTCACAAACGAAACTTTTTGAATAGCATCAAAAATCGACAGTGCAGGGCTTCCCTGGTGGCACAGTGGTTAAGAACCTGCCTGCCAATGCAGGGGACACGGGTTCAAGCCCTGGTCCGGGAAGATCCCGCATGCCGCAGAGCAACTAAGCCCGTGAGCCACAACTACTGAAGCCCGCGCACCTAGAGCCCATGCTTCACAACAAGAGAAGCCACCGCAATGAGAAGCCTGCGCACCGCAACGAAGAGTAGCCCCCCGCTCGCCGCAACTAGAGAAAGGCCGCGCACAGCAACAAAGACCCAATGCAACCAAAAATAAATAATAAATAAATAATTTTTTTAAAAAAATCGACAGTGCAGCCACTTAGTTCTAACTATCAAAGGAGAAAAAAAAAAAACCCTAATATTTCCCCACTTCAGGTTAAACGACTAATGTTTGAAGGAGATGAAGATAATTACCTTCCTCATTTCCTGCTGCAACTGAGCCTGGAAATGGCTTTTAAGGCAGACGGCCTCTTCCTGAAGCTCCTGCAGCCGGGGGTCAGGCCGATTCTTCTCATCTCGAAGAGCCTGCAGCTCACCTTTTAGCTCCTCTACCTCACAGGTCAGCTGCTTGGTTTGCAGTTCAAACCCTTCCATCTGACCGGCTGCATAGGCCCGCCCAGCCAGAGCTTCTCGGGTCTCTTCCAATCGAAGCTCCAAGTCCTGGCGCTGGGTCCTCTCCTCCTGCAGCAGCTTCTGGAGCTCACGCAGCATCAAGGCATGGTCACTCTGCTCTTGGGCCCGATCGTGCTGCTGCGTGATAAGTCGGGCTTTGGTTTCTGCTATCTGCTCCTGCAGCCCCTTCAGTTCTCCCTCCAGCCGGCCCCTCTCCTCCTCTGCTTTTTTACTGGCATTATCTAAGTCCTGTTTCATCTTCTTTTTGTCAGCCAGGTAAGAAGCTTCCATGCGGGACTTCTCCTGGGTGACTGTAGCCAAAGAGCTGGTCAAAGTGGCCAACTGAGTCTTCAGCTGGTGCAGTCGTTTGTCCACCTCCCCACTCCCAGACGGTCCATCCCCACTACTACTGCTAACGCCGCTCTCCGATCCACTGGCCTCTTCGGACTTTAGAGGTGGTGGTCCACGGGCCAGTCTGTTATCTTCTACCCCAAACTCACCCTTGGTGCTGGTGAGACTGGCTGCAGTATCTAAGCTTGTGGCGGTCCCGGTGCTATCCTCACTGTGAGTGGAGCATAGGTCATCCACAGAGTCAGGAAAGGTGAGGCCTTGAGGCTGGACACCTGCAAGGCCCACATCCGCCTCGTGGGATACCGACAGCACCTTAATGCTGGCCTCCAGCGCCTCTTTCTCTTTCAGCAGACTTTTATAGGCGCGGACTACATCCTTGAGACGTGCCTGGTACTGGAGGAGCTGCTTCTTCTGGGTCTCAATGGTCTCCAGGAGGTCCTTCTTGCTTGGGCCGCCCCCGAAATTCATCCCAAACTTCTCCATGAGGGTTCAGAACGAGTTGTTCCACGTCAGTATTCGGACAGCCTGGGAGAGGGTCACGAAGACGCTGGCGGGGAGAGAGTTGTCCCTAAGGCCGCACACCCGCTCCTCACAGCTATTCGAGACCGGATGCAGGGCAGCGGGGCAACCTGACAGAAGCGCCCGCCAGGTCCCAGGCAGCAGGGCAGGGGCGGGTCCTATCCTAGAGGCGGGGCGACGCTGGCACGAGAGGAGCACAGTGCCAGGGCTCGCCCGCACGGTCCCAAAAGCCGCTCCGCGCTCCCCGCTCGCCCGGGCCACAGCAGCACCGGCCGGCCCCCGGGCCAAAGCTTTAAGCTCAGCGCAGCCCCATTCCGACTTCCTAACTCTAGCGGCTAGACAACCGCGCTTCCGGGGCCGCTGGAAGTGACGACAGCACGACGCCTCAGGCCCCGCCCCCCGTGGGCGCAAGGTGGGCGGGGCTACTTCAGTCGAAGGGTGGGAAGCTTCCTGTTGCGACCCCAGCTGGGCCACGAGTCGGTCACTGTCCAACAGAGCGCTGGTCACTCTCCACCAGAGCAGAACAAGCAAAGTCGAGTACACGGAAGTAATGCTGGTTTGGTGAGGGCGCCTGATCTTGCCCTAGCGCTACGATCAGCGAGGGACGGGGGTGACGTCGCACTGTGTCCTTACCAAAGACCGAGGTGAGCGACACGACCCCACTGTTTGGGGGCTCAGTGCATTTGTCCCTGAAGAGCAACAATGAAGACTCCCTTTCGGACCACGAAAATGACAACCGTTTCTAGGACAGTATTTGGCACCTAGCAGGTGTACAATATAGTTATTAGCACCCTTCCTGAGTTCTGCTGAGTTCATTAAACAAATATATGTAGATGAATATATATAGCCATGATGTCCATCCTAAGTGCCAACTATATTTCAGAAGCTTCACAGGAGTTTTGCTATTCAGTCTTTACAATAATTCTGCTGAGTGGGTATTATTAGCACTATTTTACAGATAGGGAAACATGAGGCACAGAGAAGCTAAGTAACACGCCCAAGGTCACACAGCCAGTAAGTTTAGAATCCTATCTGGATCAGTCCGAGTATCAACATAACCAAACGCTGTGCCAGATGATCACCATGAAGAGACAAGGTCCTGCCCTCAAGGAGACCACATCTAGAGAGGAAGCAGACATGCAAACAGGAGTATATTCAGAGTGGTACAGAAGTTAAGAGGAGGGAGGCCTGTCTAGGGGAGACAGAGAAGGCTCTCAGTGGAAATACTTTGGGATTTGAAGGATGAGTACTGATTGCCCATCTAACTAGAGATGAGGGAAACAAACATTCCAGGCAGAGGGGAAAAAATGCAAGGACTCCTGGGGCATCAGAGAGCCTGGCTTACCCGGGAAGCAATGAGAATCATTTCAAGGCAGTAGCTTAGGGTATGCGAAGGAGGTGGCAACAGATGGGGCTGACACAATAGATGACGACCAAATTAAGGCATTTGGATTGTATCTTGGGTGATAAGACACTAAAGGATTTTCATCGCAAGAGTGGCATCATCACGTCTTGTATGACAAGGTGAAGATACCAAGGTGCAGAAGGCCATTTTCATTCATGGGGATCAGATGGTAGTGAAAAAGAGCAGTGACAACAGGGATGGAAAGAAAAAGGCTAATTGAAAGAGCTAAAGATGACTTGGTCACCACTAGTTGTGTTATTATATTGGAACTCTTTTAAATGTGCTCTTCAACATTGTAAAAACCTTCTTAAGAATGCAAGTCTATGACTGAAGAGTAAAAAAGTCATGTATTCACTCATACCTGGTGCCCAGAGTCTGTTCTCCTTACAGACTGAGGGTCAGGATAGGGCAGACACTAGAAGTCTGTTCAGACCCAGATTCTTGGTGGCCCAGATAACATCATCTGCATCACACAAAACATTCAGATACATTATCTTATCATTTTAATCTTCACCATAACCTCATGAGACAGGACAGATATTAGTCTCCCTTTATAGATGAGAAAATGATAGGCTGTGAATATTGTTGAAGTCAAGCCGCCACCCCCCCAAAAAAAGGCAGAACTGAGAATTGAACTGAGGCCTGGAACGATGGCACAAAGTGGGTACTCAGTAAATATTTGTGGAAGGGAGCGAGGGAAGGAGGGAGGGAGGAAGGAACTTTCTCTGATTCTCAGCTCACTTCACCATGTCCAGTCCATAAGCAACTGATCCTAGAAGCCCACTGCAAATCCAGAATAGGCAAAACGCCTGCCCTTGCTCCACTGAGCAACCAATTAGTCCATTCAACCCAGCCAGCATTTGTTAAGCATATATTAGGTGCCTGGCATTGACCCAGTCTCTGCCATAGAAGAAATTTAAATTAATTCCTATCTTGCTATTTCGCCTCAGATGCTAAGATGAGTGGGGAAATAACTTATGAAGCTCTTTGGCAAGAGCCTCACAAAATCCTAGATAGCTAGCTGTGCACTGAAAATCCAGGTTCTCAGGTCTGTGGCAGAGTGGGGAGGGAACTTTAGAAAGGCTGCCCTCTTCGACTGAAAGGCATTGTTTCCAGGGCCATCAAGGCGAAGGCAGAGTTCTCCAGTATACAGGAGTAGGGTCTACTACCCCGCCGCCAGAACTGGGGATCTTCCACTGTTTCTGCTGATTGGGGATCTATGAAGGTGGCGTTTGAAGGAACCATGAAGTGCATCTTATTCCACCTCTGGCGTACTCCTCTCCAGATTCTACGGTCACTGAACCACCTGCTACGTTCAGAGTCCCTCGCTGGGAGCTGGGAGGACAAAAGGGAGGATTAAGACACTTACACAGAACTTCCGCTCCCCCGGGGAGGAGGCTGGAGGTCACCAAGAGCTAAACCGGAGCCCAGAGTGCGTTAGACGCAACAAACCAAGGCCCAGAGACCGGCCACTGAAGATGGGGGTGGAGGACCGTTATGGAGCGTTGTAGGCTTTCCTCGGCCCTGCCCGGGTTGCCGGTTCAGCGCCATAGACCTGACAGGCGCGCGAGGAACTGGGGGAGACCCAGGCCCTTTCCATCTTTAAAGCTGGCGCGGGACCGGGGGAGGATGCGGAGGCTCGCTCAACCTCAGTGTCTTCCTGAGCCACAGTCTGGAGGCGGGGCGGGGGGCGGGGCCAGGGCGGGGGACGGCCCGAGGTGACGTAGGGCCGGCCGGGACGCGCGGAGGCCGCGGCGGCGCCTCCTCCTTCTGCTGCTGCTGGGCCCCATCCCCCAGCGGCCGGTTCCAGCCCGCACCCCGCGTCCGTGCCCTCACCCCCTCCCCCGGGCCCCGCCATGGGCCTCACCGTGTCCGCGCTCTTTTCGCGGATCTTTGGGAAGAAGCAGATGCGGATCCTCATGGGTGAGGCAGATCAAGCGCGCGGCCCGGACTGGAGCGCCAGCCCCCGCGCAGCCCTCTCGCCCCCGCGTCCCTCCAGCCCAGCTCACCCCGGTCTCTGACCCCGAGTCACCCACCTCCTAACCCCCTGGGGCCGCTACTCTCGGGTGGGTCACGGTCTGTAGCACTGTTCCCGGGGCCTGAGACTGAGAGCTGCGGGCCTGGGTGGGGTGAAGCTCCTTTCGCCCCAGCCCGGCTGGTAAGAAGGGAGGATTCCGCCCTTGGAGACGACTTTTAAAAGGAGCGCGGCCTTTCTCTTACGCCTCTTTCCCCTCAATCCTCTGCCGCCCCTCCCCCGCTTTGGGGGCAGGAGTTGGCGCTCCCCACCCTACTGCACTCAAGGCCCCGAAGGTAGATAACAGCGCGCACCTGGAGGCCCTCGGGCTCTCCGCCCCCGTCACCGTCAGCTGTCCTGGCCTCTCCCCTTCCCTGGGCTCTAGGGGGCTCCCTCGCTCCCATCTCCATCCCTGTGCCCCTCTCCGTTGCAGTTGGCTTGGATGCAGCCGGCAAGACCACAATCCTGTACAAACTGAAGTTGGGGGAGATTGTCACCACCATCCCCACCATAGGTGAGTCCGGAGGCGCGACCGGGAGGAGCGGGAGCGCGGCGGCGGCCCTTCTGAGGATCTGCTCTGCATTCTGCCCCAGGCCCTTATTTCTGTGCAGGGAGCTGACCCTGACATCAGATACTGCTACCTGAGAAGTGGGTCAGGGTATCTTTACGTGCAAGATGAGGCGGGATGGATGTGACCTAGCCCGGCCCCATCTGTGGGCTAGCTGGTCCTCTGGGGTTCTTCTCCCCTGGGCCTTGATCGCTGCCTTCTAGTTTTATATCCCTGCTGAATCCACTTAGTTTCAGTGAGTTCCTTCCTTTCGGGATTTTTTCCTCGTATTTTTACCGATTATCTGCAGGCTTCAACGTGGAAACAGTGGAATACAAGAACATCTGTTTCACAGTGTGGGACGTGGGAGGCCAGGACAAGATTCGGCCTCTGTGGCGGCACTACTTCCAGAACACTCAGGTTGGGGCTCCCCAACCCCAGGGGAAGAGGGTTAAGGTTAGAAAGACTGAGATGTTGGCCCAGGCCAGGAAAAAACCCTTACCTCCTTCTACCCTCATTTGTAGGCTAGCCTCTCCTCATCCTTCAGAACTGGCCTCAGACTTCTGAGACTTAGCCACTGTAAGCGTCTCCTGAGAAGCAGAATTCTGAAACCACACTGCCTGATTTAGCTCTCATCACATGTCTTTCCCTGTTCCCTTGCACATCTTTTAGCTAGACTGCTTGCCTGAGGGCAGAGGCTGTATCCTTTGCTGGGTGTCTCCAGTTTGCGCAAGGACATCTGCAAAGCCGTAGTGGAAGTTTACTAGATGAGAAGGGTTTAGACACAATTAGACGTGGGCAGAAGAGAGAAAGAGCCAGACTAGGGTGTATGTGTCCCAGGCTCGAGTGATTGCTCCTCCTTTCTTCTTCCCACCCAGGGCCTCATCTTCGTGGTGGACAGTAATGACCGAGAGCGGGTCCAGGAATCTGCTGATGAACTCCAGAAGATGGTGAGCACCCAGAGCCCTGGGACAGGGAGATCCTCTGTGCTGGTGTGAGAATCAGGAGATGCCTCACAGGCCTTGAATGTGTGATTCTCTTTGTGGACACAGTCACAAGCAGTAGCTCACCCTGTTTTGAATTGGGGTCCGGTAAAAAGCATAGGACTTACTTTTTCCTTGCACTGTCTCCTGTCTTCACAACTGACTCTGAGAAGTTGGTGGGGAGGGGGGGAGTTCTACGTGGTGGAGAGAAACATCATCTTACGTTCTTATTTTTCCATTTGGAAATTTTGTCATTTTGACTGGGGCAAGCAGTCAAATTAGAAGAAGACCCTTTGTGGACTTCAGGCCAAAGTGGCCTCAAGCTGGTTTGTAACTCTGTCTTGGGTTCAGCAGTAGACGACACAATATTTACGTTCTTATTTTTCCATTTGGAAATTTTGTCATTTTGACTGGGGCAAGCAGTCAAATTAGAAGAAGACCCTTTGTGGACTTCAGGCCAAAGTGGCCTCAAGCTGGTTTGTACCTCTGTCTTGGGTTCAACAGTAGACGACACAATATTCTATTCTTCTCACAAATATGCTAGAAGGGAAAAAGGGGGCCTCCCGTACACAGCTGGATTCCACCCCCTTCGCCTCTTCCAGCTGCAGGAGGATGAGCTGCGGGATGCGGTGCTGCTGGTGTTTGCCAACAAGCAGGACATGCCCAACGCCATGCCCGTGAGCGAGCTGACCGACAAGCTGGGGCTACAGCACTTGCGGAGCCGCACGGTGAGGGCCTGCCTCTCCCAAAGGGGCCCCAGGCCAGGCAGGAAATAAAGGCATCTCCTTTTCTTCCCTGCTACTGACCTCTTTCTTTCCTTCTCCCGACAGTGGTACGTCCAGGCCACCTGTGCCACCCAAGGCACGGGTTTGTATGATGGGCTGGACTGGCTGTCCCATGAGCTGTCGAAGCGCTAACCAACCAGGGGCCGGCCCCTGCTGCCCAGAAGCTCCCGCGTGCATCCCGGGATGACCAGACTCCCGGACTCCTCAGGCAGTGCCCTTCCCCCGCATCTCCTCCTCCCCCGCAGACAGCGGCCTCTGCTCCTGCCTGCATGTTGTCTCTGTTGTTGGAGCCTGGGGCCCCGCTCTCTGGGCACGGAGGGCTCCACTCTCCTGCCTTCTGGGACCTGTGGAAAGGGGTTTCCGGGGCCAGGGCCCCTTCTGCCAGAGGAGGAGCAGGGATCTGGGTTTACTTCTGTTTCTTCCGTTTCGGGTGTACCCTTGGGGCCAGGTGGGGAGGGAAGGTGAGGGCTCCGGGTGGTGCTATGGTGTGGCACTGGATATTGAGTAATAAATTTGCTGTGGTTTGTACACGGTGTTGTCTGTAGCCTAGAGGTCGGGGGCTGGGTTATTGGCTGCAAAGAGACAATATGGGGGGAGGCTCAAAGCAGCTAAGGCTGCAGGGCCTGCCCCGTCCCCCAAGCGCACACACACATCGCTGCCCTCACCTAGCTCAGCTTCTCCTCCTTTACTCTTGAGACTGGAAGTATCTGGGGCTCCAATGGGGGAGATCCCCTTCTTTCCCCAATTCCAAGGGACCTTTGCTGCTGTAACAGGCCCTACCTTCATGGGTCTATAAACCACCTAACGCCCATTTCCCATCCATCTCCCAGCTACTTAGAGAAGTAGGCAATGGGTCCTGGAGGCTATTGGACAACAGAGACTCTTTGGTGAGGGAAGGGCTGATATCCTTAGGGGCAGCCCTTGCTGGTTGCCCAGCAGCAGGGCAACTGAGGACGGAAGAGGGTGCTCTGTGTTCCCCCCACCAAGGCCAGTCTCCTTACCCTGCTCCTGAGCCAGCCCTTCCTGATTAGCATGAGTAATCTGATCCTTGCTGGTTATCTAGGGTTTCCTCACACTCCCTGAAAAGTACCTTCTGAGATGTTTTGGCTTCATCCTCCCAAGGGCCATAGAAGTTAATAGATTTTTCTTAGGTATCTTGAACTCTAAAAACACTTGAGCCCCAAGGGAGCCAGGCAGAACCCACTTCCTAGGGAGGAAAGAGGTTGATTCCTATCCTATGATTAAAATGAGGAACACAAGTGAAGAAAGGGAGGGACTTGCCGGAAGTCACAGGTGGTGGTTGGCACAGGCTGAAGTTCTGATTCCCGGTCAATTACCTCGATGCCTGGAGTGATGTGGGGAGGCTAGTGCCAGTGGCCCTGGACCCACTTCCTCTGGGCTGTGGATTGATGTTGCTGAGCCAGTGCCCTTTCTCCTCTATGGTGGGATAAGAGGCAACCCTCACAGTCACAATGCTCCCGGGTCACAGAGGTGCTGGGCCCCAGGTCAGCCTCTGCCTAGGAAGTTCCGTCTGGGAACATCTTCCAGTGGGCACTAAGGGCCTGATTCAGGGCCCTATGGCCTGTAGAACCTCACCACTGGCGGGGAAGGCTGGGCCGGACTGAGTCATCACCTGTGGTGCCGGCCCCATGGATGAAGTGGAGTGGATGCCAAGACAACCCGAGGACCTAAGGGTTGGGCTCATCAGCTGGGCGGGATCCTACCTCACTTTTGAGACATATAAGAATACTGTCACTGCTACTGCAAAGGGTTTGGGCCAGAGACAGGTAACAAAGCAAACCTGCACTGGAACCATTTTTCCCAAGCCGTGTGTGTGTGTGTGTGTGTGTGTGT
>NW_006770074.1:381886-385187 GCF_000442215.2 Lipotes vexillifer
GTGTGTGTGTGTGTGTGTGTGTGTATGTGTGTTTGTGTGTGTGTGTGTGTGTGTGTGTGTGTGTGGTGTGGATACACTTTCAACCTAATCACTTTGCTAGCCTCTGCCATTGTCAGGGCAAGCCAGGCTTTTGCTCACAGGTCTCTCTTGCTCCATCTCCCCCTCTCTAACCCTATTCTAGCAGGTGAAGCCTCAGCCCTGGCTTTGCTACCTTGTCTTGCTCTGGCTGCTCCCTCCCCTCTATCCCAGCACAGTGGGCGTGTTATCACAGAAGGGAGAGGTGGAGAGGCCAGGCTGGAAGGCAGAATTGTGGGCGTCCGGGAAGTTGGACCAGCGGGGTTACTGCAAAGTCTTCGTTCCGGTTGTAGTTTGAGACTGGGGTACTCTAGAAGCCCTCAGAGATTTGGTCTTCATTTTAGAGAGTGACGTAGGCGCCTCTCGGGATGGTGCTATAGAGCAAGGCAGTGGCAAGTTCCTCTCGCTTATAACAAGGTTGATCGCAGCTGAAACAAGCAATTCCATCTCGATGTCTGTGCTCCCATCCCCGTCCCCGGAGCCCGGGCCTGCCTGTAAGAGGTCTCTCTTTGCTCCTGCCATGGTGGAGAGGTGGTTTTGGGGGGCGGACGTGTTGTCTGAGTGTGCTGTCCAGGGGCGACAGTGAGAAAGAGAGAAGTAAGACTTAAACAAAAGCATTTATTGGAGAGTTAGGTATTTAAGGAAGCAACCAAGGAAGAGAGAGGGAGTTTTACCCTCCATTATCTGGAGGAGTGGGCATCTAGACCATCTCTTGGGATCTTGAGAAGCCCTGTGGCTCCAGTGGTGGAGGAGCCCTGAGATCTCTAGATTACCACTGGATGAGAGGGCAGAAGAGGGGACAGCAAGGAGGCCAGTGTGGAGGGAAGGCGGTTGCCCTCAGTGAAGGCGCTGGAGGGATGCCAGGGGTGATGGTTGAAGGGCTCCTCGGCCTAGTCTCTCGGCAGTACTGACTTCCTCCTTCTCCCTCCCAATGCCTCCAGACCTGGGAGATCCTAGTGAGCAATAAGCATGACACACAGGCTGTGGTACGGCTAAGAAGCTTGCAGGGCTTCTACCTTCTGTGCGAGGCGGATGGTTCTCTGTGCTATGGCTGGCCAAGGACAAGCCATCATGGATGCTTCCTAATCCACTTCCACCGCAGTGGCAAATGGACCCTCCAGTGCATCATCAGTGGTTGTTATCTGGAATCTGATGGCCAGGATGTTGTCTGCACCTCCCGGACCCTCTCAGCTCACCACATGTGGACCCCCCGGCCAGCCCTGCATGTCCACGTGATCCTCTACAGCCCCCTCAACCACTGCTATGCCCGGGCTGACCCCACCACGGGCCAAGTCTGTGTGGACGCACCAGTTCCCTGCCTGAAGGAATGTGGCTTCCTGTTGCATTTCCAAGATGGATGCCACCACCTGGAGACCTCTGCACACACCTTCTTGTCCCACTTAGACGGTCTGGTCTCCCAGCCCTCAACACAGACAGCTTTCCACATGCATGTGCGGCCTGGAGGGCTTGTGGCACTGAGTGATGGAGAAGGAGGCATGTTGTATCCACAGGGCACACGCCTGCTCCTGAGCCTGGGCTCCGGTCCCCATGGGGGCGAGGAGTGGCTCATCCTACAGCACTGCCCTACCTGGATCAGCCTCAGGTCCAAGACTGAGAAGTTTCTCTCCGTTGTCTATGGCAAGTGCTGGGTCCAACACGGCCATAGAGGGAGGGAGGGCTGGCCGCTGAAAAGAGGAAAGTGTGTTTGGGATCAGTGAGGATTTTTGAAACTAATGCTAAGGAAGATCCCGAGGTCCCAAGAGGATCTCTGCTGCCATGGAGAAGGGCTTTAAACCAGGGGCATGGGCTTGGAGAGAAAGTGGCCTGGGTCTTCTCCAGGCCACTATGGTGCAACCAAAGGTGATGAAGCCTGAGGAGGGAAAGCAGAAGGAATACCAGCCATGAAGTGTGGAGGGGGGGGCGGAGGCTGAGGCTGAGGCCAGACTCAGGCTTCTTCTGATGTGTTCTTCCTCTGCAGACGTGGAGGTGTGTGCCGCCTCTGAGCACGTAACCCCGACGTCCTTGTTCCAGTTTGAATGTGACAACAAGAGCCCCACCTTGCAGCTTCGTTCAGCCAATGGCTGCTACCTAGCCCAGGTGAGACCTTGACTTTCTGAGTAAGAGAACCCTTAAGCCCTGAGCTCTCCCTCTCCAGACACACTTTTTCCTTCTTCAAGGCAGATGATCAGATGGTGAGGTAAAGTGTGGAGGTCCTTGTCAATAAACATTCATTTTCATCCAACGGGCCCACTTTCATTCAATGGGGCCTCTTTAGAAAACAAAACTTAAACTTTATTGAGGCATTATTTACATACAATAAAATGCACCCGTTTTAAGTGTACTACTCAATAAGTTTTGACAAATGTATGCAATCATGCTACAATCATATCACAAGTTAGAGAATATTTCTATCACCACAGAAATTCCCTCTTGCCCCTTTTCAGTCAGATCCCCTCCCCTCTTGCCCTCCCCACTACCACTGGTATATATTCTGTCACTATAGATTAGGTTTGCTTACTCTGGAATTTCATATAAATGGAATCATACAGTAATTACAGTATATATACTTCTTTCACTCAGCATGATGTTTTTGAAATTTGTCCACGATGTCAAATGTATCAGTAGTTCGTTCCTTTTTATTGCTGGGTAGTATTCCATAACTCTACTCATAAACACAAACATAATTTGCTTATCCTTTCACTTGTTGATGAACACTTGAGTTGTTTCCAGTTTGGGCCATTATGAACAAAGTTGCTATGAACATTCGTGTACAAGCCTTTTTGTGGGCCTACGCTTTCAGTTATCTTGGGCAAATACGTAAGAGTGGAATTATTGGGTCATACGATAAATGTGTGTTTAACTTCTTAAGAAAATGTCAAGCAGTTTTCTAAAGTGATTGTACTATTTTACATTCTCACCAGTAATGTATGAGAGTTCTAATTGCTCCACATCCTTTCCAATACTAGGTATTGTCTGTGTTTTTAATTTTAGCCACTCTAAAATTAAATGTATAATGGCATCTTATTGTGGCTTTAATTTGCATTTCCCTTATAATTAATAATATTGAGCATCTTTTCTTTTTTCTCCCAGTGTTTCTGGTGGCTGCCCTTTATTTATTTAAATTTATTCTATTTTATTATTTTTTTTTAATTTTGGCTTCATTGGGTCTTCGTAGCTGCGTACAGGCTTTTTCTTTTTCTTTTTTTTTTTTTTTTTTTTTTTTTTG
>NW_006770074.1:385760-392463 GCF_000442215.2 Lipotes vexillifer
TATATATATATATATATATATATATATATATATATGTATGCATTTATTTAAATTTATTTATTTATTTTTGGCTGTGTTGTGTTCTCATTGCTGTGCGTGGACTTTCTCTAGTTGCAGCGAGCAGGAGCTATTCTTCATTGTGGTGAGTGGGCTTCTCATTACGGTTGCTGCTCTTGTTGCAGAGCACGGGCTTTAGGTGCAATTGTTTCAGTAGTTGTGGCATACAGGCTCAGTAGTTGTGGTGCATGGGCTCTTAGTTGCTGCGGCATGTGGGATCTTCCTGGAGCAGGGCTCGAACCCACGTCCCCTGCATTGCAGGCAGATTCTTAACCACTGCGCCACCAGGGAAGTCCCCAAGCATCTTTTCATCTGCTTATTGGCCGCTTGTATATCTCCTTTGTGAGGTGTCTATTCAGATCTTTTGTTTATTTGTTATTGGGTTGTCTTATTATTGGGTTGTAAGGGTTTTTGTGTGTTCTAACATCAGTCCTTTGCCAGATTTTTGTATTGTAAACGTTTTCTCCCAATCTGTGGCTTGCCTTTTCATTTGCTTAATAGTGTCTTTTGAGCAGCAAGTTTTTAACTTTGATGAAGTCCAATTTCTCCATTTTATAAATGGTTAGTGCTTTTTTCTTGCCCCAGGAAATCCTTGCCTACCCCAAAGTTGCAAAGAATTTCTCCTACGTTTTCTTGTAGATGTTTATAGTTAAACTGTGGTTATAGTTTAGCTTTCACGTTTATGCCTATGATCCATTTCGAAATGATTTTGGAGTCTGGGCCAAGGTTCGTTTCTCTCCATATGGGATACAGCACAGACTGGAGAAGTGGGAGAGCTGAGGTCACAACATGTTTTCCAAAAAGCATCTGAAGGCATAAGCGTACCCTGGGAGAATAAAAAAAAGCTAGAGGGTGGGATGTGGAAAAGAGGGTCTAAAATAAAAATACTGAGAAGAAAGCTGAGATTTTGGGTCCTTGCTTCCCTTCTCTGTTCCCGATATTCTCTCCAGAGGCGCCATAGGACAGTGATGGCTGATGGGCACCAGCTGGAGTCTGAAACCTTCTTTCGTATGCACTGGAACTGTGGCAGGATCATCCTGCAGTCTCCCAGTGGATGCTTCTTGGGCATCGCAGCCAATGGCCTGCTCGTGGCCAGTGCCTCCATGCCAGGTGAGCGAAGCAGCCCTTGCCAGGTTATTCCAAGTCAGAGACGCTTTCAGAGGGAGCGGGTTTTATGGTAGAAAGACCACTGGAGTTGGGGTCAGAAGATTTGGGTCTGTATATCTGCTGAATCACTGCCTTTTCATCATCACTTGGGCAAACCACTTCTCTGAGGCTCAGTTTCATTGTCTCCATCATCAGTGGAGGTGACAGCCAACCTGCCTGCCTCACAGGGTTATCCTGAGGATTAAATAGATCCACACATCTCAAAGGAAGGAAGAATATTAAAATTTCTTGGCGTCCACGCTGTACTAAGTGCTTTCACAAACATTTCACAAGCACCTAGCGTGAGACCTGGCACATAGCTAGTGTTCACTAAATATTAAGATAATTGATGACACCCTTCTGCCATTAGTGCCCGTCTTCCTGCTTCCATCTGGGAAAGCACCTAGAGGCAGCCCATCCAGATAACTTCTTCCTGTTTCTTCCAGGCCCAAATGAGGAATTTGGGATTCAATTAGCCAACCGCCCCTTCCTCGCCTTGAGGGGACGGTATGGGTATGTGGGCACCTCGTCACAACACGACCTCCTGCAGTGCAATGTGGATCAGCCCGACTGCATTCACCTGCTGCCGTGCCGCCAGGGCATCTACCACTTCCAGGGGGAGTAGCTCTTTTCCTTCACCCCTGGGTTCATGGTCTAACCCAGCCTTAGCCCCAACTCAGACTTCAGGGCCTGCCACTCAGGGCCTACTTATATAAAAGGAAAAGCAGAGTTTCTGTTTGCTTTTACACTTCAAGGCCCCCAGAGTGGGGGCGGGGGGGGGGCGTGCAGAACAGAAGCCAGCCCTCCTGTGTTTCTAGAGAGGGACCTGCCAACACAGGCAGCGTAGGGTGGTCCAGGAGGGGTGGCGTGCCTCCTGGGAGCCTCTCAGAGGCTGTACTGAGGGAGGCTTTCCTCCAGAATGGCCCACCGACCTGAGCTCTTCCCTCCACAGCACCGGGTGGGTCCTTCTGGTCAATAACACCCTTTGGCACTTTTCGCCCTTGGGGAAAGTTCGCCCTCAACTTCCGTATAGAGCTTCAGGGCAGCAACTTGCTCACGGTGCTGGCACCCAATGGCTTCTACATGCGATCTGACCGAAGTGGCACCCTGTTGGCAGACAGCAGAGACATTACCAAAGAGTGTGTTTGGGAATTCTAGGTAAGGTAAAGCGTGTAAGGACCGGGGCGGTGGGGGCGGGGGGGGTCTGGGACCAGGAGCTGAGGAACAAGAGAAGGAGAGAGGAGGGTGGGGAGGCAGGTGGCAGTTAGACCAAAAGGCAGCCCAGGCTGACTTCTGTCTGACAGCTCGATCAACTCCACACATTTATTCTGAATCTGTGCCTCTTCTCTCAGGGCTTCTAGACCGAGACTTGCTGGAGAGAGGAGTCAGATCTAGGTTTCTCACTATTATGTCACGCTGACACTTGTGCTTGCCAGCCAGGCTGCAGGGCACAGGAAGAGGTGTACCTGTGTAGCTCTCTTCATTAAGATGTGGAGTTTTGCCCCCTTTGTAGGGAAGACGGGTAACTTTGGTGGGTATTCTTTCCACCCTATGCACTTTCTACCCCTATGCCCCTGGATCCTTGGGGTGCTGATGGCACCCAGATATTTATCTGCAGCCCTGACCCTTCTGCTGAAGTCTAACCTTATCTCTTTCCAACTTCCTGATTTTTTTTTTTTTTTTTTTTTTTGCGGTACGCGGGCCTCTCACTGTCGTGGCCTCTCCCGTCGCGGAGCACAGGCTCCGGACGCGCAGGCTCAGCGGCCATGGCTCACGGGCCCAGCCGCTCCGCGGCATGTGGGATCTTCCCAGACCGGGGCACGAACCCGTGTCCCCTGCATCGCCAGGCGGACTCTCAACCACTGCGCCACCAGGGAAGCCCCCACCTTCCTGATTGACAGTTGGCTTGACTTCATCCTGCCATCCCCTCCAAATCAGCCTCCTCACCCTCCCCTTCAAAGGTGATTCTTCCTGCCCTCCCCACGGCCATCTAGGGCACTGCAGTCCTCGCAAACTCTCAGGCTCAAGACGCCGGCACCATCTCTCCTTCCTCCCTTACGTTCCCTTCCCCAAACCCTGAAAACTCAGGTGCTTAACAAGTGCCTCTTGAGTGCTCGCTCCTTCTTCATCGCCGTCGCCAAGGCGGGGTTCCAGGCTTTCCACCAAGAGCCTACACTGCAACAAGGGCTCCCCAGCAGCACTCCCTGCCACCAGGCCCATTCCCACCCGATATCTTCTCCTCTGCAAGTTCACTTTCCTAAGATGCTGCCTCCATTCCATCATTTCCTGTTCACAGCTCTTCAGGACACCTCAGTGCTCTCAGCCTTGTCCCTTCACCATCGACCTCGCTTTCCTGGCTTGGGAACTCATGAGGATGTTGCAGAAAGAGATAGCTTTTGATATTGTATTAGACCTGGAACCAAAACTAACAAGGTGTGGTCCTTACTAGCTCTGTAACCCCAGGGAAATTGCTCTAACATGTCTAGGCCTTGGTTTCCTTATCTGTAAAATGGGAATAATATCTACTTCATAGAGTGGTGTGAAGGTTCAATGACCATATGCCTCTAGATAGAGATCCCCGTGTACATTCACTCTTTTCCTTCATTTTCTACCAGTTTTCTGCACAAACCTTTTAACTGTGGCAGACTGGGGAAAATACAGTGAAATCCCACTGGGCCTGTTTTCTTATCTATTCCGTGAAGTATTTGGATCGAACTAAATTTCTCAGGCTCTTTCCAGGCCTAACATTCTAGTAGACAGTGTATCAAAGTGGTTAAGAGCTCATTTCTGGACTCAGAACTGGGTTCTAATTCGATGTTTATCAGTTAAACCTGTTGTTTGATGTTGGGCAAATGAACCTCTCAGAGTCTGCTTCTTGTGGGTAAAATGGCAATATAGTGTTTATCTCGTGGTATTATTGTATTACATGAGCTGATGATAGTGAAATGCTTAGTAAACAGCCTGGCACCTAGCACACTCTCACTCCATCAGACGTCTCCCCCGATCCAGTTTGAATTCTTAGTAAATCTAACCTGTTGACTGTAGTCTTCCTGTGAATTCTGATGCAACTTTGCACCATTCATTGGATTTTAAAAAATCACTTCTACTGCCTTTTCCTATAAACTAACCTCACCTCTGTCCTTGTGATCCCTCATCAAGAATGGAACAAATCACTTTATTCTCTCTCTTCCCACAGGATCTCACCAGGTTTTTCCTAAAAGCCAAAGATCAGCAAATGACCGACTGAAGGTTTCTATTTCCACTTGCCTCCCAGGTCGATGGGATGCCACCTACCAAAATCCAAATCCTCCAGGAGAAACTACTACACTAAACCGAACAGGAACCCCAGAGTCAAGATCCATGAGAAGAATATCTGTTACACAACTTTTCCTACCCAGTTTAGCAAAACACCTGTTTCGAGTAACAATACATCACAAAAGCCCACCCCCAAGACCCTGGTGTGCCTCTGACTTGTGAGTAGGGGTGTGGATGTGGGTGGCGACTGACACCTCGGTCACTCCAAGTTCTATCCAGAAGAGGGGAGACCAAATGGTAACCTATTCTTCTATTGATTCTCTGCATCCCCTCCAGAACCACTAGACTTTTCCCAGTGATCCCATGAGGATCCAGCCTTGCCCTGAAGGATTCAGAAACCAGATATGACTAGATGTTCTTCTGGCTTAGAACAAAGGAAGGATTATTAATGGTCATAACAGCTTATGTCTCTATAGCCCACCCTCCCTCCAAAGCTTACCAACCATCCCACCTTACCATTACCTTTGGTCCAATCAGTTGGACACAACAGGTACTTTCCCCATCACTGCCTACCTCACTGTTTACAGGGAGCTGAAGTGATTTGCCCGTGACTGGGACCTCTGACGCAATTCTCCAATTAGAGTAGACCCTAACGTCCATGGCTCTTTCCATCAAAACGGTTTCCAAAATGACTGTCATTCTTGCACTGTCTTCATAACTTTGGCTTTTATTTACCTACCGTCTACCCTATTAATGTCTTTCTTGACATACACTCTTAAGTACATTTATTTTAAAAGGGATATTTTGATCACTATCATAAAATGGAAGACCAGAATCACTTGCCATGAATAGAAAGTGACCATGAAAAGAAATACAATGAAAACAAAGTGATGTTTCAAATCTTAGATTTCCCTTCCTTGCCCAAGGCTCAGAGACTCCCTTTCCCTCTGTTAAAAAAGTAGATTAGCAACTGTTACAGAGGGGCTAAAGCGTAGGACCAAAATGAAAATTTTCTCTTTGACACAATCAGAATTGAAAGGGAGTGGAAAAGGGAAAATTTTTCTCATTGTTAACCCAATATTATTTAAAGCAGCATCCAGACAGTTCCCAAAAGTTTCTCAAATACCAGTGATGCATGACCCCTATTGCATCATCCCATAATCAGTGCGTGGTTTATAAGTCCACTGAGGAGAGAACCTGAAACCGGAACATGAGAGAGATTCTGTTTGGATAGAGGAAAATGATGTCAAGTTTCTGGAAGTATGTTTCTCCTCAAGAATATGAAAGAATTCTGTAAACATTTTAATCCAATTTAAAAAGGTTGCAAACTCTAGAGACCAGGGCATCTCCTTTCCTGCAGAACATTAAGAACAGGCCAAAGATGTGGAGTGGAATATAGTCTTCAGAGATAAGACGTTGGGGGTCATTTAGTGGAGAACCCCTTCCTCAGCTTTCCATAAATACATCTACACACTGAGAAGCACGGGCATGCATGTGCCCGGGGACACACACACACACACACACACACACACACACACACACAGAGGTATGCCCTGCTCCCCGAAAGTGGTCATCCATCCTCCACTTGAATGGTGCTCAGCCATGGAGCCTCAGATGACAGCTGCTTCCATTTCTGAGGTCAGTTTTGTTGCTGAAGTGAAGGGCATATTCTCAGCTGTACTGTGAATGCTGTCACCCCACAAAACGTCGTCCATTTCCTTGAGCGGTCTGTCCAGCAGGGTCCCCAGCTTGAAGGCAGAGAAGGCAGGGCGGGGCAGGCTGCACTCGATTACCCTCGGAATTTCATTCTAGATCTGTGCTGTCCCATAGAACTTTCTGTGCTGATGGAAATGTTCTATAAAATTTACTGTCCAATACAGTAACCTCGGGCACATGTGACTGCTGGGCATTTGATTTGGGGCTAGTGTGACTGAGGAGCTGAATTATTTATTTTATTTCATTTTAATTGCACTTTAATAGCCACATGTGGTCAGTGGCTATTTACTGAGCCCCACAGCTCTAGAGTATTTGATGATAAAGAGACTTCCTGAAGGACAACTTCTGCACTTGTACCTGTCACAGATGGGAGTAAACAAACATGCCCCCAGTCCCCCCCTACCCTGCTTTGCACCATCATCATTCCATCCCCTGCTCTTCAAAAAGGAAAGAATTTGGAGGGATGAGCCCATCCCCCATTCCAAATATCTCCTCTGTCCTCCTTTCCCCCCATAGCCCTCTCTTTCCC
>NW_006770074.1:392482-394334 GCF_000442215.2 Lipotes vexillifer
GCTTCCCAGGAGCCTAGAGATTTCTCTGCAGGGAGACAAAATTGATATGAGTTGGAACTTACAGCCAAGAAGAAGCAAGCAAACATGCCCCAGGAACACATATGAAGGGATGGGCAGAATTTAAAAAGGGTCATTTCCACTCTGTGTGCTCTTGTGCAAAAAAATATATATACATATGCAATTAAGGAGTTCATGTCTCTTCTTATTTTTTTTTGCGGTACGCGGGCCTCTAACTGTTGTGGCCTCTCCCGTTGCGGAGCACAGGCTCCGGACGCGCAGGCTCAGCGGCCATGGCTCATGGGCCCAGACGCTCCATAGCATGTGGGATCTTCCCGGACCCGGGCACGAACCCATGTCCCCTGCATCGGCAGGCGGATTCTCAACCACTGCGCCACCAGGGAAGCCCCATGTCTCTCTTCTTAGATTAAGAAATTATTATACATTTTCTTAGATGTGGTCATGGTGTTGTGGTTATGTAAGAAAATTTCCCTTATTTTTTGGAGATGCATGCTGGAGGACTCAGGGGTGACATGCCACGAGGTACTATCAGTGTGTGTATGTGTTATATGTGCATACATGTGGGTATATGAGCACCCAAACACCAAGATAGATACATATCTACATACATATGTAGATATATATATACATAGATAAATACAAAGATTAGATAGATTGGATAGATAATAGCTAGATACCTAGTTATATAGACACATAAATATATTAGATGATAGCTAGATAGTTACATAGATAACTAAATTAGATAGAAAGATAGATGGCAAACTTTTTTTTTTTGGGGGGCTGTGCTGGGTCTTCATTGCTGCGTGCGGGCTTTCTCTAGTTGCAGCGAGCGGGGGCTACTCTTCGTTGCGGTGCGCAGGCTTCTCATTGCGGTGGCTTCTCTTGTTGCGGAGTATGGGCTCTAGGCGCGTGGGCTTCAGTAGTTGTGGCGCTCAGGCTCAGTAGCTGTGGCTCGTGGGCTCTAGAGCACAGGCTCAGTAGTTGTGGTGCACGGGCTTACTCCACAGCATGTGGGATCTTCCCGGACCAGGGCTCGAACCCGTGTCCCCCGCATTGGCAGGCAGATTCTTAACCACTGCGCCACCAGGGAAGCCCGATGGCAAACTTTATAATTGTTAAATATAGGGGTGGGATTATGAGTGCTCATGAGAAAAACATGATGGACAACAGAACTACTGCTAATTTAAAAGATGTTTTTATCACTGCCAACTGGAAGCATCTTAAGGCCAGTGTGAGAAGTGGGTGGGCACGGCTTCTGCAATCAGGTGACACATAAGAAGGGCAAGGTCCACAGATGAGGAGGAGACACAGGAAGGAGGAAGGAGCGATGCTCTGCTTGGGCAGGCGGTATCAGATCCTTCCCATCCCATCTCCTTTCCACTCTGGACCGCCTCCCTCATCCCAGGCCTCGAAGTGGGGAGCCAGGCCAGAGCAAGACCTGATGGGTACCAAGACTGGTGATGGGGGCAGAGGAAGGAAGGGCAAGGATGGCAAAGCAGGAGTGAATCCAGGGAGCTCGGCTGTGGGGGGCAAGTAGCCTGTAGGGATGAAGAGAGAGTGAGCTTGGGCTTGCTGCTGCCACCCCACCCCTCAAAGTCACTGATGGGGAGAGGGGCGGACATCGGTTCTCTACACTGGATATACACACTTGAATCTCCATCCCAGCCCCTTTGCCTGCTCTGACCGTCAATGATAGTATAGACTCGGGGGTACTAGTCTCCCCAACTTTATGGGCCATGCAAAGAATGAGGAAAGCTGTATTGAGGTTCCTTTGATGACCCCGACTGGGGATCCATGCCCTCCGGCGGGTCAAGGAGTCAGTTAGCCTTCCCTA
>NW_006770074.1:394489-402423 GCF_000442215.2 Lipotes vexillifer
CCTGGCCTGGATTCTCACCCCAGCAGGGCTTGAGACAGGCTTGTGGTAGAGTGTCACTCAGACATCTGTCTGATGCTGTCCCCCAGAACCGCAGATAGCTGGAGGCAGCCAAGGATGCCAGGGCAGGTAGGACCGCTGTGGACACACTGCCGGGGAGTTGCTAGAAAAAGCAAGAGGAAACCCTCAGCTGCCAGTGATGCCTCCTGTTTAGCACAACTGGGACCCCAGGGCTGCACGACCCCACCCCACCCCCAGGGCTGTATCCTGAACAACTTCAGAGGGAGCCATTCACATGGTAAACTCTGAGGATGGCACTTTCTAGAAACAGGTACTGTGAGGGCCCAGGGGAGTCACGCATTCTAGCTCAGGGACCCACTGGGAACGGGACAAGCAGTGACCCCTTCAGTCTTCCCCCTCTTCCTGGATACCTGTGCAGAGACGGTCCCTGGGGAGGCGCTTGGTACAGTCAGGTCCTGGGAAGCACCTACAAGGCAAGGGTGGATGCCCCAGAGGGAGGAACAGGGGTCTGGGGCGCAGGGAGTGGAGGTGAGAGGCAGGGAGGTTCTAGGAAAGGCAATGACTTCTGGGACCGGGGGTGGGGGGAAACGGATGCTACAGTCCCAAACTGCCCTCCTTCCCAAGGCGGGGTCTTGGGAGACTGGGGAATAAGGATTAAATCCCAGGGACGGTCAACTGGGGGCAGCGCGGCCCTGAAGAGCAGGGATTGTGCATGTTCAGCGTCTAACACAGGGTCTGGTGCATGGAAGGTGCCGAGTAACGTTTGGTGGTTGCATGGATGGATGGATGGATGGATGGATGGGAAGGAAGGAAGGGAGGAAAGAAGGGTAGGTGAGTGGATGGATGGGCAGAGAAATCACCTGGAAACCGCATTTCCCCCTTGAGCTTCTCTTGTCGGCGCCATTTGGCTCTTCGGTTGGAAAACCAGATCTGAAGAGGGCAGAAACGATGCAGCTGGCTGTGCGCTCCAAGGCCCAGCACCTACTGCTCTCACCACGTGCTCCTGACCTGGACTCAGAGTGCAGACCCTTCCTCAGCCCTGCCGTCCCCCCTTGCTGCTCTGGCCTGGGCCCTCTGTCCCCTTCCTCAGTGCTAAGGCGTGGAGCGGGCCGTGGAGGGGAAAGCTCAGCAGAAGCGCAACAGGGAGGAGCCTGTCTCCTTCCTGCTCCGAACAAGCCTGTTTCTCCGCCTCTGGCCGCCTTCTCTACGTCACCGTCACCGGAAGCGGAAGCCTGCCCGGCCCAGACGCTCTGTTCTTGTGGTGTGTGCACGCAGTGTGGCAGAGCTCACTCACCCTCACCGTGTCTTCAGGCAGAGAGGTGGCAGCAGCCAGCTTCCCGCGGGCCACTGAGTCAGGGTACTGCCCACGCTGGAACTCTGCAGAGATGGAGGCTCACACAGCAAGGGCGCGGGGAGAGGAGCAAGGCCCCACTCCCCGCCTGTGCCAGCCCTGAACTGCCCTACTCCCCGACGCAGGGGCATCCACAGCCCCCAGCTCTCAGCGTCGGCCCGCAGGCCTCCGGGCCGTTGCCTCCGTGGCCCACCGTGCGCCCCAGCTCTGGCACCTTTCTCCAGCGCCTCAGCTTGGCCTGGGGAGAAGATCGTCCTATTCCGGTGGCCTGTCCCTGGGTGGGGACCCCGGGGCGCCTCGGAGCCACTAGGTGGCGTTGGAGGAACTGGAGCCAAAACAGCTGCAAAGGGAGACAGTGGCTGGTGCGGGTCTGTGATGGTGATTCCTCTGGTCGAATGGAGTCCCCACGTCCCTGGTGCTGTAGGCAGGGCACAATGCAGGGTGAGAGCAGAGCCGCACCTCCGGGGCATCCACAGTTACTCGGGGGTCGCCGCAGGGGCACTGGGTGGGAGGGTTCGCAGCCATGGTGGGAGCATGCTTAGCATGTGGGGGGAGACAGCCGCAAGGATGGGCCAGGCTTGCCTGATCCCACAGCACCTCAAAAATGCTCTGAGGAGCTGTGAACGAGGCAGGGGGAGGGTGTGGAAGGCCGAGTCCTGTCTCCTCGGCAGATCCTGTGAACTTAGAGACCTAGGGAGCTGCGCTCTGTTCCAGGACCTGCCAACAACTAGCTGGTGACCTTGGGTAAGTTACTTCCCTTCCTCTGAGCCTCTATTTTCTCCTGCTGGGAGAGAATAAGACCCCCCTGTGAGGCCATTATTGTCTTGTTGTGAGGGTGATCCAATAAAGAACAAGAAAGGAATCTGAGAACTGTAAAATGCTTAGGTTTGGCTCTGAACATCCCTAGAGGCAGCTCCAAGACCCACCTGGCAACCTGAGCTGTGCCCTGGGGAATCTCTGGTCCTCCCGTATCGCCCGCAGGACTCGGTTGATGGAGGAGACCTGAGGATGTAGGGAGGTGAGTGGGGAAACGGTGCCCAGCCCAGGTTGCATCCTGAGGCTGTTTCCCCAGCATCCTTTCTCTCCTCTGTCCCGGCCCACACGTCGTTTCCAAGGGCAGCCTCCTTTCAGCCCCACGCTTTCTCCTTCTCACCTGTCTCACCACCACCGCTTTTCAGAAGAGAAACTTCTGGGTCAGAAGAGAGCCCAGAAGCCCCGCCCGCCAGCCTGGGAGGCCCCACTGCCGAGTAAGAAGGGATCTTCTCCCTCCCCAGACAACCAGTCTGGCAGCCGCACTTCCGGTTCTGGGGAGGGGAGGGCACTTACACTGGGGGTCTTGTCCTGGGTGCAAAGCCCTTCAGCGCAGAGCTGGCGTTGGATCTCCCAGGCGAAGAGGGCTGGGCACTCACCCTTCAGCTGGGCGATTCGAGCCACCACAGGTGGTGTGGCCAGGCGCGGCTTGCTTCCCCCAATCCCCTTGGGCTCCAAGACACCTGTGCGGTAGTAACGCCCTAGGATCTTGCTCACACAGCCATTAGATACCTGGGTCAGGTGAGAAGCAGGGACAGGTGAGGCATGGTGGGCAGAGGGTGAGTGTCCCTGGGACAGAAGGAAGCTACAAGGCAAAGTGAGACTGACTGAATCAGGCCCCAGAGTCGAGTCTAGCCTCACCTTTGGAACCCTGAAGCTCCGTATCCCAGCCCTCAAGGAGGCAGCCCAAGCCCCAAAGGCCCTCCGAGTCTGCAACAGCCCCTGACTTGCCTTAAAGGGGCCGCTTCTCCCTGCTTCTTGTGCGCATCGCTGGGTGAAGATCCCAGCACACTACCTTAAGGCTCCGTGAGATGTCACAGGGCCGCATCCCGCTGACGGCCAGCCGCACGATCTGCTGCCGGGTGTCCAGGGGCAGAGGCCGACCATTCACAAAGAGCCCCCCAAGCTGATTCACACTGCTGATCCCTGGGTAGGAGAAGGAGGCATCGTACCCGAAGTCTCCCCTCTCCCCAGCCCACCTGCAGCATGGAGGACCCTCCTGGGAGAGGGTTACTCAGGCCCTGCTAGCCTGGCTTCCCACCACAGAGAAAATCCTCTCTCCAGGGGACTGCCCCCCTTCTGCTCCCAGGGTCCCCCAGACATGCCACTTTCTTTGGGAGCTGGCTCATGGGTGAGTCTTTGCTCCTTGGCCACATGCACTGGCCCTCATTGTCTAAGGGAAGCAGGGTGGAGCGGGGAGGGAGTGACCGGGAGGGGCTCCCCCAGAACGCTGGCTGAGGGCACATGAACCCACGTGGATGGAAGCGGAGCCCGGAGCCATTCCCACCCTCCTATGCTACCCTGTTCTTCCCACTTCTCCTGGGCATCTTACCGTCCTGCAGCATGCTCCAGGCTGGGGCTCCTCACAGAAGGGCAGGAACCAGGAAGACTGGGGAGTGGAGTTCCTCCTGGGAGCTCCTTTTTTGTTCTTGAGGCTGGACCTGCCATAATCGAGGGTTCCTTGGGCAGAATCTATTGCTTAGAATGGCCTTGGGGTGTTTTGTGATAGAGGATAAGGTTTCTAAAGTTTGCCAGTAGATTGGCTACGAAAATTCCATTTCTCTTTACTAAACCTTTGAATTAAAACATCACAGAGCCAGCAGAGGACTGGATCTTTCTGGATGTCCTGATAAGGGCCTGGGAGGGTGGGAGGGCTCTCTTTCTCATATGTTCCATACAAGAGGTCAGGTAAAAATGGATGATGCTTTCCCTTTTCCAAATGGACCACTGTCACCTCTGACCCCTCAAAAGCCTTATCAGCCACCAGATGATACACTTGGGGCCAAGTCCTGCCTCCTAAGCTCAGGATGCTATGCCCAGCCAGAGAGGGCACCAGGGACCAAAGATCTCCATCTCCCTGGTCTGAGGCTGGGGACCAGGTTCAAGGCTTTGCCTTTACTCTCATGCAGGTCCTGACGTTACGTTCTCCAAACCATCAGCCAGAAAGCTTCCTTCAGAGGACCTCATGGGAGGGTCTTGCTCTGGTTTTTGCTATTCTCCAAGAAGGTCTGGGGAAACACCAGGGCTCAGCTCTACCCCCAGGCATTGAGGCTTGGGTCCCACCCCCTGGAAGTAGAGATGAACAAGCCTGAAGTCCTGGTTTCTCCCGGAAGACGCCTCTCTTGACAGCTTCTAACCCGCTGGGGTTGCTGCTCCCTGTTAACTCTGGAGAGGTCTAGAGCTCATACTTTCAGAGGCCAAGTCTCTGGGACCAGACACTCATTCTTGCAACTACCATTTACCGAAGGCATGTCAAAGGGAGAGAGGGAGAAGCAGGAGAGAGCTGTCTCTGACCTGTATAGAAGCCAATGTGAGCACGAGAGAGTCTCTTGGCAGCCCAGGACACAGGTCATGGGCCACCATGTCCGTCTTGCTTTTATCTGCTAGTAATGGGAGTCGAAGCCGCCTCCTTTCATGCCTGGACCGCTGGCAGGGCTGGAGGTCCCCCCAGAGAATAGCTTATGCATAGAACTTTCCTGTAATAACCATGCCATCTTGGCTCAGTTAACTAATATGCAATTATTTACTGAATAAGGTATTAATCGTGAGCACATAGCTGGTTGTTCAAGATGAAGGGAGTAAAAAGAATAGGGACAAGGTTTTCGCCCTCCAAGAGATTACAGTGCAACCAGGGAGAGGGGACGAGCGCGAAGGAAACAACAATGAACTCACAAAGACTACAGCAGCCAGAGCGACTTGATAAATTTCAGGAGATAAATCAGCTTTTACTCACTCCTCTCTAGACAGTTAGAGACACGTTCCCCTGCATGCTCTCGTCTTTCCAGAAAGTCAGGAAGGAAGGCAGAGGTTTCTCCAAAAAGAAAACTGAGGCAGTGATTGAGGCTCCCACATATCAGGGGCCACCCAGGGAGTAAAGCTCAAGGAGGTTTAGAAGCCAGTCCCTCCTCAGAAGCTGCAGTTTCCAGCTTCTAATCCTGAGGCTCTCTTTCTCTGCCTCCACCCCTGCTGCCTCCAAAGCAATAGAGAGAGGAAAGTCAATCTGGGGATGTAAAGGCTATGCCAGGATAGAGGGGGCAGGTGGGAGCTCAGAAAATCAGCCGAACCCTGAATCCTTGATAGGACTGTGTCCCCCCTGAGTGATCAGAGCTCAGAGGAGCTGTGGGGTCTCAGGTTCAACATCCAAACCTAAATCATCTCCAAACCTAAAATCACCCCAACTCAAAACAGAAAGCCATCCCCGGTCACCGCACCACACATTTCCAACGTTCATATTAACTTGTCTGATGAAGAACTGGTCCTCACAAGATGGGAGAGCAGGAGAGGGGGCTGAAGGGGCAGGAGGGTGGTGACTGCAAAGACAAAGGACGAGAGAGGTTGGCTTGGCCACACAAA
This sequence comes from Lipotes vexillifer, assembly GCF_000442215.2. Taxonomy (NCBI): domain Eukaryota; kingdom Metazoa; phylum Chordata; class Mammalia; order Artiodactyla; family Lipotidae; genus Lipotes; species Lipotes vexillifer. The sequence goes on from NW_006770074.1 coordinate 400,242, forward strand.
GACATGGAACCAGCATGAGAGGCGGAGCAGACAATGAGCCTGCGGTGAGCTACCTGTTTGGTGCAGGGGGGTCTCAGTCTCCTGGCCTGGGCTCCTGAGACCCCTGCAGGCTCCAGGGATGGTGGTGGTCTGGTCCTGCTAACAGCCTCCACTCTGCTCCTGCTTCAGTCCTGCCGGGGGTCCAGAGCCACAGAAAGCCCGTGCTCAGGAGCAGAGGGCAGCCTTCTGGGAGCAGCCTATGATGTCACGGGCCATGAGCAGAGGAGAGAGGAGGAGGGAGGTGTGCATGGGGCTGACTGACACCGGCCCTGAGTCAGGGCAAACCACAGCCAGTGACCCACTGTGTCCTTCCACCGGAAGTCCTCAGAGCCCACCTTGCGCCTACCTGCCACCCTGAAGCAGGTACAGAGCCAGTCTCATGCAGGCCCCCTGGCTCCTGAGCACACCCACTCGGGGGCCAGTACTCCTGAAGGGAATGGGGAATAAGGAGGATGGGGAATTTCAGACTGTGTCCCCAAGGCTCTGAATGCACAGAAGCCCAAACATGAATTCCAGAACCAGAGACACAGCTTCCCAGCCAGAATGCACTTCTGGGTTCCGGGTGAACTCCTGGGTCCTATGTGTATTGCTCCAAAAGGTCAATGGGTATATAGACCAACACCTAAATACTGGCCAAGTTGGCTCATGGATCTCTGAGAGAATGTGGTGTGCATAGAGAGAGTATCACATAGCCCCAGTTCTTCCCAAGAGTGTCCTCACCAATCCTTCAATTGGCTCCTTGACTGAGGTGACGCCCAGGATGAGTTCTTGCCTGGAAACTGGGGGACCCTGGACTTTAGAACACTGGCAACAGGAGCGATGGAGGGAATGAGCCTCTGAAGGAAGTTAGGTTGTAGGTGGGGTGTTTATCCATTTCTCGATTTATCAGGCTCCATTCTACGAGGTATTTGGTGCTTTTAGACTCTGAGTTATGAATGACACTCCTGTTCCCACAGAGAATACCATAGGTTATCTGGATTGTTGTTCAGGTGCGGGGGGGCCAGAAGCTGGAAGGGAAACAAAGCCCCCAGTGTGTGGAAGCTTTGTTGCCACCATGGTCTCTGGCAGACCCCTTGTGAAGGAGCCGGCATGGAAAGCTCTTTGGGACCATCGCATACCTTGGAGTCTGTGAAACCCTCTCAGAAGTCAGGCTGAAAGTAAGCAGGGTGTGGTGCTCTAACACTAGACCCAGAGCGGGGGGTTGGGGGGGGGAAATAGGTTTCAATGGTAAATGCTTTGGTTTGGGGGGCAGGAGTGTTGATGTTGTATGTTCAGCTTGATCCTAGGATTGGGAACTCTTCTCAAAGCAGGGCCAAATATATCACAGAAGTGGGTTTTCTACCTTACCCTGACATGTACTGCCCTTCTCTTCCAGCCTCCTCCAGCATCCTCAGACTAGCCTGGAGCCCTCGGGGACAGGGGAGACTGCAGTAGGCGGTTTCAGCACCAGGGGCAGGACAGCACACACTCTGGTGGCTGTAGAGGCCATTCACTGCCAGGGCAGCTGGGACTGCTGGTCCCTCTACTCAGCCATGCCTGGGTGAGAGGAATTCCCAAGGAAGGCATGTGGTAGCTCTAACCTTACTCCTCCTTTCCTGCCTCATCCCTTCCTCTTGATTTGCCCCTGCATCTGGGGGCCAAAGGCTCCATGTCCAGACCCACTATTCCCATAGACAGCTGTGTGAGGGTGGAGATAGGGGTGTCAGGGGGAGAAGGGACAAGACCTGGCAGATGGTGGTGGCAGCGATTTCCCCCATAAACTACCTTCTCCCCCCACCTTTACAACACACTCTTGGGTCTGAACAAACAGAGGCTTTCGACCCAGAGGTGATGGGGGGAGGGAAAAGAGAGGAAGGGCCGTGGCAGGGGGGCCTAGCCAGCCCAGAGGCTCAGCCACTCAGCCCTCTGCCCAACGCACCAGACTGTTTGAGGAGCAAATATCTGCCTTCACTGTCTGGCTCTCTCAACCTACACCACCCCCCCGCAACCCCGGGCTTGGGGCTAATTGTCCCTCATTCACTGGGCCCAGGCCCCAGGCTGCCGCCAGCCCCTGCCATCTGCTGTCAATTATACATTAACTCAGAGGTCTTGCCACCCGCCAGCCAGCCTGTGCGCCCCTCTCCAGTCCGCCCATGGCCATTCC
>NW_006770074.1:403280-415504 GCF_000442215.2 Lipotes vexillifer
TTCCTGCTTGTCCCTCGCCCTGTTGTAGAGCCCTGACCGCTGGCTTCTTCTGCCCTTGGGAGCCCCTGGTGTAAAGCCCTGTAGCTATGGGAAAAGATCTGTCCTCAGGAGAGGCCGCTGGAGTTCCCCTGCCCTTTTCAAGGGGCCAGCAGACAAGACAAGCCCGTGCGTAAAGCTGGAGAGGGCAGGGCGCAGCCAGAACAGAGACCCACGGCTTCGCTCTGACACCTCACCCCGGCCTTTGGACACTCACTGGGGTTGGAAACGGCAGTTCCAGGCTGTTTCCACCCCTCCCTGTGGCACCTCCCTGTAGGCTGTGGGGTTCTGGCTCCCATCTTCCCTCTCTCCAGCGAGCCCCATCTCCTGCCAGCCCTCAGCTTTCCAGAGCGCACTGGCCACCTCGCCAAAACCACTCGCTGGCAGCACATGCCTCCGAGTTTAAAGTCATAGTAGTTTCCTGGCTACAAAAATGTGGGGTATCTTCAAGTTCCTTGGATATTCCTAAGCTTGGTGCTAAATCTGCAACTGCCCGCACCGCCAACCCTACTCTCCCAGCCCACACCCCGCTTTAACACTTGCAAATCCCAACGCTTTTCCGCTCAGCGTCTGAAACGCTGGCTACTCAGCTCCCTCCCTCTGAATGTGCCACAGAGAGACTGAAGAGCACTTCCTCCTAACTGGGGACATAGAAAATGCCCCCCTCTTCCCTCTTTTTCAACACGGGCCCCTAAACTCTGAGCTCAACCCTCCCCTTGTTTCACCTAGGACCAGGCTTTGCCGGGCGGGGTGGGGAGTCTTTATTCCCCTAGACAACCCCCAGCAGAGCTGGGGAGTTCAGGGGTTAGAACCAAGGGCTCCAGGAGGCCAGGTGAGGAAGAGCCCAGCCCAAAGCTGCCAGGTCTGGCACTGTGCGCCTCAGACCTCAGTGGCCCATCACTTGTGGAGAGTCCTTGGGTCCGAATGCACGTCAGACCTGCCCAAGGGGAAGGGGCTGCATCCTGACTGGGGTTTTCAGACCCGCCTGGTGACCCAAAGTTCCATTTATTCGTTGGGGACAGCTAGCTCTGCGCTCTGCAAATCTTCCCCACTCCATCCCGCCCAACTTTGCATGAGGTGGAAGATCTGGGGAGGAAGATAGCATTCCACTTTTAAAAGACATTTTATTTTAATAGGCTTTATATTTTAGGACAGTCTTAGATTTACAGAGAAATTTCAAAGATAATACCGAGAGTTCCCATACACCCTATACCCAGTTTCCCCTATTATGAACATCTTCCATTAGTATTTGTTATAATTAATGAACCAAGATGGACATGCTATTAATAACTAAAGTCCATACCTTATTCAGATTTCCTCAGCTTTTCCCTAACGTCCTCTTTCTGTTCCAGGACTCCATCCAGGACACTACATTTAGTCACCAGGTATTCTGAGGCTCCTCTTGGCTGTGACAGTTTCTCAGATTTTTCTTGTTTTTGATAACTTATAAAATTTTGAGGAGTTGTAGATCATCCCTTAGTTTGGATTTGTCTGATGTTTTTCTCATGATTAGACTGGGCTTATGGGTTTTGAAAAAGGTAAAGTGCAAAATCCTCATTGTGTCGCATCACATGTCAACGTGACTGACCTCTGTTGATGTTGACCTTGATCATCCGGTTGAGGTAGTGTTTATGGGGTTTCCCCACCGAAGTTAATCTTTTTCCCTCTTTTCCATACGGTACTTTTCTGAAGGAAGTCCTATGTACAACTCACACTTAAGGAGTGGGGAGTTAAGCTTCACCTGCTTGAGAGTGAAGGATCTACATTGATTTTGGATTTCTTCTGCTCAGGAGATTTTTAACTTTTCTCACACTTATTTGTTCAGTAATGTATGTCTGTCAATATGGACTACAGATGCTTATTTTATTCTTTGGAATATTATTATCCAACATACTACATTTTTTTGTTGCTCAAATTTTTCTAGCTTTGGCCATTGGGAGCTCTTTCAGTTGCCTCCTGTGTCCCTTTGACATACCTCCATTTTCATGGGGCTCAGTTTTTGTTTTGTGTGTGTCTGTGTGTGTTTGAGTATCTCCTTATTTATCTTGTATATTTCCTGCCCCAGGCCTAGAATCAGCCATTTCTCCAAGGAGCTCTGGTACCTTTTATTGGAGAATGGTATGAGAAACAAAGACCTGGGCACTAGGCATGCTTGCTGCTACTGGGGTGTCAGCGCTTCTGGGTTCTTTCAGCTGACAGAGCAAAGAAATATACATGAGTGTACTAATCCATGTATATAGACATATCTATAAATAGTTCCATATGTAACCATTTGTATCAATATTAAACTAAACATGAGTTCATACTGATGTCTCCAACTCCAATCCATTATCACATGGATCACTCTGGTTTCCTCCCTTGCTTACCTGTGAAGTCTGTACAATACATAAGTACCATTTAGTTTACCTTTAGTCTTACAGACTCCACTCATTTCCAAAGTTACTTAAATCAAGTAACTTGATTTTCCCCACTCCCGTCCTTGAAGCTGTTTCATACATTTGTAATACACTTAGATTATTTAGTCATATTCTGCAATTCATTTTAGGATTCCCTGACCTCTAGGTAGTTCTTTAAAATTTGTATACATTAAGTTTCATTCTCTGTGCTGTAAAGTTCTATAAGTTTTGATAAATGCATAAGGTTGTGTATCCACAAGTACAGTATTACACAGAGTAATTTCACTGCCTTAAGAGATCCGTAATGCTTCACCTATTCAACCCCCCTCCCTCCGCGCAAGCCCCTGGCAACCACTGATCTTTTTACCATCACTATAGTTTTGCCTTTTCCAGAACATTCTGTAACGGAATCATACGATATGTAGCCTTTTCAGACTGGCTTCTTTCACTTTGTAATTTGCACTTACGATTCCTTCATGTCTTTTCATGGCTTGATAGTTCATTTCTTTTTAGCACTGAGTAATATTCCACTGTATGGATGAACCACAGTTTATTTATGCATTCACCTACTGTGGACATAAGTTTTCAACTCCTTTGGGTAACTAGCAAGGAGTACACTTGCTGAATCACATGGTAAGGTTATGTTTAGTTTTGTAAAAAAACTACTAAACTGTCTCCCAAAGTGGCTGTACCATTTTGCACACCCATCAGCAATGAATGAGAGTTCCTGTTGCTTCACAAACCCATTAGCATTTGGTGTTGTCAATGTTTTGGATTTTGGCCTTTCTAATAGGTGAGTAGTGGGGTATATCATTGTCATCTTAACTTGCATTTCCTTAATGATACAATGTGGATAATCTTACCATATGCTTATTTGCCATCTGTATATCTTCTTTGGTAAGATGTCCAGTTAAGGGCTTTGATCCATTTTTTCATCAGGTGTTTGTTTTCTTATTGTTAAGTTTTAAGAGTTCTTTGTATATTTTGGATAATATTCCTTTGTCAGATATGTTTTTTGCAAATATTTTCTCCCAGTCTGTGGCTTACCTTCTAATTCTATTCACGTTGTCTTTCAAAGAGCAGAAGTTTGTTTTTTGTGTGTGTGTGGTACGTGGGCCTCTCACTGTTGTGGCCTCTCCCATTGCGGAGCACAGTCTCCAGACACGAGCAGAAGTTTTTAATTGTAATAAAGTCCAGCTTATCAATTATTTCTTTCATGGATCATGTCTTAGGTGTTGTATCTAAAAAGGCTTCACTGTACCCATAGACTTTATTTTTTTAGAGCAGTTTTAGGTTCACAGCAAAATTAAGAGGAAGGTACAGAGATTTCCCATCTACCCTCTGTCCCCACACACGCACAGCCTCTCCCATATTCAATATCTCCAGTTTGTTACAATTGACGAAACTAAGGTGTAAATTCTGTAGATGTTCTTTATGAAGCTGAGGAAGTTCCCCTCTATTCCCAGTCTGATGAGAGTTTTATCATGAGTGGGTATTGAATTTTGTTCAATGCCTTTTCTACATCAGTTGATATGACTTTGTTTTCTTCTTTAAGCCTGTTGATGTGATGGATTGTATTCATTGATTTTTAAATGTTGAACCAGCTTTGCATACCTGGAATAAATTCAATTGATCATTATGTATGATTCTTTTTAGACATTGTTGGGTACAGTTTACTAACATTTTGCTGAGGATTTTTTTCATCTATGTTCATGAAACATACTGGTGTTCGGTTTTCCTTTCTTATGATGTCTTTAACACTTTTGATATTAGGGTAATTAATATTGGTCTCATAAAATGAGTTAAGAAGTGTTCTCTCAGAGATCCAGCTTTGAGAGTGAGGAGAGGGTTTATCATGCACATGTACAGAACACTGTAAGTATCACACTATAATTGTTGTTACTACTATTACGTGCCAACAGGTGACGCTGTTATCTATTGACTGAGTTCACCCCTTCCAGCCTAGGACCCTCCAGCCCCACCCTTGCTGCCTTAATTCTGCACTCCTGTCATTTCTTTTTTTTTTTTTTTTTTTTTTTTTTTTGCGGTACGCGGGATTCTCACTGTTGTGGCCTCTCCCGCTGCGGAGCACAGGCTCCGGACGCACAGGCTCAGCGGCCATGGCTCACGGGCCCAGCCGCTCCGCGGCATGTGGGATCTTCCCGGACCGGGGCACGAACCCGTGTCCCCTGCATCGGCAGGCGGACCCCCAACCACTGCGCCACCAGGGAAGCCCACTCCTGTCATTTCTGTCTCTCTGCTATTCAGTTTACCCTCTTGATCTCTGGGCTCATTAAGCCTCTACTATATGAAATTCCTTCTCTGACCTAGAGTCACCTTATCTGGAGATAGTGGGGTGGCTATCTTTCTGCTGCCTTTGAAATATCCACAAACTTCTGCACTTTTGAAAGGGAAGGGGAGGAGGAACATGAGTCATTGATGATCCAAGGTCTTTGCCTCTATGCTTTTTGAAGGTTGTGGGATCTTGGTCTTGGTCTCACTATAGAGTGAGAGGGGACTGAACTGTTTTAATGTGATCTAGTCATCACTGAAACTATGTCTGTAACAGGTCCTACCTAGGAAAGCTCAGTGCTCCAGCTTGGGTAACTTTCCGCTGCTTAGCAAGACCCAAAGGCAATGGGGAAGAGAGCTCCCTCCCCAAGGATAAGGATCTTACCTCGGTCCCAGGAATCCAGAGCTCGTCATCTTTACTGTGTCCACAAAGGCCCCCAAAGCAACATCTGCTCAGCCCAACAGAAGTCACTCTACTACCCAGAGGACAAGCTGTGTAAAGACAGGTAATTATAAATCAAGTCTCATTACTGTCTCTGGCTTGGCACCATCAAGCACAGTAACCAGGCTTTGAATGGTCCACGTCCCAGGTTTCATCATCAGCCCAGCTGGCATCCCTTTCACCACCAACCCTCAGCTTACCTAATTTCTCTTTACTGTAGTCCTCAGGTCCACTTCTTGTTCGCTCTTATGCTCTCAAATCTCCACTACGTCAAATCTCCACTACGTGAAATATTTTAACCTTCCCTAGATGGCTCCACATCTCTCTCTCTCTCTCTTTCTCTCTCTGTCTCTCTCTCTCTCTTTTGTGGAAGAAAGTACAGCAGTGATGTTTCATGGAAGCTTCTGTTTACTCTCTGATTCTCTTTTCTTCTCCCACTATTCAACATTTAGATGGTTCACCAAAGCCCTCACTTTCTCCACCCACTATGCCGGTTTCTCTTGTCTCTTGGTACTTTGAGTTCTTTCTCTTAGTTTTCTTTCTATTTCTCATAATATATAATAATAATTATCCCAGTCAAGCTGTATTTGGAGAGATGCTGGCTAGAGCTGCTTGACCTCAGCCACAGGGGATCAGCTACTTGGGAGCCGCCTGGGAGAGCCAGGTGGCCCTGCAGGGTCTGCACGTGGGCTCCCCCTGCAGCCTGCCCAGTGCTCTGCATTTCGTAGGGACACTGAGTTTGATAGTAATTGTTCATAACCCAGGCTTCCTTCATCACCTCTCCCCTGAGAGTCCGAGCACTGTGATTGGCAGGGGAGTCAGCATCAGGTCAGAAGGGGAAAAAGAGATGCAGACTTGGGAAAGACTTGGCACCTATGAGCGCTCTGAGACACCAGTTCTCCTTTTAATCCCGTATCGTCCGATAGCCGCTCTCCACACCATGAGTCTGACTTCCTCCAGGGATGGAATTGAAAACACACGCTCTGGAACCCAACAGAGTAACATCCTTTGGGTGTTATTAGTCTTGTTAAGGAAGCTGGGTTTGAGAATAGAATTCTCTTTTTTCAGGAGAAAAGAAGGAATTTATTTTAAACCAACCAGTAAAAATATCTGTCAAACTATCTAACATAATTGCCCAAAGATACCAATCTTAGTAACTCAGAAAAAAATGATTCTGTTGGATCAGTAATAAAGAAAGCTGATTTTACCTCTAGTATTTTCTTTACTTTTCTTTTTACATTGTGGGAAAATATACACCACATAAAGCTTACCATTCTAGCCATTTTTAAGTGTAAAATTCAGTGGCATCAAGTACATTCACAGTGTTGTATATCCATCATTACTATCCATTTCCAGAATTTTTCATCATTGCAAATTCTGTACCCATTAAACAATAACTCCCCTTTCCTCACTCCCCCTAACACTTGGACTTTTATGCTACTTTCTGTCTCTATTAATTTGCCTAGTCTAGGCACCACATGAGTGGGATCATGTAATATTTGTTCTTTCGTGTCTGGCTTATTTCACTTAGAACGATGTCTTTGAAAAGGAAGTTCTTATGCATGCTTCCCTTCTCTTTATCACCCTGATCTCAAAAAATTAAAGCTCTTTTTGAAACTATTGGTGGAGCCTTGAGTAAGAACGGAGGTGTCAGTCTATGAGCCCTGGGCAATAATGGAGATGTCAGTCTATGAAGATGAAGCATAGAAGCAAAGCAAGTCTGTAAAGAGCAGACTCCCCTGGAGTTCCAAGTTCACCTATCTTGAGTACTGGGAGAGCCCCAGCTGAGAGCGAAGACAAGGCAAGAGAATTTCATCAGCCAGTCCACAGAGATACCAAGCAATTCAAATAGGAAAATGACAGCTTGTCTCTCTCTTCCAGATGCTGGGGTTTCTCTGTACTGGAGGGTGAATCCCCTGAGCTCTGGTCTGCTTGGAAAGGCGACAAGAAGGTAGGGTCAAAATAGAGTAGTTAAAATGCCCAAGTGGGACTTCCCTGGTGGCGCAGTGGTTAAGAATCCACCTGCCAGTGCAGGGGACATGGGTTTGATCCCTGGTCCAGGAAGATCCCACATGCTGCGGAGCAATTAAGCCCGTGCAGAACAACTACTGACCCTGCGCTCTAGAGCCCAAGAGCCACAACTACTGAGCCCGTGTGCCGCAACTACTGAATCCCGTGCGCCTAGAACCCGTGCTCCGCTGCAAGAGAAGCCACCGCAGTGAGAAGCCTGCGCACCGCAACAAGCAGTAGCCCCCACTTGCAACTAGAGAAAGCCCGCGTGCAACAACAAAGACCCATCGCAGCCAAAAATTAATTTAATTTAATTTAAAAAAATAAAATGCCCAAGTGAGTCCTGCCTCCTAGCTTCTACATTCTTCCTCTCCCAACTCACTCCCATCTTTTAAAAATTTATGGGGTAGGAGTTGAAAGGGGAAAGTTTGAAGTAGAAGAAAGTAGTATGTGGGAAGGAAATGAGAAAGAAGACGTAGGAAATCTAGCCTCTTGACTGTGTGGCATCTTCTGTCCTGCTCCATCAAGACAGAGTGGGAGGACACCACTGGCATGTGTGTGGAGGGGAGCACATTGCTTGGAAAAAATGAGATTTAGGCCAAATGGCCACTTATTTGCTGTGGGACCTCATCTTTCTAATGAATAAACTAACCCTAGTTTACCTGCTTCTTTTTGTCGTAGGGAGATGTATTAATTCACTACAGCTGCTGTAACAAAATACTACAAACTGGGTGGCTTAAACAATAGACATTTATTGTCTCACAGTTCTGGAGGCAGAAGTCTGACATCAAAGTGTCAGCAGGGCCATGCTCCCTCTGGAGGCTCTAGGGAAGGATCTGTTCCAGGTCTTTCTCCTAGTTTCTGGTAGTTCATTGGCTTATGGCTCCAATGTTCACATGACTTCCTTCCCCTGTGTGTGTGTGTGTGTGTGTGTGTGTGTGTGTGTGTGTGTGTTTTCAAAAAAGGCATTCTTTTCATGAGGACACTAGTCATTGAATTAGGGGCCCACCTTACTCTAGTATGACCTCTGATTTTAATTGATTACATCTACAGTGACCCCATCTCCAAATATAGTCACATTATAAGGTACTGGGGTGAAAACTTCATCATATGAGTTTTTCAGGGACACAATTCAACCCATAACAGGAATGATCCCATTGTTTTAATTAGCACCTTTCCTATGGTAACCTCTCAGCACTGAGATTTGGAGAGAGATAATCATGCCCCTCCAAGACCTATCCCAAGAAGGGAGCATCTTCTGCTCTATCCTGTCCTGTCTGGTCCCAAAGATGAGTTCTTACCCTTGGTAGGGACTGCAGAGCAAATGCCCAGCAAGACAATAATCCTCCTGGCTCTCACCAAGGTGCCATTTCTCCTCATACTCTCGCCGCAAGTTCTCATTTGTGGACCACTCCATGGGGCCACCATCACTGTGTGCTGATTGTCATGTTCTTGTCAATGTTTTTAGATTTCCTTTTAGGTTTATCCTGTCTCTCCCTGGAAATTCTAGGCCCTAAGGTAAGGAGAAGATCAGGAGCTGTCCACGGTCCATTGATAAACAAGTCCTGAAGTTATCTGGCTGCTTCCTACAAAGAACTTGACCATCCAATGACATCCAGAATATGTGAGCCGGGTAGAGAAGGAGGTGAGGGCCAACTACTGGGCCTAGCCTGCCAGTAAGGCCTCCACGGGGCAGCCAGAGGGCAGTGTTTGGCTACCTAGAACCTGGGAGGGAGGAATCCCTATGAGGGAGCAGAGGCCCTGGAAATGAGGGTGGGGCTGGGACCAGCAGGGATTATTAAAGCAAATCCCCTCTTTAATGATCATTTTCAGGACTTCCAAACCTTCTCAGGTATATTCAGCTCTGTCTTAACCCTAGGAGCTTAGAGGAGACTCCTTCTAATAGCTACTTTGTAGGGACAGAAATTTTCTTGGGAGACAAAGGACAGTCAAGTTGGATAAAAGAGAAAAAAATTACCCAAGGTGCTAGATAACAGTTTCTGTAGGAGGAACACAGAAAATTGTCACAGTGGCTTGAAACAATGACTCATCTAGCCCAGTATTTTGTTGCTAGGGCTGAAAAAACAAGAATCATTTGATGGGGAAAATAAAAGCTGGGTGGGCAGAAGACCTTGTGAGACAAGGAAAAAACGGGTAGATAAGGTGAATGTTATTAAATGTTACTAAAAGGATGTCTTTGACAACGACCTCAGCCTTTGTATGAGGTGGGATGGCCTCTAAGAGGCTTCCAAAACCATGCCTCATGGATAGATTGACAGAAGGACCAAGAGCTTGAACTTAGGAATCACACAGACCTGGGTTGGAATCCTGTCCTCCTGAGTCTCAGTTTTATTTCCTTTACAGTGGAAACATTTCTCCCATGGGGGATTATTATAGCAATTTCATGAGATCATATGATAGTATATACAAAATATCTAGTACCATGCCTTGCCCGTTGTAGAGACTGAGCAAAAGGTAGTGTTTATAATTTACTTAAGCACCAATAGAAGGCAAAACGGGGCTTCTTAGTTACCAAAATGATGAACACATGGCTATGCAGGCATACTGAAGCGATGAGCAATAAAACCAGGCTGAGGAAAAAAATAATAATAATATTAATAAATAAATAAATACAGGCTAAGCAAAATCTCAGATGGGAAAGAGACTTCAGCTGCTTTTCTGGGCTGTTGGTTTATGATCACATGGGGCACACGCCTATTCATTCTTTCTCACCCAGATGAATTCTGGCCTGGAGGCTAGAAAGGTATAACTGTCAATCATGCTGTCACCTAAGAGAAGCAATGTGCTGTCTTTCCTGGGTGTACTCTGTGTATGTTGGCCAATAGACAGGGCTGGTGGGACCCAGTCCTGCAGAGCAGCTGCATCACTATCACCTGAATAAGTGATTAGAGCTGAACTTCTTGGCTCTCCCCTAGCGTTATACAACCAGTACCCACTGTGGGGTACGCACGAACCCTCAGAAATGCCCTCCCTAAAGAGGCTAGGGGTACCAGGGCCTCTGTGAGGCTGCCTTGTTGGGGAAAACTTCATGAGTACCACCTACTTCCTAACCAGTTACAACCCTTTTCTGTAAGCATTTACTATGCTCCCACCATGTTCTGACTCCTTTTTGCTCCTTTGCATTTCCTGGCCCTAAAATGTTTTTATACTGATATGAGAAAGAGGTTGAAAGTCTTAAGGAAAATAATGCATGAGGTGGAATTTTTGTATTAAGGGTGGGTTGGGGTTTTGTGTTTTGTTTTGTTTTGTTTTTTTCATTGCTTAGTGATTTATTCTCTCTCTCTCTCTCTTTTATTTTTTTTTGGCCGTGCCCCATGGCTTGTGGGATCTTAGTTCCCCAACCAGGGATTGAACCCAGGCCACTGCAGTGAAAGTGTCAAGTCCTTATCACTGGACTGCCAGGGAATTCCTGATTTATCCTCTTAAGTTTCCATCAGCAGGTGGAATGGAAGACCCCTCCCACCCTGGCACCTTGGGTAACCAAGGCATTATCCTCCTTCACTGCCTGCTCTGCCTGGAGGGCCCGCACATCAGTGCCTTCTTTCCCGAGGTACTCCAGAGTTGATGGGGTACCTTCAAGGCCTCACTCATCCCTCAGCCAATTGCAAGGGTCTGCACACCTGTCTCCACAATTTCCTTCACATCGGCAGGCTGTACACCAGGAGAACGCTCAGTTCTGTCTCTCTCCTATCTCCAGCCCAACTTCCCCCTGGCCGCACTTTGCAGCCCTTATAGATTTTAGTAGAGTTTTGTATTTTCATTTGCCCCCATGAGAGGGAAGCAATTTCAGGGGAAGATATAAGGAACTTAACTGAACTCCAACGCCCTCTGTCCTCAGAGCTGCGATCCCAAATGGCTCTGTGCTTTATCTCTCACCTTGGTGTGTTCAGGGCCTCTTGGCTAGGCCAAGGGTGTTTCATTATAATGGGTTTATTTTTAGTTTGGGGGAAGAGACAAATTCATTTAGGAATGTGGAGAAGTCAGAAGCAAGAAGGAAGGTGGGTGGGACAAAGAGAATAAACAAGGAGAAGGGAAATGAATGCTTAGTGGAATCTGTATAGCAGTAAACATTAGGGTAACTGGATAGACCTTCCCATTTGTCTGTCATGGCTAGGAAGAACTTGGTCTCACATCTTAGAGAAGAGCAGATTGGAAATCTAACTGCCTTGCAATTCCATGGGTAGTAACTCCCAGGAAGAGAAGCCATCCTAATCCTTCCAGGGGAATTCAAACACCAAGCTCGAAAGGTCTAAAGTCACAGTTAAAATGAGCTGACATCCTCATGTTTGCCCCTAAATCTGGGAATCCAGAGTTCAGAAGAGACGTTCCTCTGAATGACCTTGTCCTGGCCACAGGGGCCAGATGGGAGTGGGGACACTTATGCTTGTTCGGCAGCACAGTGAGAAAGGGGGAGAGCCATGGCTTCAAGCACTTGGTTTGGAGGCGAGGTGTGTGATGGGGAGAACAGAGCGAGTGGGGTACTCCTCTGTAGAGCTTGGTCCCAAATGAGTGGGTGGGATTAGGCTGCTTGAGGAATAAAATGTTTTACTCTTCTAGGGCCTCAGAATTTTGACTTTATCATTTGGTTTGCAATGAAGACTTTCTAAGTTCTGGGAGCAGGAGAATGTTCCAGGGTTAGATCCTCTCATTTTGGAACAGGATAACATTGAAATGACTACAATCCCAAAAGATGACTTGAGGGCAGACAAACCAAATGATGTCACAGTACCTCCAGGAATTGTTGCTATTAATGTGAAAGGCAAAATAATAAAGCTCCTAGAAGATAATAGAGGACAATACCTTTATGACCAAATACCAGTCATACATATTTAAAAATGCTTAGCTTCATTAGAAATCAGGGAAATGCAAATTAAGGCCATAATGAGAATACTACTGCCCCTCTACCAAAATGTTTGGAATTTTTTTTTTTTTTTTTGCGGTACACGGGCCTCTCACTGTTGTGGCCTCTCCCGTTGCGGAGCACAGGCTCCGGACGCGCAGGCTCAGCGGCCATGGCCCACGGGCCC
>NW_006770074.1:415536-421329 GCF_000442215.2 Lipotes vexillifer
CACGAACCCGTGTCCCCTGCATCGGCAGGCGGACTCTCAAGCACTGCGCCACCAGGGAAGCCCAAAATGTTTGGAATTTAAAAAGACTGATAGGGACCTCCCTGGTGGCGCAGTGGTTAAGAATCCACCTGCCAATGCCGGGGACACGGGTTCGAGCACTGGTCCGGGAAGATCCCACATGCTGCAGAGCAACTAAGCCAGTGTGCCACAGCTACAGAGCCTGTGCTCTAGAGCCCACGAGCCACAACTACTGAGCCCACGCGCCACAACTACTGAAGCCCGCGTGCCTAGAGCCTGTGCTCCGCAACAAGAGAAGCCACCACAAAGAGAAGCCCGCACACAGCAATGAAGAGGAGGCCCCGCTCCCCGACTTGCTGCAGCTAGAGAAATCTCCCACGCAGCAACTTAGATCCGACGCAGCCAAATAAATAAATTAATGATAAATTTTTAAAAGAAGACTGATAATATCAAATGCTGGTGAGGATATGGAATAATTAGAACTCTCGTGTACTGCTGGAGACAGTCTGATTGGCACACCCACTTTGAAAAAACTTTGGCATTATCTACCAAAGTTAAAGATATTCATAACTTATGACCCCTATATATTCCCCAAAGAAACGCACGTTCGTGGTTTTATGCGCTAAGTTTGAAGCGCATAATATATATGTATATTTATAGCAATAGTGCCAGGAACAGGATTGTATCCAGTTTTTAGCTACTATAAATAAACATTCATGAACATGCGTTTCTTATTTTGTTATGCTTGTGGATTCTGTGGGTCAGAAGGTCAGAAAGGGCCTGGAGGGGATTGCTTGTCTCAGCTCTGCAATGTCTGTGACTTCTGTGGGAGACTCAAAGGCTGTGGCTCAGTGGTGAGGGGCTGAAATCATCTAAAGCCTTCTTCCTCATACAGCTGTACCACCAGGGAATTCCCAAAATATCATGGAAGACACAAATACATGCATGCTTCTGGATTTTTTTTTTTTTTAGCTGCGCCACACGGCTTGCAGGATCTCAGTTTCCCGACCAGGGATTGAACCCCGGCTACAGTAGTGAAAGCCCAGAATCCTAACTACTAGGCCACCAGGGAACAGAATATGTGTATATATTTTGGCTGCGGGCTTGTGGGATCTCAGTTCCCCGACCAGGGTTTGAACCCAGGCAACAGCAGTGAGAGCCCAGATTCCTAACCACTAGGCAACAACTGGCTGTTGATGCCAGCTGTTGGCCAGGAACTAAGCTGGGGCAGTTGACCAGCACACCTGAATGCAGCCGCTCCATGGTGTAGCTTGGGCTTTCACCCAGCTTGGTGGCAAGTGCAAGCATCCCCAAAGAACAAGGTGGAAGTGCAAGGCATACTTTATGAAGTGACTTAGAAGTTACCTCTGCTGCACTCTGTTGGTTAAGGCAGAGCAAAGGCCTTCAAGGGGAGGGGACATAGATTCCACCTTTTAATGGGAGGAATGTTGAGGTCACTTTATAAAAACAACATGTGTGTTGAGAGATATTTCTGTGGCCATCTTTGGAAAACACAATCTGCCACAAGCCAACTATCCATCAACAGGAGAATGGATAAACCTAGCGTGGTATAGTCATTATTATGGAATACTATACAACAATGAAGATGACAAACAACAGCTATATGTAATAATGTGGATGAATTTCACGAACATAATGCTGAGCAAAAGAAACCACATGAAGGGATACATATTGTTTAATTTCAGTTATAAATTTTAAAAAACACAAGCAAAATTATAGTGTTTTAAGATACAGGCTTAGGAAGAGCAGCAATTAAAAGGGCAGTTTCTGGCAATGCTGGCCATTCATCTTCTTGACTTAGGTAGTAATTACATTAGTGTTCACTTTGTGATAAATCATTAAGGTGTACATTTTTGTTTGGAGCACTTTCTTGTGTCTTATATTTCACAAGAAAAAGGGTAAGAAATTAATCTTCTGGCACTGAAAACTAAGTTTATTTGAAAAAGAATTCACTCTGAACTTTAGAAATGATACCCAGCAAACCAACAGAACATTAAACTCTGTCTCCATCTCTAAAAATTCTGTTGGGTTCTTTTTAAGTTATAAATGTCTTCTTACCTTGTTAAAATCAATATGCAAAACTATTTCGTGTCATGGTTTTTACATTGCACTATAAAGATAGTTTACATACGTGTCATTTTTTAAAGCTACCTAGTATTTTATTGTTTACATATCATAAGTTTTCTTAGCTATTTTCATATCTTTGGGGCTATGAGTAACTTCAAATTCTCTAGATCATCATCGTTATCACTCACCTTATTAAGAACTCCCTAGATCATAGGCACTGTAAATAGAACTTTTCATTCATCATCTCACAGCAACCTAATGAGACAGGCACGACTTTTATTCCCATTTTTACTGCCGAGGAAACTGAGACTTAGGAGGTTGTGTAACTTGTAAGTTTCACAAAGTATAGGTTCCACAAACAATTCATACCTTGGCAAACACATTCCAGAGCACTTCCTCTCAACCCCTTTGACTTAATACTTGCTTTGGACTCCTCCCATTCTGCCCCAGGACATTTTTTCCCTTGAGATTTCCGGAAGTGGAATTGCCAGGTCAGAAGACGGAAACAATTTTAGAATATTCCAGATTGTTCTCTATACACCCTGAACCAAAGTACACCGATATCAGGAGGGTTTAATAAAGGGTCAGGATCATGTCAAGTTTATGGATTCCAATTTTAGAGTCTCCCTGTATGACTTCCCTCACCAAAATGGTAGGGGCTAGGGAATGCCTAAATATTATTCTCTATACTTGACCTACTTAGAATATCTTACAGGGTCTTGTTTTCCCTTTCTTAACTGTTTTGGTTGACTATCTGTACCTGGGAGGAAGTAATTAGGTATTTCCCCTTAGTGGTTGTTGTTGTTGTTGTTTTTTTGGCTGCCCTGCGTGGCTTGAAGGATCTTAGTTCCCCGACCAGGGATTGAACCTGGGCCCTCGGCAGTGACAGCGCCGAGCCCTAACCACTGGACCACAGAAAATTCCCAAGAAATAGGTATTGTGACCCCCTTTTTTAGAGCAGATTTTTTTCTTTATAATGATTCCTTTTTTCCACCACAGAACCTTTCACTGAGTTACTATCCAATAGTATTCCTTTAAGTTTTCTGTGACCTTTTAATAAGAAAAAGCCACATTTCTTCATCTCATAAAACTCTACTGCAAACATTGCCATCATATTACTTGTTGCTCTTTAGATAAAGAGTCATGTAATGACAACCTTCTAGAATTCAATGTCAAGGGAAAAGTTTGTTTTTTCCCATAAAATAATATCCTTCCTTTGATCACACAGTGATAATTATATAACCTAATGTGTCTTTTTTGTATTTGCCTTGGTTGCAAGTACCTCTAATCCAAATTTAAAGTTCAGCCATCATAATGATCCCATCCTGAGTTTCTGATATTAAAATGTAAGCTTCCCCCAAAATAAATTAGTTAATTAAAAAAATAAAATATAAGCTTCCAGGAGGCTGAGATGTTGTCCATCTTGTTCCTATTGCAGGCACAGAACTCCAGGCAGAGGGAAATATCTCAAAAGCTTTATACATATTGGGAAGGAGACTCTTTTTTTGTTTTATGGCCATGCCACACTGTTTGTGGGATCTCAGTTCCCCCACCAGGGATTGAACCTGGGCCACGGCAGTGAAAGCACTGAATCCTAACCACTAGGGCATGAGGGAACTCCAGAGACTTTATGTATATATGGAATCTAAAAAAAAAAAAAGTGGTTCTAATGAACCTAGGGGCAGGACAGGAATAAAGACACAGACATAGAGAATGGACTTGAGGACACGGGGAGGGGGAAGAGTAAGCTGGGACGAAGTGAGAGAGTGGCATGGACATATATACACTACCACATGTAAAATAGGTAGCTAGTGGGAAGCAGCTGCATAGCAGAGGGAGATCAGCTCTGTGCTCTGTGACCACCTAGAGGAGTGGGATAGGGAGGGTGAGAGGGAGATGCAAGAGGGAGGAGATATGGGGATATATGTATATGTATAGCTGATTCACTTTGTTATACAGCAGAAACTAACACATCATTGTAAAGCAATTATATTCCAATAAAGATGTTAAAAAAATAAAAATAAAAACCAACCTAGGGCTTCCTTGGTGGCACAGTGGTTAAGAATCTACCTGCCAATGCAAGGGACATGGGTTTGAGCCCTGGCCAGGGAAGATCCCACACACTGCAGAGCAACTAAGCCCACGAGCCACAACTACTGAGCCCACGTGCCACAACTGCGTGCCTAGAGCCCGCGCTCCAGAACAAGAGGAGCCACGACAATGAGAAGCCCGTGCACCGCAACAAAGAGTAGCCCCTGCTCACCGCAACTAGAGAAAGCCCGCGTGCAGCAATGAAGACCTGATGCAGCCCAAAATAAATAAATAAATAAATAAATTAAAAATAAAACAACATAGAATATTCTGGTATCAGATATGACAGCAAGATTTAAGTTTGATCACCTAGACTGGTGATTAAATACAACAGTCACTAGCCTCAGGTGGCTACTTAAACTTAATTTAAATTAATTTAAATTAAATAACATTAAAAATTCAGTTCCTCAGTTGCACTAGCCACATTTCAAATGCTCATTAACCACATGTGGCTATTGCCTACTGTGTTGGACAGAGCATATATAGAATGTTTCCATCGCTGCAGAAAGTTCTTTTGGACAGGGCTGATCTAGACAACTTGGGTTTATGATGCTTTTCTTTTATTATTTTTAAAAATATTATTTATTTATTTATTTATTTTGGCTGTGCCGGGTCTTAGTTGCGGCACGTGGGATCTTCGTTGTGGCATGCATGCCAGATCTAGTTCCCCAACCAGGGATCGAACCCGGGTCCCCTGCATTGGGAGGACAGAGTTACCCACTGGACTACCAGGGAAGTCCCATATGAGGCTTTTCTTCTAGATGAGCATAGTACAGTAAAACATTGTATTAACTCAGACTGTCATAGCAAGATAACAGACAGGATGACTCGAGAAACAGAAACCTATTTTCTCACAGTTCTAGAGGCTAGAAGTCCAAGATCAAGGTGCCAGGGTTGATTTCTGGCGAGACCTCTCTTTCTGGCTTGCAGACAACCACCTTCTTGCTGTGTCTTCACGTGGCCTTTCCTCTGTACACTTGCAGGCGGGGAGGGGGGGGGGAGGGAGAGACGGAGAGAGAGCTGGCTCCTCTTCCTTTTCTTATGAGGGTACCAATCCTATTGGGTTAGGAAACCACTCTTTTAACCTTAATTACCTCCATAAAGGCCCTATCTCCAAATACAGTCACATTGGGGGTTTGGGCTTCAACTTATGAATTTTGGGGAACACAGTTCTGTCTGTAACAAAGTTTAAAAAGAAGGAGAAGGAAGAAGAGGAGGTGAAGGAGGAGGAAGAGGAAGTCAGAGCCGGATGGCGAGGGCCTCCTGTGCTACGCTAAGCAGCTGAAACTCTGTCTGAAGCAGAAGGGGAGCCACTATAATGGTAAGGAGGGAGTCTGTGTGATTGAAATGTGCATCTCAGAAAGAACAGCAAGTTGACAGTAAGGAGGGTGGGTTGAAGTTGGAGAGGGGCTTGGAAGAATGGAAGCAGGGGGCTTCCCTGGTGGCGCAGTGGTTGAGAGTCCGCCTGCCCATGCAGGGGACACGGGTTCGTGCCCCGGTCCAGGAAGATCCCACATGCCACGGAGCAACTAAGCCCGTGAGCCATGGCCGCTGAGCCTGTGCGTCCGGAGCCTGTGCTCCGCAACGGTAGAGGCC
>NW_006770074.1:421464-421814 GCF_000442215.2 Lipotes vexillifer
AAAAAAAAAAAAAAAAAAAAAAAGATAGTTAGTCTAGTGCTGAATTTCCTCCCCTTTACTCAAAGGAAGCTCACTGAAGAGTTGAAAACTCTTTCATTGAAGCCTCTGGATTCTATAGGTGCAGATCGAGGTTGAGGCAGCATGTCTGGCTACCCTAGAAGCAGGGTAGTTAAATGGTTGAGAGCAGACTATGGTCAGAAATTTCAGCGTTCCCATCTTGACTCTATCCCTTATTACCAATTGACTTACAGTTGGTTGCTCACCTTTTCGAAGCATTAATGTCCTCCATTGTGGAAAGAGACTGATTATTTCACAGCATTGTTCTAAGGATTAAATTATGTAATGTAGGG
>NW_006770074.1:421843-422456 GCF_000442215.2 Lipotes vexillifer
TAGTATTTAGCTCAATATATTTTGGCCATTATTACTACTGGGGATATATTTCCTGGATTTACTCTCAAAGGAGTACAGAAAATAGGGTGTTTGTTTGTTTAAATGAATCTTGTCCATCTCTAGATTGTGTGTGTGTGTGTGGGGGGGGTGGTATGTGTTCATGTTCTCCACCACACAGGAGTCACCTTTAAGGTTTTCTAAGTCTCCTTCCATTACTAATGGCAGAGTGAACATGAGTTTTAGTCACAAGAACTAGTGTCAAATCCCTTCTCTACTAATTCTCTAGCTGTGTGACCTGCAACAAACATCCTACTTGAATCTATAGTTCCTTACAGGTGAAATGAATATGGTAATACTTTTCTGTCATTCATTTATTTTGTTGTATTTTATTTGGCTGCGCCGAACAGCCTGCAGGATCCTAGTTCGCCGACCAGGGATCAAACTCTGTGCTGTCTGCAGTGGAAGTGCGGAGTCTTAACCACTGGACCACCAGGGAAGTCCCTGTCATTCATTTATTCACAGATATATACTGAGCAGCTGTCTGTCCAGGCACGGCCTCAGAATTCCATTGTAAGGAAATTAGACACAGTCTGATGACATTTTCAAAGGGAAA
>NW_006770074.1:422666-447937 GCF_000442215.2 Lipotes vexillifer
GGGAAAGAGACAATGATACTACAGTCTCATAAGTGCTCTAAGAGATCAAGAGTAGGAGAAAAAACAAAACAATCCTACCCTGAGGAAAGGCATTCTTCTCAATGCCTTCCAGGGGAGACATTCTGATTTCTAAGTGGGGAGTTGAAGGATGGGGAAACAGGGGAAGTGAGTCAGGGCAGGGAGGAGGAAAGAGGGATGGAAAGAGTGCTCCAGGCAGACAGAAAAGTAGGCACAAAGCCCTGGAGGCCAAGGAGTGTGGTCTTGAAAGGCCAAAACCAAGTTCACTTGGCCTGGGCACACTGTGGAAGGGTAGAGTTGTGAGAGAAGAGCTGGTGTAGAGAAATCACGGGAGGGGCTTAGGGAGTAGAAAGACCTGATCAGATCTGCATTTTAGAAATATCACTTAGGCTGCAGTAGGAAGAATGGGTGGGGTGTACGTAAAGGAATCTCCCTGATGTCAGGGAGCTCTATTATAAGCCTAGTGCAGCGACCCGGCTGAAAATATGTCAGGCTTAAGCAATAGGAGATACTTAATAGTAATCACAGCAAATTTAACGCATATATCCAGGCAGTGTTCTGTATGTTTAGCATATACTAATGCATACAATCCTCAAGACCAGAACAACCCTAGGAGGTAAGTCCTATTATCATCTTTATTTTACAGAGGAGAAATCCATGGAACAGAGATACCACACAGCCTGCTCAAGGTTATATAGTGTTGGGATGTGAACCCAGGTGGTCTTGCTCCAGGTCGGGCTTATGTGCTACACCGCACTGCTGTAGATCTAACAGATTTCCGAGATTGACTAAGAATTAAGGAACGAGGTAGAGAGAGGAGTCACAGATGATCTCCAGATTTCTGGCTTGTAACTGGGTAGCTTTTCATCTCATTATTTGAGCTGAGACACAAATAGGAGGAGGCTAGGAAGGAAAGATAATGAGCTCCTCATGAGACATGTTGAATTTGAATTCCCAAGGTGACAGCCACGGGCTGATATCCAGAGTATCATTGTACATATGGGTCTGGAGAGCAAGGGATTTATTTTAACAGGAGTTATCTATTTGGGAATCATTAGCATGCAGCCATGAGAATGGATTAGATGTCTCAGGAAGAATGTTTTGCACTAGAAAAGAAGATACTTTGAGAAGAACCCAGGGGAACATCAATATTAAGGGGTAGGCAAAAGGAGAGTCATTTACAATGGAGATAGATGGGAGGAATATAAGAAATATGGGAAGGAAAGAGACATTTCAAGGAGTACGATGTCAAATGCTATGGAGAGCTCAGCTAAGTGACTGCCGAATGTGAAAAGTGTCCATTGAATGTAGTCACAACAAGGTCAGTCATGAGTGACCTTGGAGAGAACAGTTTCAGTAAGTTGATAAGAGCAATAGTCAGAGTGCAGGGAGCTGAGGACTGAATGCAGGGTGAGGATGTAGAGGCAACAAACACAAAGAATTTCACCAGGAGGGTTTGCCTATGAAGGGAGGAGAGAGCCATCTGGAGAGGGATGTGGAGTAAAGACTAATTTAATTAATTTATTTTTACTATGCGAGACATTTGAGAATATTTAAATATTAATGAGAAGAATCCAGGATAAACTGAGAGGCTATGAAACAGGAGAGGGAATTATCTGAGTGCCCTTGAGAAGGTGGAGGGGGTGGATCCAGGACATAGACGGAGAGTTTAGCCTAAACAGTAGGAAGTTTTTTCTTTGTAACAAGGGAGAAAAGGAGAAGAATGAGAAGGAAGATAAGTTTTTAGCTTTTGTGGTGGGAAATGGAGGGAGTTCTTTTTTTTTTTTTCTTTTGAACATCTTTATTGGAGTATAATTGCTTTACAATGGTGTGTTACTTTCTGATGTATAACAAAGTGAATCACCATATCCCCTCCCTCTGGCGTCTCCCTCCCACCCTCCCTATCCCACCCCTCTAGGTGGTCACAAAGCACCGAGCTGATGTTCCCATGCGATGCAGCTGCTTCCCACTAGCTGTCTATTTTACATTTGCTAGTGTATATAAGTCCAGGCCACCCTCTTACTTCATCTCAGCCTCCCCGTGCCCTCAAGTCCATTCTCTACGTCTGAGTCTTTATATGGAGGGAGTTCTTGATGGTTTTTATTATCCCTCCGAAGTAGGAGGCCTTACACTATTGGAGAGTGTGAGAAAGAGTGGAGTCAGGGTTAAGAGGAAAACAGAGAAGATTTAAAACAGGCCCAGGGATTTTTTTTTTTTTTTATTAATTTTTATTGGAGTATGGTTGCTTTCCAATGTTGTGTTAGCCTCCACTGCACAACAAAATGAATCAGCCATACACATACAGATATCCTCTCCATTTTGGACTTCCCTTCCATTTAGGTTACCACAGTGCATTAGGTAGAGCTCCCTTTGTTATAAAGTATGTTCCCATCAGTTGTAAAACAGACCCAGGGATTTTTAGGGCAGGGAAAATACTGTGTGATACTATATTGATGGATATATGTCCATTATACATTTGTCTAAACCCATAGAATGTACAACACCAAGAGTGACCCGTAATGTAAACTATGGACTTTGAGTGATTATGACATGTCAATATAGGTTCATCAACTGTAACAAATGGACCACGGGATGTTGATAATGAGGGAGGCTATGCCTGTGCCGGGGCAGGGAATATATGGAGAAATCTCTGTACCCTCCTCTCAGTTTTGCTGTGAAACTAAAACTGCTCTAAAAATATAGTCTCAATTAAACAACGACACACCAGACCCAATGGAGTTGGAGACCAAAGTGACTGAGGAAACAGAAGAAATTCCAGGCAATGTGTGAGGGCCTGTGAATTGTTAGTGTGGCAATGACCTGCATCTTTGAGTGTTTGCTCTAGCTAAGTGGTAGGTTTGGAGAAGGCAGAGAGATCTAGAGTTGGAGTTTTGACAGTTGAGTCCAGTGGAAGACAAATGGGGATTAGAGATGAGGATACTGGAAGGAGGAGGGCAAAAATAATGGAGTCTAAGGGACCAGGAGAAAGCAGAAAAGAGCTGATATAAAGAGGACAGAGAGGTTCAGGGACTTTGAATTCTACTTAAAGAACAGTGTGTGATAGGTAGCCTCTAAGATGATCCCCAGTGATCCTACCTACTGGTATTCATGCCCTTGTGTAATCTCCTCCCTTTGAGTGTGGGCTGCACCTAACAGAATATGGCAAGTGATGGGATGTTACTTTTTTTTTTTTGGCTGTGTTGGGTCTTTGTTGCTGTAAGTTGCAGCCAGTGGAGAGTCGAGCGGGGGCTACTCTTCATACCGGTGCTGGGGCTTGTCATTGCAGTGGCTTCTCTTGTTGCGGAGCACGGGCTCTAGGCGTACGGGCTTCAGTAGTTGTGGCGCGTGGGCTTCAGTAGTTGTGGCTCGTGGGCTCTAGAGAGCCGGCTCAGTAGTTGTGGTGCACGGGCTTAGTTCCTCTGCAACATGTGGGATCTTCCCAGACCAGGGCTCGAACCTGTGTCCCCTGCATTGGCAGGTGGGTTCTTAACGACTGCACCACCAGGGAAGTCCTGGGATGTTACTTCTGAGATTAGGTTAAAAAAGACTTGTGCTTGCCCTCTCGCTCTCTCACTCACTTGCTCTGATGCAAACCAGTTACCATGCTGTGTGCCCTACGGGGAGACCCACATAGCAGAGAACTGAGGTCCTGAATCCTGCCAATGACTGCCTGAGCGATCTTAAATGCAGATCCTCCCTTAGTCAGATGGGACCTTCAGATGAGACCAAAGCTCCCATTGATTCCAGGCTTGATTCCAGCCTTGTGAGGGAACTTGAAGCTAAGACCTGCCTAGATTCCTGACAAAAACTGTGAGATAATAAATGCTCATTGCTTTAATACTTAAGTTTTGGGGTAAATTGTTATACAGCAATAGATAACTAATACAAGGTATAAGAAGTAACTTAGTGAGAAGGGAGAAAGGACAGCAATTATGATCAGAGAATGGGGTGTTTGAGTTTACAGTTTCAGCTATGGAGCAGTTGTAATGCTTCATCTGTCCTAAAGAGGGTAGCTGAACGGGTGCAGAGGTCAAATTCACTAAAGATGAGGTCAACGCCAGGGTATTGGGTAAGTCAGGCACATAAAGGTTAAAGTCTCTCAGGATCACTGGGTGAAGAGTGTGCACCAGCTGTCAATTTCAATGAATGACAAAGTGGCATTTGGGGCAGAGAAGAAAACAACCCCAGTGAGGAGGAGGGTACTATAATCAGGTGGGATGAGCCACCACAGAGATTTTTTTTTTTTTGAAGAGGATGGCAAATTAATGGTATGGAAGGGGCACTAGGCATCTTGGATGATGCTCACCCCAAAACTTGCCTCTGGGAAAAGTGAAGCATGGGAGAATAACCTTTTCTCAAAAGAGCTACAGGGGAAACAGTGTCCTCAGCGTACGACCAAGTTTCAAGATTAAGATTAAATGGCATGAAAGTAAGACCCTTGGCTCCTCATAGTGGGCACTCGACGAATATTAGTTGTCTCTCAACATTCACGTAAACATTTATATGTCTTTTTTTTTATTTTTTTTTATTTATATGTCTTTGCTCTGCGCCTCCCTACCCCATCACTTTACTCGAGCGAGAGACTAGGGCTAGGTGAAGGGATGGGGTCGGGCGGTTGGAGGAGGCGTGGCTCCTCACCCTGCGTCAACGTTTAGAGTGTTAGCAAGGTTCTCCGCAACTTCACTGGCGCACAAGACATATCACCCCGTAAGAGACATTTATTCTTTCCACCAAAAAACATTAATCGAGCGCCTAACAAGAGCTAGTCACCGAACACACAAATGCGAGCGAGATACACTCCCGACTACAGGGAGGGCGCGCGGCCACGTTCTGGGTCAAGGCCAACATCGGTAGGTTTCACGGCGTTCAGACTTTTCCAAGTTCTTCCCACACTTTCAGCTGAGGTGAAATGTCGGAAGTCGGTGTGCACCAGTACTGAGATCCCTCTAGGATTCTGCCTCGTTGGCTCGCGGTCCCAGTCCGCTCTCCCCAACCCTGGTGCGCCCTTCTGGAAAACTGGCTTCCACGTGGGCTCCCCAGGGGCCCGCGGGGCTGGACGTAATGGGCGGGGCCAAGCCGGAGGGCGAGGCTGACCCCGCCCTTGGGGCTCCCATGGCCCACCGCGCCCCGCGGCCAGATGCTGACGTGTCCTTTCCTTTCCACTACACCTCCCGACACTACCTACTACCGCTGCCCCGGAAGTCCCGCCCCAGACTTAGCCCATCACCGCAAATCAGCTCTTTCAGCGCTTCCTGAAGCTCTCCACAGGTTTGGGGAGCAAGGGGCGGGGTTCCGCGAGCAGGGTGCCTATTGGCTTGGGGTCCGGCGGGCTCTGGGCTCTAATTGGCCGGAGAGCAGTGGCGCTCTGGCACGCTTGCGCGGCGAGTAGAACGTGTAGCGGCGGTGGAGATCGCGTCTCTTTCGCTGGCAGTCCTGCTGCTGCTCCTGTGAGCGCCCGGCGCGTCCGTCCCGTCCATCGCCCACAGCCGGTCGCCCGCCTGCTCCTCTCCGCGGCGGCCTCTCACCAACACCGACACCCACACTGACACCTCCAAGCCGGCCTACCGTCTTACTCGCTGGTTTTCCATCGCTACACATGGCCTCCTCCGCGCAGAGCAGCGGCTCCTCCGGAGGACCCGCGGTCCCCACCGTGCAGCGGGGCATCGTCAAGATGGTGAGAGCGGGGACCGGGACACCGATCCCACTGGCCACCACCGTGCGGGAGTCTGGCGCTGGCTCCTTCCCCTCCCGCCAGCCTGCATGGTCTCCCAGATCCTCTTTCCTCTGCCCCTTTCCTCACTTTTCACCCGTTCTCGGAATCCCCTCCCTAGACGCAAGCCGATACGGACTCCCCTGGGTGCCTTGCCTCCTGTACACCGTGGCATTAGGGGGTCACAGTGATTTCCGTGATCGCGGCACTCAGTCTCCTGGCTGTTTACCAGGACAGATAGATTAGTGATTGGTTAACGGGGATAATTTGTTGGTATCTGTCCTCTGATCACCCCGTCCTCTGTCCATTTTGGCATATGCTGAGTAGTTTGCAGTTTTTCAAGATCCTGACGTCAGCTCTTCCATGGAACTCTTGGAGTACTTGGTCTTCTTGAAGCTTTTATATTTTCACCGACGCTCAGTTACTTAGGCCAAGTTTTCTCGCGCTCTGGCCCTCATTTCCCGTCCTTTTCCCTCCACCTCTTGTGTCAAGTCTGTAGTCCTGAGAGCTCCTTATATTTGTGCTCCCCCTCATTTTGACTCTTAAGATGTTAGGCCGGTAGGAATCTTAGCGATCATTATTGTTCCCTCACTACAGATGAGACTAGTTTGAAGAGGGCAAGTGACTTGCCTAAGGTCACCTGGTGGTTTGGATTGGAGCCAGGACCAGAGCCCAAGTCTTCTGATTCCCAGTCCACTGCTGTAACACTGTAGATTCTGCCTGATTATATATCCCTTTCCTACATCTTTGAATGGTGAATTTAAACCCTGCAAGTGTCATTAAAAAATATTTACCCCCGGCTCCATGATAATTTTGTAGTATAAATTCTCTTTATCAATTGTCCCCTCTATTGGCCTCCCCCCAACACTCCCTAATATTGGAACCTGACACGTCTTGGTTGTTACTAGAATTTCTGGTTGTGATGACCGCAGACTTCCAGATTGCGTTTCAGACTGCAATTCTGACTTTTCCGTCAGGAAATATTCTTTACGAGATTTTGTCCCAAAGCTCTGCAGTGGTTTACTGTCTTTCACAGGATTAAAGTATTCTTCAGCTTGTGTGTATGAATTAGATTTCAAGATTTTTTTTTCCCCACTGATGCTTATGTATTCATTTCTTAGGCAATATTCTGCCTCCAGCTGAGATTCTTAGGATTTTCAATATTGCTTTCCCGTTTATTTATACATAAACGGAGAGTCAGAATTTATCAGGAACTGAAAGAAGGGAATTTCCAAGGTCCACTTATTTTCACCTCTTTGAAATACTGACTTGACCTATGAAAGGATTATCCTGAAGTGGCTTCTCTTAAATTAGCTTTTTCATTTGCACTCATCTTTCCCTTCACCATAGGAACAGAGCAGTGCTTGGCGGTCTAGTAGTGGAATTGGCAGCATTGAGTGAATCTTTCTGAGTTTTTTTCCTTTGCTAAGGCTTGAATTTTTTCTTAAAGGCCCCCCTTATTTGTGGGGTGGGAGTGGAAGGAAGCTGAACATATTTTTGCTTCTACAAATGCTGGAGGTTTCCAGGGCATCTGGATTCTATGGGGTGATGATGTCTGCCCACAGATTACTCCCGAGGATACTGAATATCAACAATCACTTGTTTATTAAGGCTCACGTCTTGAGCTGAGTATTCTATTTGTATTATCTCATTTATAATACCTAACAAGTAGATAGGATCATTGGCTACATTTTACTGGTATGTAATCTGAGGTTTAGAAAGAGTAGTTTACCCCAGGACAGGTACTTTTTAATTGGTAATGAGAGGCAGAGCTGGGACTTGAACCCCGGCCTGTCTGCTAAAGCACAGGCTCTTGAACCTCATAGTACAGTGCCTCTGACTCCAGGGCATGTCGTTAGCAGAGGGCAGGGCCGGTGATACATGGTCGCAAAATTGCAGGAAAGTGAAGCTCACTGTATTTGAGCGAAGGAAAGATTAGATGTTACTCCTGTCTTGTCCGGGTGCTGCTGTTGTGCTAAGTGACTTTATTTGGTGCTTATGGTCCTTAGGTGCAAAAGAGTGTGGTGTGGAAGACACGTTAGGGTTGGACGGAGGCTTTGAAGATGGAGTGGTAGGGTCACCTATACTGCTGTTTTTCTGTGACCAAGCTGCAAGGGGTGGGTGGCTGAGTTCCAGGCAGGGATTAGGTGAGGGAAGCTGGGTGAATTGCAGAGCGACAGGCAGAATTGTGCCAGGCTTCAAAGCCTGTCTGGAATGAAAAATCGACCCCTGGCCAGTTGCTCTGCGTGAAGTTCTTCTGCTAAGCAAAGTTGTATTTTCCTGGAGAGTAATCGTTTCCAGTGGTACCAGGAACCACTTCGTAAGAACTGCAAGGGAAGATGGGGCTCTGTGACAGAGGGAAGTGAGGAGGAAATAGTTTGATGAATAGGCAAATAGTGGCCACTGCTTTGCTTGCCTTTGGGTTGAGGGGCAGAAACTGACAAACCAGAGGCGGGCCTTTCAGGCTGAGATTTGTCTGGACTCAGGCTGAGCCGAAGGTCTCAAGGTCTAGGGTTGAGGTTTGCTGCAGTGAAGAGGAGTACTCACCCTTCCTCTTTTTTGGCCAAAGAACCATGGAAAGGCCATGGAAAGTGCAAGTTTCTTCTGGTCTCTGCCTTGCCGTCCTAGCAAGTCCTGCATTCCTTCTTTTAAGGTTGAAGAAGAAAGAGCTGAGAATGAAGTTGTAAAAAATTTTTGCATTTGCCCAGTTTTTTTAAATGACGGTAGAGGCTGCGTCTGCTATTGAGAGTGGGAGCCAAGGGACAGAGCTGGTTCTGGAATGTGTTGAAGGAGGAAGTCGGCAGTAAGTTGACACAAGCGTTGTGGGGCCCTTCTGTTACTGAGAAGGCAGTGAGAATGATGGAAAAACCGAAGGTGCATTTGTATATTTTTTGAGTTGGGATAAGACTGGCAATTGTGTGGGCAGACAAAATAGGACCTGGGAAAGTAAATGTCTCTGTCAAATCAGATATTTTCTCAAAACCCTAGAGGATTCTATCTCTGGGTTTCTTGAGTAATTACTAGACTTTCTTTAGCTGCATCAGAATATTGTCAGCACATGTTAAATAGAGGTTGGGAGAAGTCTTGGGGTACTGAGTATAAAATTCAGGCACCCTACTTAGCAGCTACTTAGGGATGGTTATTTTCGCTGGTTTTTCTGTCCCCATTTACTTCTGTCTTCGGGATAGAGCCCTATTCGAAGTCTTCACTCTAACCCTCCTATCTTATGTCTGCATGTCTTTTCAAGCAGGAGCACATAGCAGGATAAAGCCGCCGCAGTTCTTGAATCTTCTGTGCTTATCAGAAGCAGCCATGGAAGCAGCATATCTTATCCTGCTTATGGTGCGGAAGGCCAAATCTCAATTCCCATTTCACCCCGCCCCATTTAAAAGGGAAAAAGGATCCCTCTGCCAGTCTTTGGTTTTATGCTAAGAACCAAGATTCTCATTCGATGCCTAAGCCTTGGGACACCTAAAGGAGGAGATGGCCACAATTTCCTCCTTCGACAGGAATTGTGCTGCCAGGTTGTTGTGAAGCGGGATGTAGGCTTGCTTCCTAGTGAGTAGCTTTGTGGAAATTTCTCCAGTGTACAGCTTGTAGGAAATGCTGCCTATAATTTAGATCACTATAGCTAAGTGTTTCCTATTTTTCTGAGCTAAGAAGTATGTGTCTTTCCAGAGTGTAGTGGGGATACAGTAGTAGTCTATTAATCTGTTCCTTCCTATGTGCACTTAGCTCATGCAGACTGTGAAAGAAAAACCCCTTTGCTAAGCTACTTAAAACACTTTTATTCTACTATTCAAAGGGACAAGGTAGCCGAATAACAATATTTTAGTAGGGCCATTTGCAAAGAAGTGGGTGGAATAGGATGGAAGGCTTTTTTCCCTCTAGTCTTAAAATTGCCCACTTCCCAGCATGTGATCATGGTAGCTTTCAATCAAAATTGTGAGTGAAGGAGCACTAAGTTTTTGCTATGTCTTAAAGGCTTTCTGTCGTTTCTCCTGTATGAAAAGGAAGCATCCATCTGGCTCTAGTCATGCTAACAGTGGCTGCTGCCATGTACTAACTAATGATATAGAATGATGAGCAATCATATTTCCTTTCTTGAACGAATTTTATTGATCATCTGTGTCAAGCACTGTCTGGGTATTAGAGAAACAGTGGTAAAAAAGTAAATCAGATTCCTGCCCTTACGGGTTCATGGAGGAGATAGGCAATTGACAAGTAAACAAGAAGATGATAGTGTAAGATAGTGATTTCCAGTAGGGGAATGGGACAGAGTGGTTGGGAGGAAGGGAGGGGTGGCTCCTTTAGACAGGAAAGGCTTCCCTCAGCTGAGATCTGATGGACATCAAAGAACCAGCCATAGGGGAAGAGTTCCCAGCAGAGGGAACAGCAAGTGCAAAGGTCCTAGGGGTCTCCATTAGTGATTATTTTCAGAATTTTTATAGTAGCTCTTCAGTTTCTTCAAGTTCATTGTTTCACATAAATGGTATGGGTTTAACCTGAGCTATTAATATATGTGTTTTACGGTGATAAAAGGTGGAAAGGCAGCAGAGGTGATGGTTGTTCTGGTATCCTGGTGAGATCAGTAGCAGACATTAAGTCTACTGAATAAATATAACTGATGAGAGATTGATTTAAAAAAATACTTGCTCTTGGTCATATTCATGTTTCTTACAGGGCCAAGACTAAGGTTTTTTTTTTTTTTTTAAGATTTATTTATTTATTTGGGTCTTAGTTGTAGCACGTGGGATCTTTAGCTGTGGCATGCGGGATCTAGTTCCCTGACCAGAGATGGAACCCTGTAATGCCCCCTGCATTGGGAGTGCAGAGTCTTAACCGCTGGACCACCAGGGAAGTCCCAAGACTAAGGTTTTCTGACTTCCTATCAGCCAATCCTGTGTGTTCCCAGGGTATTCACCTTTCAGTGGACGGGACCTGGATGAGAAGATAAATGCCAAGAGCAGTCTTAGCAAGAGTTACATAGCAACTAGAACCTGTCAGTGTTTATGCTCCTGACATCATTTTTTTACTGCCTGGAATATAGTAGCTCTGGCCTCTGGCAACACTTAACGTAGCAAGCTTTAGGTAACAGTGATGGTGAAAAGCAAAGTAGCATGCTTCAGAGCTCAAACTAATGGTCAGGAGAGAAGAGTTTATGAGCAGTGTGGCTCATTAACAGGAGTGGGGACTCCTGAGGTCGGGTAGTGTTCAGTGCTGGTAATAACGAGGCAAATGATTTGGCGCGTCTATGCCCCAGTTTACTTGGGGAGTGAAATTTGGGAAATAAGTGAACATTTTAGTTTTCATCGGTAAGTTCAGAAGAGAAAATTGGCCAGGTTTTTGAATCCTGGTAAGAAGGTTCTAAGGCCTGTTGCGAAACTTACTTATCAGCATGGGCTAGCAGTCCAGCTGACAGGTATGGTTCTAGCAGGGTGTTCAGTAGATATTCTTTGGAATCTGGTCTTTGGATTTATTTTGTTTCATTTTTTCAAGGGAGAGCATGGCTAAATATTGCAGGAAATTTTTTGCCTTATCAGGGACAAGGAATGAAGTAAAGGGATTCAACTCTTTCTGGGGTTAGGTAGCTTTTCCTCTTATTTCTTGTTTGGAGATGGATACCCACCCAGGTCCCCCCACCGCCCCGCCCTGGTTTCTGTTGCTAATTCCTCTCCTGGGAGACTGACGTTTTGTTCTTACAGCGGAAATTGATGCAGAATCACAGGTTGTGAACATTTGATGCAGATGGAGTGTTGTGGGGATTCACTTACTTTCAGTGAGACTCACTATGATAAATAAACGTCACGTTTTTCTCACTTAGCTCTAATGTTTAGGAAAAAAAACCCCAGAGATTTCAGTTGGCCTTTTTTAAAAATTAGGAAGTTAAGCAACTTACAGGGAAAATAAACCTAATGAAAATTTAGATGACGCTTTCAGATGTCATTTTTGAGATGTTCAGTCTCTGATATAAACTGGGCTTGGCACATTTTCTCCATTTACACGCTTATGACGGAGACTTTAAGGCACCATCTCCTCTCTCTTTATGCCTTAACACAGTTTGAGGTGCTTTGCGTTCTCTTTATGTGGGAAGTAGCCTGCTCGGGATGGTCTTGTAACCCCAACCTCATGTGTAATAGGGGGAATTGAGGAGATTTGGGGAACTGTGCTTCAAGTTAATAAATCCAATGCATTAGTATTGTCTCTGGGAAGCAACCTGGAAGAGGAGAGAGATCATGGACCTGGGATTAAGGGGACACAGGTTCTAGGCCAGATGGCTGCTGTTCTGCAGCTGTGTGCTGTGGGGTAAGGTAGTCTGCCTCTCAGGCTCTTTTCTTTTCTCTTAAATGAAGTGGTTGGACTCATCGTCTCTAAGCTCCTAACAGCCCCCAAAGGCTGCAAATGTATAAGAAGGAAGCCCTATGTCACGTGTCTTTCAGGCATGAATTGAAGCTGAGAAATCTTATGCTTTCTGGTAGTCTTCACTTTGAATTGCTGCTTATCCCGCAGGAGACATATTTTCTGTTCCCATTGCTTGTTTTTTGTTTTGTTTTGTTTTGAGAAGGTAGATTAGTTGAATTATTGTTTTCTAGTGTGGAAGACCAGAGTTAGAATTTGAAGCAGACTAAGTGATCAGACACTGGAGTGGCTGGAGGGTGGATAGAATTGAGCCATGGAGATTCCTGGCTTCAGCGGTGGTGTCGGGATAGGCTAGTGGGAGTGGTTGCTTGGGACCCAGAGGAACATGGTACCAGTGGGTTTTATTTATGCAGTCTCACCTCTACTTCCGAACACCCAGCCATTCTCCTGGGGCAGCAGGTCTAGAGCTGCGAAGGGTGGGGGTGAAGAGGACACTCAGGGAACCTGTAGCTCATGGGGAGAGTTTATTCTGGTCCTGCTCTTGTTTGTGGGAGTCTGGCGGCAGCATGGGGCTTGCTTGGGTGCTGAGCTCTGGTTTTCACACTCTGAGGCCAAAGCCTCTTCCTTTAGATCATTCTCATTGTCTTGCAGATCTTTCCCACTTCCATTTCATGTGCTAGTATAGGAATCATCTTAATCTATTCTTGGTAGTTCCTCCCATGGTTTCTTCAGTTTATTTTTTATTGTAAGCTTTCTTACATCCTTTCTGGGAGTAGATTTAGAGAGAGAGAAGGAGGCCAGTGATTTTCTAAACAGGTCGTTGCATCAGGACCACCTAGAAGGCCGTTCTGAGGCACTGGATTAGAATCTCTGCAAGTGTGGCTTGGGAATCCGTATTTTATTCTTTTTTTCCCCCGCTGCGCTGCGTACCACGCGGATCTTAGTTCCCTGCAGTGGAAGCGTGGAGTCCTAACTACCAGAGGAGTGGGGAATTCCTGGGAATCCGTATTTGAAAAAAGCCACTCCTAAGTGATTCTGAAAGAGTCCGTTTGGGATTCATCCAGGGGCTGGCATTTGAGACCCACTGATCTTGTTTAACTAACTCCTGTGCTGTATGTAGTTGAAGGGGCAGGACATAAATGACAAAAGAAGTGTATGTTTTTGGGGCCAGTGCCTCTGAATTTTATATGAGAGGGGTTAGTAGCTTCTTTTTTTCTTTTTAGCACTTGTCTTGATGGCTCCCAGGACACTTTGCATTGCTTTTAATCTGTAGCTCAATATTAGACTGACGTCCTCAGGGGTCCATTTATAGTGACTCCGAGAGCCTATTCCTAGGTCATAACTGACAGCTGAGGAGTTGTTTTATATGCCTGATTTAGGCCATATGCTCATTTTAACACTCATTTGCCACTTTTCCTTCTATTTGCATAGATTCCCCAGATCTTCCTATAATTTGGCACCCATAACTTGGCACGTTATTACTATGGAAGTCTTTAGTGTCATCTACAAACATGAAGATTCTCTGTTCCTCACTTTCTGCTCTTAGAATCCTGCAGAACCACACATATGGGCTTTTTGGTTTCTCTATTTATATCCATCCTGTTTCTTGTTTATAAGCCCTGTTCTTAACAAGAACAACACCCGTAAAACCCAGAATGACAATGACCTCTGTGGTGGTCTTAGTCTTTACTTTTTTTTTTTTTTTTTTTTTTGCGGTATGTGGGCCTCTCACTGTTGTGGCCTCTCCCGTTGCGGAGCACAGGCTCCGGGCGCGCAGGCTCAGCAGCCATGGCTCACGGGCCCAGCCACTCTGCAGCATGTGGGATCTTCCCAGACCGGGGCACGAACCCGTGTCCCCTGCATCGGCAGGAGGACTCTCAACCACTGCGCCACCAGGGAAGCCCTAGTCTTTACTTTTTAAAAAAAAAAAGTTTATTTATTTATTTTTGGCACATTGGGTCTTTGTTGCTGCACGTGGGCTTTCTCTAGCTACGGTGAGCAGGGGCTGCTCGTCTTTGCGGTGCGTGGGCTTCTCATTACCGTGGCTTCTCTTGTTGCAGAGCACGGGCTCTAGGCACAAAGGCTTCAGTAGTTGTGCTTCGCGGGCTCTAGAGCGCAGGCTCAGTAGTTGTGGCACACAGGCTTAGTTGCTCCACAGCATGTGGGATCTTCCCGGACCAGGGCTCGAACCCATGTCCCCTGCATTGGCAGGCGGATTCTTAACCACTGCGCCACCAGGGAAGCCCAGTCTTTACTTTCTATTCCACTAGCTTGTCTAATTTGTAAATAAAACTTTCTTGTAATTCTCAAGTCTTTGAGGTCCTTATGATTAAGGGTCACATTTGCAGTTCCTTGGTGGCCTTTCCTTCTTTTGACCAGCAGTTTTCTGGTTCATCCCTGAAATACTTCCACATGCTCAGGTGAATGCCATCCAGTGTTAGTAATTTCATAATTATTGGTATTTAAATTTTCGACTTCATGCTTGTTCCTAAGACTTCAAACAGTATAGAAGTATGTAAAGTTAAATGCAAAAATCTCTCTCTGCCCTCCTTATGAGTTTTCTACCATTCATTCTCATTCCCTTAAGTAAATGTTCTTCCCACAGTTTTTTCACGCAGATATGTACACCATCCCTTTTTAAACAAACAAACAAACAGAAATGAGGTCGTAATGAGTCCTGTAACTTTCTTTTTTAAATTGTCATAACTATCTGTGTCATAATTATTCATCTACCTCATTCTTTAATGTTTGAGGAGTATTCCATAGTTTGGGTGTGTTTGCTTATCCACTTTTTTCCTGTTGATGTATCAACATTCTTTGATACATCTTCGTGTTCTTGTGTCGGCATTTCCCTAAGATAGATTCCTAGAAGTGCACTTAATGTTTTCGGTAGTTGTAGGGGGCGCTTTACTTAGACTTCACCTTTTTATATCCTACCAGGATCATCTTAGATTAGATTTAGGGCAATATACAGCTTATCCTCTCCTTACACTCACTAATCCTTTCACGGTTGGTAGTCTATTTCCCCAGTCAGTATCCTTGAAAACCACTGTCTTTTCAGTGGAGGGCAGGGCTCCGCTCCTGGGGATCATTAAATCACTACTGTTTAATTGCTTGAGGCCCCCAGATGTTTTGAGGTCTTGAACTTCAAGGATAGTAGGCTCTTAGAGCTTTAGCCTTATCTGCTCTCTCTGGGTTCTAGAGAGCTCCCTGGCTAAGAAAGGGTGCAACTACCTACCTATGGATGACAGGAGGAGGTCAGAGGCAAGGTCCTGTGAGAGGCCTGACTTTTCTTTCCTACAGTCTGGTACATAGCTCTTCCTCATTTTTCTTCTTGGATTAGCAGGTGGGGTGGTAGTGGTGGTGAGCCTGACACATCCTGCACGGGGAAAGTCAGCCATTTTTAGAGTTGTTCGGAGAGGCTGAACCAGGGGAGTCTTGTTTTACAGCCTTTGGTCCAGCTCATCTCAACCCTGCTGATGGTTTACCTCCAGTTTCCGGGCTTCCGGTGTGTGTGTGCCCCTCCCATATTTTTAGCATATTGGAACACTGCCTCTACTTTTATTTAGTTTCAAAATATTTGGGGCAATCACCTATTTTAAAAATTGAAATATTATTTTAAAAGGAAATGATTTCACCATTGAAAATGGGAAACCAGTATTACTTCCTGGTTACTACTTACTAGAAAGTACGTTTAGAAAAACCCCACAATGAAAACTAAACAGCGAGTGTTATTAAATTCTAGCTAGGTACAGCGTTTGGCAGCGGGCTCTCTCAAGGAAGTGTGTAACAAGTGGTAGAGATGTGCTAAAGGCTTCCTGCCGCCAAACTGAAACTTCGTTTAATGGAAAGGATTGAAAGAGAATTGAAAAGGGGACAGGAGACAGTTCTTATTTATGTATAAATATTAAATGCCGGTATATACATACAGGGATCATATACCACCTAAACCAGTTTTTCTTGGTTTGTTT
This sequence comes from Lipotes vexillifer, assembly GCF_000442215.2. Taxonomy (NCBI): domain Eukaryota; kingdom Metazoa; phylum Chordata; class Mammalia; order Artiodactyla; family Lipotidae; genus Lipotes; species Lipotes vexillifer. Next base: position 438,726 of record NW_006770074.1, read on the forward strand.
TTTAAACAAGCCCACACTTTGGGAAACACACATAAGTTGTGTCTTGAGGCAGAACCGAACTGATTTTCTGGTATGGCTGTGGCCCACGTCATTAGCTTCACTGGCTACTAGGCACAATACCTTGGGCAAGTGACTTTACCCTTTACCTTCCGCTTTGCCTGTAAACGAGCATAATAACAGTGCTCACCTCATGGAGTTGTTGCTGATAGAATGAGTGAGAGAAAGTGGTGTTCTGACCATTGGTTGGTGTTAGTAGTCCAGCACTTTCCGGATCTGTCCCCAGCTCAGATGGGACTGGAATTGGAACCAGCTGAGGTAAAATGAGAGGAAGAAGGGCGCCTGGCAAGTTTTGTGATGTTAAGGCGGTTCAATTTGAAGGACTGGCTTTAATTTTGAGATTATATTCTTACTATTATTATTTTTTGTGGCTAAAATGTCCTTTACTTTATAAATAATGTGATGGCCTTTGTTTTCTTTCATGTCCTCGGTTCAAATAAAAAATGTATAACATGTCAGTCCTTAATTTTTGGAAGTGGGGGAAACTCTACTGGTCTGGAATCTTTAAAAGTCTGGGAAGCTCTGGCTTAGCCCTGGCTTAACTGTGCACTGGCAAATGTGTAACCTTCTGAGCTTTGGAGGTATTAATTTAACCGTTAGGAAAGATTAAACAAATTTAGGTAACACGTGGAAAAGGGCAGCTGTATGTGTGAATACTAGTTGTGGTTCAGCGGCGTAGGTGAGGCTAATCAGGCAAAAATACAGCGGGCAAAGTTTTGGTTTCCTTTGACTTCTGCCCCATCCTCCCAGGAACCCTCTTAGCCTCTGGTGCTTTAGGACTGGGCTGCATTTCGTCTCCACCCCCAAAGGATCAAAACTTGAAGTTGATATATTTTGAAAAAATTTTCCACTACAACATAAAACATTTTCTGTTTTCTTTGCCCCGAGGTGGACTAGTTTGTTTGGGCATTTTCTGGTCCTCTTTGGGAGATTGGCAGAGAGGAACAATGTGTAGGACCAGCATAAATTGGTTATTTGGGAGGAACAGCCCCTTACCTGGCCTCCCACCTTTGTAAGGACAGGGCAACTTACATCCCAGTTTGCCCAGGGCTGTTGTCTTGGCACAATTATCAGTAATGCCCCATTTTCACTCTCAAAAGTGTTCTGATTTGAGTGATAAAATGTACGTTTAATGGGTTTAGTAAGAAGAGTCAAGTCTGGGAGAAAGAGGGTGGGCTGGCATACTTCAACAGAGGCCAAAATAAACAGAAGGTAGATGGTTTTTAAAGTAGCTGCTAGGATGGCCTGGGGCGGGGTAGAGGGTCTCCAGGCTTTCATGGAGCACAGGCAGCCCAGGCTTGAGACCAGGCTGTGCACCTGATTCTGGGTAAAGCTTTGGGCTGATGAGATTTTAGGTGTCCCTCTCATTAAAATGCTGTTAAATAGAGGCAGGTAACCTTGTTTTATGGTGGAAGGGGGACCTCGTGAAGTTAAATACTGAAGGTTTTCTTGGAGAATGGAGGGGTTGGAAAAATCAGATGTGATTTTTCAGATCAGTTTCTCTGTTTTAAACATCTCTTCTGGGGAGAAGGTGAAAGTGACAGGTCTTGACAGAGGCAGAGGAATAAAATGGATGAGATAAAAGGCAGCAGAAATGGGTAGGTCCAGGTGGGAATGCTCAGATGTTTGTGAAAGCAGCTGTGAACAATCTGCTGTCCATGTGCAAGTTGAAGGAAACTTGCCTAAAGTGAGGAAGGCCTCCTGGAAGTTTGTGGTAGAGAAAGGAATGAGAAGTGAGACATTTAAGTCTGTGTTTCCAGTCTCCAGAATGTGATGTTAGTGAACTTTTAAACTTTATGTATTCTGTTCCAGGAGAGGGAGGATGCATTGTTTTATATATGACCTTTAATACCAGGGGCATTTTTATTTTTGGCAACCACCCAAAACAGTGACTTACTCTGTCAAGTGTAATTTAGCTGCTTACCTAACAGTACTGTCCCCGGTCTTCATGGAAAGTGGGGCATTTCTTCCTCCCATTCCTTCCCCCTTTGTGTAAGTAAGGGGGAGGGAGACTCCATCCGATTACCTGGGAATCCCTCTGAGCTTTATTATTCTGTGTGCAGTAATTGCTTGTGTTATTACTCCTGGCAGGTGAGCCCTTTTGCAGCCCTGAGGCCAGGGGGCTGCCTCTGTTACTTAAAAGCCGAGTTATCTTGTTAAACTCCTCTCTTGTGAGAGCTTTAGACTCTCCTGAGACCTCCCGCAGGCTCTCTGGAGCCCAGGCCCGGCTCCCGGTTCAGCCTGCCCTGCCCGGGTGTTAGTCATCTCATGCCAGCGCGTCACAGAGCCAGTCAGTGTGGGGCTGCCTGCCAGACGGCTCGGCTTCCATTGAATTCTTCAGCGTCCCCGGATTGGTGCTCTGAATGAAAGTACCTCTCCTACTCTCGTGTTAGAAGAAAATGTGTTTCCCTGATTATCAACAGGATGAAGCTGAAAGCCAGTGTAGAGAGAATAATAAACTTGGGACTCAAGATTATCTGAGGAACGGGGAAAATCAGTTTTTGAAAGGGGTTGATGGCACAAGGCTAAACATGGTAAAGATGCCCCAGGAGTCTGAGCTGTCCATAAACTTTCTTGTGAAATTTCTATGCTTTATGTGTTACAAACTTTAATTTATTTTGAAAGAAAAAAAAAAACAAAAGAAAAAAAACGGTGAGGGGAATCAAAGAGCTGGGCTTTAGTGGTAGTATACGGTAAGTAGAATATTATTGGCATTTTTTAATAAAAATGGAGGAGCAGTCTCTTCTGGGCAGTACTTGTAAGCAAATTCCAGATCATGGCCAGATAGCCTTAGTTTAACTTCTTGAAGAGGTGTGCAAATCTGTGCATTATGGTTAAGGATGGGGGTGGGCTGGGCACACCAGCATATAGTGGGGAAGGAATGACCACTTGTAATCTTCAGCTGTGTTAGGTGATAATGGCGTTCATCACACTCTCTGAAGGATTTTAATAGTAAGGGGAATCTTGGGATGGTACATTAATTTAGCAATAAAGGACTCTGAAAGGTTTATGGTAGATTTGTGGTTTGTACTTCTTTATTTTGACATCTAAAATTGACTATCAACATTTCAAATAGGAAAAGTTTCCCAAGAAGTTTGGACAATAAAATGGGAACATCAGTGCTTTTCATGGGTAGCACAGAAGTTGCCTGACTTTCCCAAGTTCTACAGTCAGTCCTACATATAAGCCAAAGTAAATATATTAGGTATTCTTGAGAGACGATTCATTCTGAACAGTATTGAGTATTATGCTCAATAATCCAGCATCCGTTTGCTATAAATTATTTCTAAGAAAAAATGTGCATGGCTTTATAGAAAAGCAAACCCGAGGAACAGTAAGTGCAATAATCTTCATTCCTCTAGAATGTTGCAAGAGTCTGATATACTTTCACTTAGCTGTATCTGTCTGGTGCAGGCCTCCTACCCCCTTTTTAATCATGGGATTATGATTTGCTATTTTGCCTAGTGTACCTTTTGCTCAGGGATGCAGTGATGGCAGTGCTCTGAGGAGGAGAAATAAGATGTCAGCAGCTGTGGCCATTGAGTCTGGGAAAGCAGTAGCTGGGCTTTCCCCCTTTCTGGATCAGGTTTTGTGGTTACATTTCTGTCCTTCCTCTGAGCATTGGAGTTGGGGAGGAGGCACGAGAGTTAAAGGGTGGGGAGGGCCGGACGTACAGAACCCCGTTAGCTGAGTAGCCCCTGGAATGCAACCTAGGCCTCTCCACCCTGCCTTGGCAACTTGCTTGGCAACTTGCTTCATCTCCATTTGCCCCTGAAGCAGGGAGGAAAAATCTTTGGCCTCAGAACACATTTTTTCTTGAGCTTCCTTAACAGAAGACCTGTCTTTGCGGAGTTGCCTCCGATACCTGCAGTGCCAGTGCATTAATTCAAGAGAAATAAGACCTTAACCTTCCTCTCACATTTTTTAGCAGTTCTGAAACGTGGAGTGGGCAGATATGCAAAGTGTATCTGAACCAAAAAAGGCACTGGTGATTTGAAACCCACAAAATAGGCTAAGGCCAGACACCCTAGAAGTGTGTATTTTGAAGCATTTAAGAAAACAATTGGTGACTTTTTAAAGTGCCTTAAAATTTCTCACAGTCCACAAACCAAATCTGTGGGCTAGGGTTCCAGTTTGTCATTGTTTGGTAAACAGTATTACAGGGTGGGATGTGGAAAATATTCAGAAGGCACGCCCTTGGAATTTTTAATCCCATTCATGACAGGCACATGAACATATCTGTAATACTTGGTGTACAAACAGTGCTTAGAACGGATCTTTACATCAAAGTCTTAGTGTCTAGAATTCGGTGTTTTTAGTGGCTGTATTATACTCTAACTGGGGTCTGGTTGGGAAGGCGGGGTGGGTTCTGAGCCCCTTGGACAGAGCTGTGAGCTGCCTTGATAGTAGCTTCAGCTTGTTCTTGTCTTCTCCACTGAGCACTTCCCTCCTTGTCAGTGTGTTCTTTGCCTCCACTAATATTTCTCTGTGAGCTTCCTCCCTGGAGGTAAAATGAAAAAATGTTACTCTCATCGCTATCAGTTTAGGCATTTTTGTTACCGTGGTATTTGGCTTTGGGATGTAAATCTCTCAAGAGATTCTTGTCTATTAAACAAGAATAAATATAAGAATCATCAAAAATATAGCCCTAGAAGAGATGACAGCACTTGTTCAGACAGAGTATTTCTTTGGGGGATATAGGAAATGACTGAGGAAAGTGGGAGGACAATTGAGTATCAATAGTTAATCGGGAGATTTCTCCAGTGTGGTCTGGGACATAGATGTGAATGGTTTCTGTTGACAATAGACTTCATAGCTTGCAGGAAATAATTGAGTGGTTGGAAATGAGTTAGGTAAAACATTCTTAAAGGATGTAACAAGGAAATTTGACATTTCATAATAAGAGGGCTGATGAAGAAAGCGGGTTGAAGAAAATGTTCCCAGAGGAAACACAAACTTCTTACGGGAGAATAAAATGATACTGAAGACTGTTGGAGTTGCCTTAGGGAGGACAGAGAGAGAGGGCTGGACAAAGTACTGAACTCTGGGAGGGGAGAATCTTTGAGGGGAGGGTTAGGTGAGGACCCGCTTGCCTGTAGGTCATGCTAGGGAGGGGTTCCCTGTAAGGCCTTAGAGAACTTTTGGGTTACCTGTTGTCATTTGGCGGAAAAACAGGAAAAACAGCTGTGAATGCAGCGCATACTCTTAAGAGCTTGGCTCTCTCGTTAGCTTCAACAAAAATCCACTAAGTTATGAGCTGCTTAAGGATAAGGACTGTGTTTTAATTGTTTTTGTCCCTTCTTTCCAAAGTCTAGCACTTGATACTTGTGCTTGATACATACTAGGACCATTCATTTATTCAGAAAAAACACTTACTGAACACTTACTTTGTCTCTGGTCTTGTTCTGGGCTCTGGGGCTACCATGGTGAATAAGATAGATGTAGTCCTTGTCCGGAGAGAGCTTGCACCATGGAGTGGAAAACTGATACTATACAATTCATTATGCTATTTAATGTTGTGATGAATTCTATGGGAGAGAAATACAGAGGCTCAGAGCATATATGGCATATAGCTGACCTAGTCTGGGGATTGGGAAGGCCTCTCTGAGTAAAAAGTTTAAGCTGGATTTGCTGGAGGACATGTTTGAGTCAGGCAGATTCCCCAGGCACAGTGGGGAATAAAGTGTGTGTGTGGGGTGGGGGTGGGGATTAACCTCGTTGTGCATACCTGTCACCTGAGGATCTTATTAAAATGCAGATTCTGAATCAGGAGGTCCAGGTAGGGTCTGAGTTTGTAGTTCCGACAAGCTCTCAGGTGACTTCTGGTCTGTAATTGCCTTCAGAGGCTTTCTGTGCATCCTCCTTCTCCCCTTTCTTTGTTTCAGTTGAAAGATAATGGGTCAACACCACCCCCTGCCCCACGCTGTGCCTCCCTCCATCTGTAGCCACGGTGGCTGCAGTGATTTAACTTTTCAGTGTATTCAAAGTATAGTTGATTAGCTGTAGAGACTCTTATTCTTGCGGAAGAGGAAATCAGGATTTGGTAAGGATAAAAGAAAATAAAATCTAAACTCGGGATCCAGTGTCTTGCAAATTAATAGATTTCTCTTGGCATTTACCAAAACATCTTTCCCTTTGTTTCTAGACTAGAGTGGGGGACCCAGGCATTGTTTTTGATAATCAGATTCTTCTTCATTAATAAAGAAGGCCAGCTCCTGGGGGAAAGGGATTACCATCAAGATTACAGGATTTAAACCAAAAATATGGATGGTGCTCTGGCCTCTTAGAGAGTGTTCTCAATAGAGGACTCTGAACTTTCATCCATTGTTTCTCAAAACTTTTGAGACATTAAGGGGTTTTTGGCTTTTCTGAATATAAAATCTAATTAGATCACACATGTAGGTTTTTAAAATCCCCACCAGATAACTAGCACTTGAAGGAAGAGGACATCTCCCTAAAATTCAAGATCCTTTTTGGGAGTGATAGCCTTTTCTTTTCTTTTTTTTTTTTTGATGCAGACCATTTTTAAAGTCTTTATTGAATTTGTTACAATATCGTTTCTGTTTTATGCTTTGGTTTTTTGGCCGTGTGGCATGTGGGATCTTAGCTCCCTGACCGGGGATCTAACCTGCACCCCCCGCATTGGAAGGCGACGTCTTAACCACTGGACCGTCAGGGAAGTCCCCAGCGATAGCTTTTTTGAACTGTGTGCTCAGAGGTTGGAATTCTGTGATTTGAATGCGTCTAGCATATTATCTCATTTGGAAGAAGAACATGAAGCCATCAACGGATCATATGGGATGATAACGGTCCTTGCAACACAATAACGGTTTTGTCACTGAACTGAACTTGGGTCTGCTTTGCTGCACAGCAAAGCCAATTTACTGACACCAGGTTGTGGTGAAGTATGTTTATTTGCTGGGTGCCAAGCAAGGTGGCTCATGTTCAGAAGACCTGAACTCCTTGATGGCTTTTAGGGGATGATTTTCTTTTTTAAAATTTTTATTGGAGTATAGTTGATTTACAATGTTGTGTTAGTTTCAGGTGTAGAGCGAAGTGAATCAGTTATACATACACATACATCTACTCTTTTTTAGATTCTTTTCCCACGTAGGCCATTGCAGAGTACTGAGTAGAGTTCCCTGTGCTATACAGTAGGTCCTTATTAGTTATCTATTTTATATATAGTAGTGAGTATATGTCAATTATAATCTTCCAATTTATCCCTCCCTCAGGGAATGATTTTTATTTATTTATTTATTTTTTAATTTAATTTTTTTTTTTTTTTGCAGTACGCGGGCCTCTCACTGTTGTGGCCTCTCCCGTTGAGGAGCACAGGCTCCGGACGCGCAGGCTCAGCGGCCATGGCTCATGGGCCTAGCCGCTCTGCGGCACGTGGGATCTTCCCGGACCGGGGCACGAACTCGTGTCCCCTGCATCAGCAGGCAGACTCTCAACCACTGCGCCACTAGGGAAGCCTGGGAATGATTTTTAAAGGCAGCATTTGAGGAGAGGGCTGCAGGGTGTATGACTTTCTTCTTCTGATTGGTTGATGGTGAGGTAACAGGGTGATGTGACTCTTAATTATCAATGTTCTGTTGCCTGCCTGCCTGCCAGCCAGCGTGGGGTATACAGTGTGTAGTCACTGTCCTCTACCCAGGAGTGGGGGGGCTCTTAGTTTCTGCAGAACAACTCAGAGATACGTGTTAGATTGTGTGTATCCCTTGAGGAGTAACTAGAACTCTGTTTTATCACTGAACTGTTGTCGTTACTTCTCTTGTTTAACTGCTTTTTGTTTCTGCATTCCCTCACTCCCCTAATGAGTAACTGCTGGAGCCTGCTGTTTGGAACTCTGGAAGGCCTAGGAGACTAAAGCCTTCTATAAACAAGAAATGGGAGACACGGAGGGGCTTTTGTACCCGGGAGGGCCCTACAGGATCCTGCTTGGTTTCAGTTTGACATTCATTCTTTTAGTTGTGTGTGCGGAGGGGGTTCGGGAGGGGAGCAAGAAAGATTTTCAGAATCACCAGGGAGTTGTTGTTCTAGGGATTTGTTTTGTCTTTGAGGCTCCAAAGCAGCTGGTAGTATGTTTTGCACCATTTTCAAAAGGTTTTAAAATTTTATTTAAAAATAATCTCAAACTTACAGAAAAGTTGCAAGAATAGTGCAAGTAACTCCTGTGACTCTGCCCCCAGAGGTTGCCATATCATCTTCTTTGTATTTATAACATATAGTCATTATTCGTGGTAGTTCTGTTCTGTCAAGTCACAAGCACTGAATTAGTGAATTTTGAACCATCGCTCCTGTGAGAAATACTTAGTTCCTGTGAGCCTCTGGTCACCACATTTTCATCAAGTAATAGATATATGACCTTGTTCTGTGTGCTTTTGTTTAAAGACCTCTTACTTGGGGCTTCCCTGGTGGCTCAGTAGTTAAGAATCCCCCTGCCAGTGCAGGGGACACGGGTTCGAGCCCTGGTCCGGGAAGATCCCACATGCCGCGGAGCAACTAAGCCCATGCACCACAACTACTGAGCCTGCACTCTAGAGCCCACGAGCCACAACTACTGAAGCCCGCGCGCCTAGAGCCCGTGCTCCGCAACAAGAGAAGCCACCGCAATGAGAAGCCCGTGCGCCGCAACGAAGAGTAGCCCCCGCTTGCTGCAACTAGAGAAAGCCCGCGTGCAGCAATGAAGACCCAAAAAAAAAAAAAAAAAAGACCTCTTACTTGATATGTAGTCTTGATTCATTAACTTTGAACAGATGAGCAATAGCACTATAACTTGTGCCTAAACGAAAATTACCTAATATTTTCTCTTTAGGGCACATAACAACAGCTTTCTTTGTGCTTAAGAAAACTTCATGACTGCGCCTGTGGGCCATTTTAAACGGCAGAATCACCACCCAAAAGCCCTGATCACTGCAGTAATTTTCCTTCAGCTTTAATAGTCTGAGTGCTTGACCCTAAACGTTTGGTCGAGGGGTCAAGTCCTGGAGCGATCAGATGATCACTCTTATGCTCTGGAGTCAGTGTTTGGTTCTTCTCCCTTTTTGGTAATTTTCACACGTGACGTTTACTCTGATAAACTCTTTTGACAACTGGAATGGATTTTTCTGGAATGACACTTTGTGTTTGCCTGCCGTATAGTTCCTGCT
>NW_006770074.1:447947-471383 GCF_000442215.2 Lipotes vexillifer
TATTTCTGAGTAACTCTGGTTCCTTGACCACCGTGGAGCTGAGCCTTGGGGTGGTGAGGACTTGGCTCTGCAGAGGATCATCACCGGGCTTCTGGCCTCTAGGAGACTGAGCTAGTTCCTTTCTGGTTAGGCTGTATTTGTGCAGGTTACAGCCTTGTGTTATTTATGTTAAGTCACGACTGTTTTGATTCATAGTTCTCATATCAGATGTTTAATATTTGGGGTTTATTAGAAAGTGCATGGGGAAAACCTGTGTTCTAGTCCTGGTGGCCATCATCTAACTGTGCCACAGTTTGTTGTGAGGATGGAGAGAAGTGGACAGTAGGGAGGGAAGAGAAGAGAGACCAGCGTGCCCTTAACATTTCTTGAGTACCTACTAGGTGTCAGGTACCGTGAGGCATCTCTCTTAATAATCATAACGTCCAGAGAAGATGGCAGTAGTATTGTCCTCACTTATAGATGAGGGAATGTCATCACAGTGTTTGGAATGCTTGTCACTTGAGTTTGTGTTCAAACTTAAGACTATCTGATTTCAGATTCATGGTCATCTGAGGCTGTGATTGTCAAGACACTTTGTCAAGTTTGAAGTTAAGAATAAACTTAAGATACGATACTTATTTACCATGATCTCTGAGGACAGAGGTTCAGAAATCACTTAAGTCCACTCTCCTAGACAGTGGGTATCTTAGGTGATAAAGCAGGGAAACGAGATCATGGATTATTTCTCTAATTCTTCCTGGTTGAATTCAGTGGTGGGAGAATTTCCATGAATTTGATATTTACTTGTAAACCCCAGGAGGAAATGGTTCTTTTTCTGTGGTACATATACTTCCAGTCTTTACTTCAGACCACACTTTGAGCCTTTTTTTTTGTAAATTTTGGCCACACCAAGTGGCTTACGGGATCTCGGTTCCCCGACCAGGGACTGAACCTGGGTCATGGCAGTGAAAGCGCCGAATTCTAGCCACTAGACCACCAGGGAACTCCCAAGCCATTTCTTATAAAAACAATATTGGCTATTATTTATTGGGTCTTTTGGCCACCCTCTGTGCCAAGGGCCTTATTCCCTTGTTTAGGTTTCATCACACCTCTCATGGATATTCTGATATACTTATTTTATAAATGAGGAAATTGAGGCTAATAGAGCCAATGAACTTTCAAAAATCACCACTGACATGGATTTGATTCTGAAACTGAACTCTTATTGCCACTTACCACTGCCCCTTCCCTGATTATAAAGATGAGCAGTCTGTAACTTGAAGTGGTCGTCCAGAATTTATTTTTGCTGTGCACGTACCATTTAACCTGCCATAAAACTAGTTTTCATCTCATTCCTTGTCATAATGTTTTATATCAGAGGCTGGCAAACTGACTCTTTGAAGGGCCAGGTAGTAAATACTTTAGCCTTTGAGAGCCGTGTGGGCTCTGTATCAACTACTCAACTCTGCTGTTTCAGTGTGAAAGCAGCCATATAGACTATTACATAAGTGAATGAGCTTGGCCATGTTCCAACAAAACTTTATTTATGGAAGCTGAAACTTGAATTTCATACTCTTTCCATGTGTTACATAATATCCTTTTTTTTTTTAACCACTTAAAAATGTAAAAACCATTTTTAGCTCATGGGTTGTACAGAAACAGGTGGTAGGGCGGATTTGGCCACTGGGCTGTAGTTTGCCAATCCTGCTTTTTATCATTCTGAAGTTTTCTTCCTTTGTGTCTCCTTTTTGGGTATTCTTTGGTAAAAGTGAGACTGCAAGTCTGCTTTCCCTGCATATGGTAGTGTTTAATAAGTGTTGATTTGGTTTGGGGAGCCAGCTCATGGAAGCTTTGCTGGCTTAGTGATTTAGTCTCTGACACCTGCTCTGCTGGCACACGGAAATGGAGATTTTTAACTGAGGAAAAGATTTAATCAGTAGGTAACCTCACCTACCGTTTTAACAGATAGCAGCTCCCCAAATGCTTGTTTCTTCCTGTGGCATAGCAGAACATCAGGTTTGGGGACTTCAGGTCTAGTACTTGCTCTGCCATCAATTTTATTTTAAGCAAAAGTCACTTTAGCCTGTCTCATTTGCAGATTCTTCATCTGTAAAATAAAAGGGCCTTGATTAGATGCTCTCGGTTAGCTGCCCTCTCTCTGCAGGTGACCGTTAGAGTCCCCTTGGGATTTGAACTTGCTTCTTTCCAAACTGAGGCCCAATTCATGGTACAGCTGGCCCTGGATTGTCTCTCCTGAAAGAGCTGGTGTGCCCGGCACAAGTGAAATGGCCTGCCACGAGGCCATGGGCTTCCAGGTCATTGTGCTTGAATGCTGGGCCCTTTCATTTAGGTTTGCCTCTTGCTCTCGCCAGAAAAAGAAAGAAAAAGCCGGTCATGTTGGCGCATATGTTGGGAAAGACCTCCCAGACCACACAGCTTAGTCTCTTCTGGGATTGCTTGCTCTTTGTCTAGATGACGTTTTAATTTTCAAGAGATGATTCTTCCTGTGGAGGCAACAGCTCTGGCTGCCAGGAAGCATTTTTTCTGATATACTAAGATTTTATCCAATCTCAGTTTTTTTTTTTTAAAGTTCTACTTGTGCTTTAATTCCATTTCTTTAGAGTTTTTTACTTCATTAAAGTGCACAACAGCTCTTTCCTGTCCCCTGATGGTAGTTTTAGGTGGAGAAAACACCTTGTCCAGAGAAGAGTCGCTGGCCTGCTGCTTTGTCCTCTAAACATGCAACCTTTGGGTTGTGGCCTTTGCAGACTTCTGGATGGCATTATGGACTGTTCTTGGTTCTTGGACTGTTAATGATTTTCTTGGTTCTCCTTTCTGTGCCACAGAGGGAAAGGAATTCATTCTACTTGCTGTGTTGTTTCTCAGAAAAAGCTTGTATTGTTTTTGGCCATCTTTCTCCTTTTTAGGGCTTTGTAGATTTCACTGAAGTTCTGCTTCTTTGCCGTGACTTCTATCTTGTTATTTCTCGAGGACTTGAAAGTTTACAGTAGCCCTTCATTCTGTTGTGAATCCCCATGCCTGAATTTTGGGTCTGAGTCAGCTGCCTTTTAAAACACTTTTGTTAGTGTTGTTCAGCTAAGGGTCTAATCTTCCTACAAGATATGGAAATACCCCTGTGGAAATAGACATTTTATGTCATATTTTTGTACTTCCATATTGGATCTTAATTTTTTTAATTTAAATAAATTCACGTACCATAAAATTACTCACACAACTGTTGCCACTGTCTAATTCTAGAACAGTTTTCATTGTCACTTAAAAGAAAAAGAAACCCTGGCCTTATTAGCAGTCACTCCCCATTCTCTCCCTCCAGCCCTTGAGAGCCACAGATCTACTTTCTGTCTCTATGGGTTTGCCTGTTCTGGACATTTCATATAAATGGAATCATTTCAATATGTGGCTTTTTGTCTGGCTTCTTTCACTTAGCATAATGTTTTCAAGATTTATCCATGTTGTAGCATCAATCAGTACTTCATTTCTTTTTGTTTCTGAATAATATTCCATTTTATGGTTATACTAGATTTTGCTTATCTGTCGCTTGATGGACATTTGGATTGTTTTTACTCTTTGGCTCTTATGAGTAATGTTACCATGAACATTTGTGTACAAAATTTATGTGGACATGTATTTTATTTTTCTTGGCTTTGTACCTAGGAGTGAAATTGCTGGGTCATATGATAATTCTATGTTTAACTTTTGGGGGACTGCCAGACTGTTTTCCAAAGTGATTGCATCACCAACAATGTATTAAGGTTCTAATTTCTCCACATTCTTGTCAACACTTGTTATTGTCTGTCTTTATTGATTATAGCCACCCTCGTGGCTATGAAGTGATATGTCATCGTGGTTTGTGGCCTCTCCCATTGCGGAGCACAGGCTCCGGATGCGCAGGCTCAGTGGCCATGGCTCACGGGCCTAGCCGCTCTGCGGCATGTGGGATCTTCCCAGACCGGGGCACGACCCCGTGTCCCCTGCATCAGCAGGCAGACTCTCAACCACTGTGCCACCAGGGAAGCCCCTCCTTGCCCATTTTTAATTGTTGAGTTACAGTATTTCCTTATTCCAGGTACTAGACCCTTATCACATAATGTTTTGTGAATACTGTCTTTTCACTTTCTTGATATCGTCCATTGAAGCACAGTGTTTTTGGTTGCTTGTGCCTTCTAAGATGGTGTCATATCTAAGAAACCATTGCCTAATCCATGGTCACCATGTTTTCTTCTAAGAGTTTTATAGTTTAACTCTTATATTTAGGTCTCTGATCCTTTGAGTTGACTTTTGTATATGGTGTGAGGTAGAGATCCGGCTTCATTCTTTTGCACGTGGATACCCAGTTTTCCCAGCATAGTTTTGTTGAAAGGTTCTTTCCCCATTATCTTGGCACCCTTTTTGAAAATCAGTTGACCATAAATTTATGAGTTTATTTTGGGCTTCCGTTTCATAACATTTTGGTGTTCATCAGGTGACTGTCCTTATTCTTTATATTGATTCTTCATATTGACAGATACGGCTAAGATATTCTTGTCATAGCTTATCAGGCAGGTATACCTGTTAAGCTAGTCCTCCTTGTAGAGCTAACAAGATGCTCTCAGCTAAGAAGCTACTACTTTTAAGCCAAGATGATTTTTGCTCTTGGTGCCGTGAAAAATAATGCTGATTTTATTGACACGGATTTCTATACTATCACTTTTTTTGCCCTAAATATAGTGTGGGTAGGTTTTTTTAAAAAATTAATTAATTTAATTTATTTATTTTTGGCTGCGTTGGGTCTTTGTTGCTGCGCATGGGCTTTCTCTAGTTGCAGTGAGCGGGGGCTACTCTTCGTTGCGGTGCGCGGGGCTTCGCATTGCGGTGGCTTCTCTTGTTGCTGAGCACGGACTCTACGCACGCGGGCTTCAGTAGCTGTGGCTTGCGGGCTCTAGAGCGCAGGCTCGGTAGTTGTGGTACACGGGCTTAGTTGCTCCGCGGCATGTGGGATCTTCCTGGACCAGGGCTAGAACCCGTGGCCCCTGCATTGGCAGGCGGATTCTTAACCACTGCGTCACCAGGGAAGCCCTGGGTAGGTTTTTGTATAAGAAGTTTTCTATCTTTTGGTGTTCGTGGTCTGGGGGCTTAAGAGTTAAACCAAGTCATTTATCAGTATCTAGTGAAGATTTAAAGTGGTGTTCCTGTTGCTGTGCAGTATTTTAATAGCTGCCCATAAAGTGTTTCACTGTAGATAAATCTCCCAGTAAACCTATTAGTGGGTTTGAGCAGTTTGAGTCCCCATTTTCCTTCTCAGCTGGCTTCTTTCAGCCTTTGTCACCATCCAACTTGTGCCCTGAAGCCAGGTCCTCTGAATCACACCACGTCTCTCTGCAGCCTTTATTCTCAGAGATGAAAACTGTCTAATTCATAACCTCAATCACACTGACTCGTTTTGACAGCTGTTTTCACAAGCCTCCTGCTGTATCAGGTAGGGCTAAAATCATTTTTCTAGAATATGTCATTTTATTAATATAATTGGATAAAGCAGTTACCATATGACTTGCTTTCTATGCCCTATAAATTAGCAATTAATGATAATTACCGCATCCATGAAAGTTTGCAACATGAATCAGTACCGCTTTGGCAGAACAATTACCCCTGTCTCCAAGAGCAGACATTTTTGTCTGTTTTATTTCACTGAAGTATGTTACTTGCCTGGAACAATGCCTGACATATAGAAGGCACTCAATAAATTTGTGTTGAATTAATAAATGAATGAATAAATAAATGGCTCAATCAATGGATAAAATTATAAGTAATCAACTCCAGATGTCAGGTCTTGTGATTTACAGGGGAAAAATGACTTGTTTTCATGCCATATGAGATACAAGTTAAGTTTGATATATAGACCCTTGGTCTTTTTCATATTTTACTTAAAGACATTTTAAAGGACTTCCCTGGCGGTCCAGTGGTTAAGAATCCGCCTGCCAGTGCAGGGGACATGGGTTCGATCCCTGGTCCTGGAAGATCCCACATGCCGCGGAGCAACCAAGCCCACGTGCCACAACTACTGAGCCCATGCGCCGCAACTACTGAAGCCCGTGCGCTCTAGGGGCCCACGTGCTGCAACTACTGAGCCCACTTGCCACAACTACTGAAGCCCACGCACCTGGAGCCTGTGCTCCGCAACAAGAGAAGCCACCGCAATGAGAAGCCTGCGCACCACAAAGAAGAGTAGTAGCCCCACTCACTGCAACTAGAGACAGCCTACGCGCAGCAATGAAGACCAAACACAGCCCCCCAAAAATAAAGACATTTTAAGTATTTTTCCCCCAGAAGGTCTTTCCCTTGGCTTTATTTGGTGGGGAACCTTAGACAAGAGAAGTCCATTAAATATTTTTATTGCGGAAGAACTTGAATAAAGACTTTTGATAAGTGAGGCAGGTGGAGGGAGTTGAACAGTACTTGGAAGATGAAATGGGGAGAGCAAAAAAGGAGGTGGAGTGTGTTTTGAACTATTTCAGTTCCTGTAAATAATAGGAAGGAAACAAATTCTTCCCATACAGACAGGTCTTTTCCTTCCATAATGGTCTGCAGACAGTCTTTTCCTATCTCATCGCCAAGGCTGTGGCCAAATGAATGAGGGGGAGAGAGTTTCAGAGGAAAGATGTAGCCATTGCCAGTCCTCTCCTCCTGGGGGAACAGGAATAGCAGTACCTGCCACAGTGAATATCTGTCCTTGTTGCTTGGGAGGTTGACTTGGTGGCTGCTGTTTGCATTTGTATCTTCAGTAGTATAAAAGGTGTTGTGCGGCCTATAAAATCACCTCTCTCTAATATTAATTCAAGTACTGACTGTTGTCTGAATGGCATATTTGGTGCAGTAATGCAAAGAAGCTCTGACAGCAGTCTTCAGAATAGCTTTCAGGGCAAGGGGAGAGTGTACAAACGAGGTTTTTCAGAATTCCTTTGTACAAGTTGTTTACTAAAGCCCTTAATGGGGCCGGGATAATAGTTATAGACTCACTGTCCCCCAGGGATCTACTTTACTAGGTCAAGGCATAAGAGGTAACACCTTGCTGATATTTAGGGGGAATAAGAGGGTACTCGTCAGTCATTCTATTCTTGAGCTTTTCAGCGTGTTTCGTCAGACTTGAGAAATAAGGATTGTTTCCTAGCCTGGGTCAGTGCTCTCTGGTTAGCCAAGGTGAGTTTCCAGCTGGGCTTCCCAAGAGGTACTGGGTCTCCTGGGAGTGCTTTATTACTTTTTGTGAAAACTTGACAAAAATCAAGGAATAGGCCTTTGAGACAGGTGCTCTGCTTTGTATGCTCTATGCTCCTCAGTCCCGTTGCAGTCTGTACATGAATGATTTCAAGGCAGTTATTAAAAAATGTGCTATTCTTCCACCACTTGTGAAGAATTGACTGTAAATGAATCATTTCCAGGTTCTTTTCCTGTTCTTCCTTTGGCCCTTCTCATTTCAGGGACATCAACCATCCTGTGCCCTAGTATATCTCTTCTTTGGCTTTGCTTTGTTTGAGGGCTTGTCTTTTTAGAATGTCAGATCCCTGGGTTGATGTCCAGGACATGGGTTCTCAAGAAAGGCTGTTAGTAAGACTGTTTGGTTGGAAGCTGTGGGGTTTAATTGCTGGTAACACTCGATCACAAAGGATAAAAATGAAAAGCACGACTTGTAACTAGGTAAGGAAGACAGTCTTTTGTTATGTGTGTCATGGTGTAGCCAGGGAGGAACCATTTAGACCAAGGTCTATATGCTTGAGGTATTGGGGATAATGAGATGTTAATCTTAGCACTAATTAAAAAAAAAAAATTGGACTATGTATATTTGTTGGACTATGTAGATTCATACAGTGGAATACTGTACAGCCACAAAAGTGAATAAACTAGTGTTCTGGCATGAATGAGTTTCACCCAAAAAAAGGGCAAGAGAAGCAAGTCACGGTTGGGTACACACAGTAGACTCAGTTTATAGAGTTCAGAAATAGGAAAAGCAAAACCACCATGTTGCATAGAGATGTATACGTAAATGGTAACACTGTACAGAAAAGAAAGGAAGGAGGGGTTATCACAATGGTCAGGATAGTGGTGGCGGTCAGGAGAAGGGGCTGGGAGTAGAGAGGGACACAGGGGATCCAAGGTTCTGCTAGTGTTTTGGTAATTAACTTGGGTGGTGGTTACATAGCCGGTTGCTCCTTATTCTTTAAGATGTACATATATGTTTAATGCACTTCTGTATTTATATTAATCACGATTTAGAGCATGAGTTAAGGTGGAGAGGTGAGGGAGACAAGTCAGCTAAGCAAATGCATATCGAAGTGGCTTCCTTCATATTCCTTCCTTTCTTCCTTTGAGTCAGCTTCCTTTCCAAGGACTGTTCCCTTTACAGAAAACTCCGTGGTCTTGTCTGCCGCGGAGTTCTGCGTTGGCAGGACTCTCCAACCTTCTATCTACTAACCTTTCATTCAGCAGCTTTTTCTTGTTTTGAAGGTGGGATTGAGCCTTTCAGCTCTAGTGAAGCCAGTGCTCAAGGCTTCCTGTTGATTAAATCGTGCCTCGCTGAGCAAAGAATTTGAATAGCTTGGGCGATGATTCTCATGTTTTGCTGTGTGCCGTTTCTTCTCTTCTCCCACGTGAAATCCTTTCTTCTCCCCCCCGCAAATATTTTAAGTGAGCTTTAGAGCTCATTCCATAGTTGCCAAGTGGGTTTTACGCCTGGCATCCTTCAGAGAGAGAGGGAAGGAGCTGCTGGACTTGGGAGCTTTAAGGTGCTTCTTCGATGCCCCTGTTGTAATCACCGAGGGCTTGGGGTCTCTAGATTCTCTCTTCTGTATTTCTCTCTTAGCCTAGAGTCTGAGCACTGTCTACAGAGGAAGTGTGAGCACTGGGCTCTGGCTGCACTGCCTCCACCTTAGCCCTGGGCATCCTCGGCTCCTTCTGGCTGGTGTGGCTGGCGTGTCGGGGCTTCTTCCTTCAGCTTCCACTTTTCTCTGGCCTTCCTCCATTGCTTGCCTTTTCCACCGTAGAACAGCACGAGTGGATGGAGACATTAACTTCTTAAATACTGAAAAGAACACAGGTGGTGGTCAGCTTGCTGGGATGAAATTACAAAGGTTATCTCCATGTCTCGCGTGCCTCTTCACCCTAGTCTATTTTATGAGTCTTCTATCATTTTGTGTAATTCTTATTTGTATTGCTGGGTCAGTCACTTCAGAATCTAGCTCAAGGTTTTATGTCGGTATTTCTCTTATAAACTTAAAAATAGTCTTGTTCATTCAGTCATCCAGCAAATATTTGAGTGCCTTCAAGAGGCCGAGTAGTTTTCTAGATGTTGGGGATACAGGAGTGGACCATCTGTATTGTGGTGATGTTACCTTTAGATGGCTAATTTTCTCTGTTTTTCCCCTTACCTAGGTCCTCTCAGGGTGTGCCATCATTGTGCGTGGGCAGCCTCGTGGTGGGCCTCCTCCAGAGAGGCAGATCAACCTTAGCAACATTCGCGCTGGAAACCTTGCCCGCAGGGCAGCTGCCACACAACCTGATGCAAAAGACACCCCGGATGAGGTAGGTGCTTCCCCTCCCAGAGGCTGTGGACCCAGGTTATAGCCCAGTCTCCTCCTTGACTGCACATTTGATGTCCTCTTTCTTTTCTGTATATTTCAAGTTTTTTTTTTAACATATTTATTGGAGTATAATTGCTTTACAATGGTGTGTTAGTTTCTGCTGTATAACAAAGTGAATCAGCTATACATATACATATATCCCCATATCTCCTCCCTCCTGCGTCTCCCTCCCACCCTCCCCATCCCACCCCTCTAGGTGGTCACAAAGCACTGAGCTGATCTCCTTGTGCTATGCGGCTGCTTCCCACTAGCTATCTATTTTACATCTGGTAGTGTATATAAGTCCATGCCACTCTCTCACTTTGTCCCAGCTTACCCTTCCCCCTCCCCATGTCCTCAAGTCCATTCTCCACGTCTGCGTCTTTATTCCTTGCCTGCCCCTACGTTCTTAAGAACCATTTTTTTTTCCTTTTAGATTCCATATATACGTGTTAGCATACGGTATTTGTTTTTCGTTTTCTGACTTACTTCACTCTGTATGACAGACTCTAGGTCCATCGACCTCACTACAGATAACTCAATTTTGTTTCTTTTTATGGCTGAGTAATATTCCATTGTATATGTGTGCCACATCTTCTTTATCCATTCATCTGTTGATGGACACTTATGTTGATTCCATGTCCTGGCTGTTATAAATAGAGCTGCAATGAACACTGTGATACATGACTCTTTTGGAATTATGGTTTTCTCAGGGTATATGCCCAGCAGTGGGATTGCTGGGTCGCATGGTAGTTCTATTTTTAGTTTTTTAAGGAACCTCCATACTGTTCTCCATAGTGGCTGTATCAATTTACATTCCCACCAACAGTGCAAGAGGGTTCCCTTTTCTCCACACCCTCTCCAGCATTTATTGTTTGTAGATTCATTGATGATAGCCATTCTTACTGGTGTGAGGTGATACCTCGTTGTAGTTTTGATTTGCATTTCTCTAATGATGTTGAGCATCCTTTCATGTGTTTGTTGGCTATCTGTATATTTTCTTTGGAGAAATGTCTATTTAGGTCTTCTGCCCATTTTTGGATTGGGTTGTTTGTTTTTTTGATATTGAGCTGCATGAGTTGCTTGTAAATTTTGTAGATTAATCCTTTGTCAGTTGCTTCATTTGCAAATATTTTCTCCCATTCTGAGGGTTGTCTTTTTGTCTTGTTTATGGTTTCCCTTGCTGTGCAAAAGCTTTTAAGTTTCATTAGGTTCCATTTGTTTAGTTTTGTTTTTATTTCCATTTCTCTAGAAGGTGGGTCAAAAAAGATCTTGCTGTGATTTATGTCATAGAGTGTTCTGCCTATGTTTTCCTCTAAGAGTTTGATAGTGTCTGGCCTTACATTTAGATCTTTAATCCATTTTGAGTTTATTTTTGTGTAAGGTGTTAGGGAGTGTTCTAATTTCATTCTTTTACATGTAGCTGTTCAGTTTTCCCAGCACCACTTATTGAAGAGGCTGTCTTTTCTCCACTGTATATTCTTGCCACCTTTATCAAAAATAAGGTGACCATATGTGCGTGGGTTTATCTGTGGGCTTTCTATCCTGTTCCATTGATCTATATTTCTGTTTTTGTGCCAGTACCATACTGTCTTGATTACTGTAGCTTTGTAGTATAGTCTGAAGTCTGGGAGCCTGATTCCTCCAGCTCCATTATTCTTTCTCAAGATTGCTTTGGCTATTCAGGGTCTTTTGTGTTTCCATACAAATTGTGAAATTTTTTGTTATACTTCTGTGAAAGATGCCATTGGTAGTTTGATAGGGATTGCATTGAATCTGTAGATTGCTTTGGGTAGTAGAGTCATTTTCACAATGTTGATTCTTCCAATCCAAGAACAAGGTACATCTCTCCATCTGTGTCATCTTTAATTTCTATCATCAGTCTCTTACAGTTTTCTGCGTACAGGTCTTTCGTCTCCTTAGGTAGGTTTATTCCTAGGTATTTTATTCTTTTTGTTGTAATGGTAAATGGGACTGTTTCCTTAACTTCTCTTTCAGATTTTTCATCATTAGTTTATAGGAATGCAAGAGATTTCTGTGCATTAATTTTGTACTGCTACTTTACCAAATTCATTGATTAGCTCTAGTAGTTTTCTGGTAGCATCTTTAGGATTCTCTATGTATAGTATCATGTCATCTGCAAACAGTGACAGCTTTACTTCTTCTTTTCCGATTTGGATTCCTTTTATTTCTTTTTCTTCTCTGATTGCTGTGGCTCAAACTTCCAAAACAATGTTGAATAATAGTGGTGAGGGCTTCCCTGGTGGCGCAGTGGTTGAGTCCGCCTGCCGATGCAGGGGACACATGCCCCAGTCCAGGAAGATCCCACATGCCGCAGAGTGGCTGGGGCCCTGAGCCATGGCTGGTGAGCCTGCACGTCCGGAGCCTGTGCTTTTTCTTCTCTGATTGCTGTGGCTAAAACTTCCAAAACTATGTTGAATAAGAGTGGTGAGAGTGGGCAACCTTGTCTTGTTCCTGATCTTCGTGAAAATGGTTTCAGTTTTTCACCATTGAGGATAATGTTGGCTGTGGGTTTGTCATATATGGCCTTTATTATGTTGAGGTAAGTTCCATTTATGCCTACTTTCTGGAGGGTGTTTATCATAAATGGATGTTGTATTTTGTCACATCTATTATGTCACAACTTTCTGCATCTATTAATATGATCATATGGTTTTTCTCCTTCAATTTGTTAATATGGTGTATCACATTGATTGATTTGTGTATATTGAAGAATCCTTGCATTCCTGGGATAAACCCCACTTGATCATGGTGTATGATCCTTTTAATGTGCTGTTGGATTCTGTTTGCTAGTATTTTGTTGAGGATTTTTGCATCTGTGTTCATCAGTCGTACTCACCTGTAGTTTTCTTTCTTTGTGACATCTTTGTTTGGTTTTGGTATCTGGGTGACGGTGGCCTCATATAATGAGTTAGGGAGTGTTCCTCCCTCTGCTATATTTTGGAAGAGTATGAGAAGGATAGGTGTTAGCTCTTCTCTAAATGTTTGACAGATTGCTCCTGTGAAGCCATCTGGTCCTGGACTTTTGTTTATTGGAAGATTTTAAATCACAGTCTCAATTTCAGTGCTTGTGATTGGTTTGTTTATATTTTCTATTTCTTCCTGGTTCCGTCTCGGAAGGTTGTGCTTTTTTAAGAATTTGTCCATTTCTTCCAGGTTGTCCATTTTATTGGCATATAGTTGCTTGTAGTCATCTCTCATGATCTTTTGTATTTCTGCCGTGTCAGTTGTTACTTCTCCTTTTTCATTTCTAATTCTATTGATTTGAGTCTTCTCCCTTTTTTTCTTGATGTCTGGCTAATGGTTTATCAATTTTGTTTATCTTCTCAAAGAACCAGCTTTTAGTTTTATTGATCATTGCTATTGTTTCATTCATTTCTTTTTCATTTATTTCTGATCCGATCTTTATGATTTCTTTCCTTCCACTAACTTTGGGGGTTTTTTGTTCTTCTTTCTCTGATTGCTTTAGGTGTAAGGTTAGGTTGTTTATTTGAGATGTTTCTTGTTTCTTGAGGTAGAATTGTATTGCTATAAACTTCCCTCTTAGAACTGCTTTTGCTGCATCCCGTAGGTTTTGGGTCATCGTGTTTTCATTGTCATTTGTTTCTAGGTATTTTTTGAGTCCCTCTTTGATTTCTTCAGTGATCTCTTGGTTATTTAGTAGTGTGTTGTTTAGCTTCCATGTGTTGGTATTTTTTACAGTTTTTTTTCCTGTAATTGATATCTAGCCTCATAGCATTGTGGTCGGAAAACATACTTGGTACGATTTCAATTTTTTAAAATTTACCAATGCTTGTTTTGTGACCCAATAGATGATCTATCCTGGAGAATGTTCCAGGAGCACTTGAGAAGAAAGTGTATTCTGTTGTTTTGGGATGGAATGTCCTATATATATCAATTAAGTCCATCTTGTTTAATGTATCATTTAAAGCTTGTGTTTCTTTATAGCAAAGCTATACAGGCAAAATCACACAAAGAAGCATACACAGACTCAAAGAAAAAGAAAATGGGAAAAAAAAATCTATATATTAAAAAAAAAAAGGAAGAGAGCAACCAAATCAATAAACAAATCTACCAATGATGGTAAACTCTAAATACTAAACTAAGATAAACATAAAACCAGAAATAAATTAGATGCAGAAAGCAAACCCCCAAGTCTACAGTTGCTTCTGAAGTCCACTGCCTGAATTTTGGGATGATTCGTTGTCTATTCAGGTATTCCACAGATGCAGGTTACATCAAGTTGATTGTGGAGATTTATTCCACCGCTTCTGAGGCTGCTGGGAGAGATTTCCCTTTCTCTTCTTCGTTCGCACAGCTCCTGGGGTTCAGCTTTGGATTTGGCTGCGCCTCTGCGTGTAGGTCGCCTGAGGGCGTCTGTTCTTCACTCAGACAGGACAGGGTTAAAGGAGCAGCTGATTCCGGGGCTCTGGCTCACTCAGGCCAGGGGGGAGGGAGGGGTACGGAATGCGGGCGAGCCTGCAGGGGCAGAGGCCAGAACTTTGCACCAACCGAGGTGCGCCGTGTGTTCTCCCAGGAAAGTTGTCCCTGGATCACGGGACCCTGGTAGTGGCAGGCTGCACAGGCTCCCTGGAAGGTGGGTGTGGATAGTGACCTGTGCTTGCACACAGGCTTCTTGGTGGCAGCAGCAACAGCCTTAGTGTCTCATGCCCGTCTCGGGGGTCTGCGCTGATAACTGTGGCTCGCACCCTTCTCGAGCTCATTTAGGTGGTGCTCTGAATCCCCTCTCCTCGTGCACCCAAAACAGTGGTCTCTTGCCTCTTAGGCAGGTCCAGAATTTTTCCCAGACTCCTGCCCGGCTAGCTGTGGGGCACTAGCTCCCTTCAGGCTGTTTTCGCGCAGCCAACCCCAGTCCTCTCCCTGGGGTCTGACCTCTAAAGCCCGAGCCTCAGCTCCCAGCCTGCACCCGCCCTGATGGGTGAGCAGACAAGCCTCTCGGGCTGGTGAGTGCTGGTCGGCCCTGATCCTCTGTGCGGGAATCTCTCCGCTTTGCCCTCTGCACCCCTGTTGCTGTGCTTTCCTCTGTGGCTCCAAAGCTGCCCCCCTGTCACCCACCGTGTCCTCCAGTGAGGGGCTTCCTAGTGTGTGGAAACTTTTCCTCCTTCACAGCTTCCTCCCAGAGGTGCAGGTCCCAACCCTATTCTTTTGTCTGTTTTTTTCTTTTTTCTTTGGCCCTACCCAGGTATGTGGGGAGTTTATTGTCTTTTGGGAAGTCTGAGGTCTTCTGCCAGCGTTTAGTAGGTGTTCTGTAGGAGTTACTCCACATGTAGATGTATTTCTGATGTATTTGTCAGGGGGAAGGTGATGTCCACGTCTCACTCCTCTGCCATCTTGAAGTAGGCTCCCTATTTCAAGTATTTTTATATCACAGGATTGATGACAAATCAACAGTGGCTTGCTTCAGTTTATACATTCACTACCTTTAATCCCAGTAATCCCAGTCTCTTCCAGTCTCTTCATACACTTTCCCATGGGTTTAGAGCCTTTTCGGGTTTATCAGTGTTTCTTGCCTCTTTCTCTGGAAACAGGTTAGTACATTTCCTAGGTAGTCTCCGCTGTTTGAGGTTGGCATTAGTTATGGCAGAGCTCTTTTATTTATGTTTGAATTCTTCATTTACCTTCAAAATTCAGAAGGATGCACAGTGAAAAATCTAGTTCTCCCAGGAGACTACTGGTGTTTCGGCAGGCTTGAATCTCTTATCACCTATACAAGCAGACACTCATTTTCTTTTCTTTCTTTCTTTTTTTTAATTGAAGTATAGTTAATTTACCATGTTGTGTTAGTTTCAAGTGTACAGCAAAGTGATTCAGTTATATGTATTTCAGATTCTTTTCCGTGATAGGTTATTATAAGATATTGAGTATATATAGTTCACTGTGCTATACCATAGACACTCATTTTCATAAATGGTAGCATATACTGTAAATGTTAGGACTGTACCTTATTATAGATTCTTAATCTGGGATCTGTGTCCTAAGGACGTCTGTGAACCCCATGAAATTGTTTGCAAAATTTTGTGTAAACATGCATTTTGAAGGGAGGAAGTTATCAGTTTCTTAGGGCAACTTGTGGTTCAGTAGTTGTCAAGAACCATGTGTTATGGTGATTTGACAAGCTTCTGAGCTTTTGTTCCACCATCCCCTCCAGCCCCCTTCTCCCCCATCTCTAATGCCTGGCCACCTTGCCTTCTTTGTGGTTTGCCTGGGACTCCTTAAGTTACCTCTCCAGGCAGCTGCCATGAGTCTTCTTGGCTCCTGTACTTTGAAACATCAGTTCTTGTCTCTTCTTCAGTGGTGCTTTGGCTATCACAAATGAAGTTTCTGGATTCTAATTATCTGTCTTTTGCCTCAGCTTGATGATGATGGGCAAGTTGGTACCTCAGTTTCCGTCTGCTGTTTTCCTCCCATGGAAGTGCGGGAAAAAAAACAGCTCACAGGGTTCTTTCATTTAAGGAAAAACGTGCAGTTTTTTTCATCTATAATAAAAAGCATTCTGTTTGAATTAAGAAGATAGTAAAGCAGTGTTATAGGAAATAGAGACAAATCACCCCAAATTCTATCAACAGCAATTAGATGCTTGGGATAATGACTAAATAGACAAAATCAGTTATTTTCCATTGGTCCTCTATCAGTAAGCACAAGTATTGGGTTACTCTATACCTCAGGGTTGTTCAATGAGGATTAAACAAGATAATGCAGAATGTTTAGCATGGGCCTGTAAGCTACTTGACAAGTGTTAGCTGTGGTAATCTCTAGTGCTATTTAATTTCTGCTACTACAGACACTTCTCGTACTGTTAGTCCAAGTGCTGAAGATTACATCTCTCTCAGCACTTTTCAAATTTTGGGTGCTAAGTGCTTTTCTTTATCAACGTTTTGAATAGTCCTTTCCCTTTCAGCTTTGTGTTGTGTAACAGCTTGCCTGCTTCGAAGAGAAGAGTGTTGACCCTGGTTGGGTAGAGCCAGTCAAGTTCATTTCCCCAGAAGGAAGAAGCAGTGTTGCCTGTAGGGAAGAAGGGTTGGGTTTTAATTTTCTGTTTTGTGGATGAGAATCAAGGCCAGTTGGAGCTTGTTCTGAAGTGTCTTAGCTGTAGCCTATGTAACAGTACGATAAAATGTTACCAGAACTATCCCACCTGAAAGAATACCATGTAATCTGATCCCTGCTCTCATTGGAGTTTCATATATTTATACAGCCTAGTGGCTTTTGTCTCTTCCAGAAAAGCTCAGTTTCTCCTAGTAACTCTTCAAAGGTTCCTGTGACATGAAGTATTTGAGAGCTACAGATTTCACCCTTTGTCAGCCACAGTCACTATTTCTGTGTGCAGTAATCTAGTCTCTCCCTGCCCTGCTGTGATTTGGTTTTCCCCCCACCATGCCCTTGAAGGTGCTCTGGCTCAAGTTAGCAGTGACGCCAAGTGGTAACCGAATTCCAGACACCCCCGCCAACCTCCAGGCTTTTATCGAGACCTAGAGATTTTGCCTCTTTCAAAATCTCTCTTCTCGAAACTTCATTACAATTGCTATTGTTCTTTGTTCAACTCTGAGAGAGTGCTTTGTTCAACTCTGGAATATTAAGATAACAGTCTTTCTGCCTTCATTTTCCTTCCCTCTGATTCTTTCTCTCTATGCTCTCAGATGTTTTTGAGATATAATGTCGTTTTTTTTTCCCTGGCTCAGTATTACTGCCAGATATTTCAGTGATTCCTCATTACCGCTGGACAAATCTAAATGCCTTAGCCTGGGTTACAATCCCATTTGTGATTTGACTTTTAGTCTTCTCTTACTGAAACCCCTCTGGGATGCTAAGCCCCAACCCTGAGGAAGTGTTCGGGTCTCCTAACAGGCCACCTGAGTCCTGCCTGCTCATGCCTTGGCTCAGCCGCCCCCTGCAGCGGGAGCTCCATCTCCTCCTCGTGCCCCGGTGATTCATCCTCTGGAGAAGTCACACCTGACATCACCTTTCATCAGCCCTTTTTTGTGCTGTCATCCTATTTCATGCTTATATGTCTCTATACTCGGTTGTCGGCTCCTCGAGGGGAGGGACATCTGTGTTTTTCTGCCTCGTCAGTGCCTGACACAAATCAGGTGTACAGTGAATAATGAGGAAAAGAACCCGAGCGTCTCCTTTTGTGGATCAGTGGATTGTGGAATGTAGCACTACTTTCTCTCTGGCTTTCTGTTGTTTTGGAGCATGTCTAGTTTAGTCACATTCAAACAGAGTCAAGGACATGATTGCTTATTTGCTTCCCTTTATATCACTGTCCCAAATATCATGCACTTGATTATTCTCCGCCTTCTTTCATATCTGCTTTCAGAGAAACTTAGCTCTCTCCTAAGTCCCGTGACAATAAAAGCAGCTCTGCTGTGTGTCCCCAGCCATCACTACCCTGTTCCAGCCTAATCCCCAGCATTGCCTAGCTACTCTACGCAGCCTAGATACTGCATTGATGGGCACTGTGGGAATTATATATTTATTTCCCACAGATTTCTTGAGCTCTCATTGTACGTGAAGCTGTATGTTGGTTTCATGCGAAATACAGAAATGAATGTCACAGTCGTTCTACATTCAGTGGAGCTTTTGAAAGTTGGGGTGGTGGCGTGGTTGCAGCAGAGAGGGATTAATTACATGCGCAGGTGGGACAGTGGGATGATTGAGCACTGGGCCAAGTACAAAAGTAGCTAGCTTTGAGGGTTTACATTGTTGGGGGATTTAATCTTGTTTCAGTAGTTTAGGAGTCTACCTGGTGCAAAGAAAAGATAGGAATTAAAATTCCATTTGTTGTGGTAGACACCAGAACCTTGCATGGGTCTGGGAGTGGAGAGCAAGCTGCTAGATCACCTGCCATTGGGCATTCTAAAGGGAAGAGGCAGTTTTGAGTCTCAGCTACTTAACAGCCATTGCTTCCTAGGTGGAGCTCTGGCACATCATTTGACCAGACCAGTGATCCTTCCTATTGGGTCATTGTGGCCCTAATGTGATGAACGCTTTGAGTCAGTTTCTGTATACGTAGGGTTGTTCTGGGAGGCTCTGCTGGGATGGCCTTCCCCATTAGGTAGCCTTCTGCTGGCTGTCCTCTGTGTGGACACCTGCACAGGATCCTCTCCTGGAGTGCTCTATTGCCCTCGGCAGGAGTGATGCGGTCACTCGCTTTCCTGAATCTTCTAATCGCCTCTCTTCATAGCTTGTATCTTGTCCGTTTATTGAATTTGCCTGACTCTGGATGGAACACAGCTTGAGAAGGCTGGAATATTAAAGAAGCTAGGTTACCTTTCTCTAGGATAAGGTGTATGTCCTTTTCAGGACCTCCAGTGTAGCTTTCTCTTATTGCCCAGTGACTGACCAGCTCTAAAACATGAGGTCCTGAGAGAAGGGTGCTCCTTCCTCAAGCCTTAAAAGCTTTTAGTAATTCTGCCTAGTCGGTAGAAATTGGAGGTTTCCCCACAGGGGTTAGCTATTTCCTTGTGAACTGACCCTTGATAAATGAATTTTTACCGAAGTCTTGGCTCCCTTTAGGAGTGCTTTGTTTTGTCAGAGCTTTGCATTTAGGAAAGCAATGTTTTACTGAATTTTAGGTATTAGTGTATTACTCAAAACTGAAGCCTAGACATTAGATCTATAGCTGAGGATGTTTTTAGAGTAAGTGGATCACTAAGGTGATAAAAATGTATGAGGCTGTGTTAATTGGTTTAGTACTGTTTCTGTGATGTGGCTGGTAGTTGGGCTCATTATCAGTCATCATACTCTTTGGTCACAGTATCTGTTTTCATTATTATGAATGAGGAGAGGGGTAGAAATGGGAGATTAAAATGTGGTGAACTCCATATTGCCATTGAGTGATTGGTTCTTTTGCTTGTTGGCACTTTGAAAAGAGTGCATTAGATGAATGAGGATAAGCTTGTTTTTGTGTCTTCAAGAGCACTTACTCAGGATTAGTTCTTCCTAGAACTATCCACAGTTGTCTAACAGTACTGGTTTTGTGAATACCAGCCCAGTGGGTTGGTAGACTGCCACATTTAAACTGGCTCTGGTTTCTGGGAAGTCATGGATGTTTTTCTTCTAGAAAAGCTTCTTGGCTAACCCCATGGAATAATCTTCATGGACTGAAAAGGTTGGCAGGCGCTTCCTTTTCAAGTCACTGATATACTGTTTTGCCTTTACTATGTGTAACCCATGTTCTGTGGCTCCAATTGGTGATAGACATATACCACTCTGCCCTTTTATACGCTGTACTGTTCCTGCACACGAATTTTTGCAGATCATTTACTCCTTGAGCTCTTACCCTCTCCTTCCTCATTTCTGTTCTAAGGGAACTTGGGGCACTGAGCTAGGTCCAGACTGTAAATTCAAGTGCTAGTGACCACTGACTATGACAGTGCTGCTTCAGAGGAGACATCTCCCTTTGTCTGTACCATCCCAAAGTGATGGGGTAAAACCATCCCTTTGCACAGTATCTTTTTATATATATATATATATATTATATATATATATATATATATATATATATATATTTTATTTTATTTTTTTTTGGCTGCTTTGGTCTTCCTTGCTGCACGCAGGCTTTCTCTAGTTGTGGCGAGCGGGGGCTACTCTTCATTGTGGTGCGTGGGCTTCTCATTGCTGTGGCTTCTCTCATTGAGGAGCATGGGCTGTAGGTGCGTGGGCTTCAGTAGTTGCAGCTCTCAGGCTCTAGAGCGCAGGCTCAGTAGTTGTGGTGCACGGGCTTAGTTGCTCCGCAGCACATGGGACCTTCCCAGAACAGGGATCAAACCCGTGTGCCCTGCATTGGTAGGCAGATTCTTAACCACTGCACCACCAGAGAAGTCCCTGCACAGTATCTTGAGATCACATGCAGACTCTGTACCCATTGTGGATGTGTGGCTCACTCCTTGTATCTGGGTCTTTAATGAGTGACAGGGAAGAACCACCATTGTCAAGCTGATCCCTTACCAGCTAGACAGTAGACAGTAGACAGCAGACAGCTAGAGAGTAGACAGTGATGGGGGTGATGGAGGGGTGGGCATGGGGGGAACTCCTAGTGCTGGTGTCTGGGAAACCATGATGCCTGTTTTTAGGGCTTGTGCTAGTTAAACCAACTGTTCGACCTGCCTTTTTTAGGAGCCCCCTAAGCGTATGATCCATGTTGTGTATGTTTCATTTTTATATTCTCCTCAGGGCCTAGTGCATGGCCAGGCTATTGAAGGAGTGAAGTTGCTTGGATGTTGATTGTGTCGTGTGAGAACTGCCTAGTTCTTGAACACGTTTATTTTACCTTTCAGCCCTGGGCATTTCCTGCTCGAGAGTTCCTTCGGAAGAAGCTGATTGGGAAGGAAGTCTGCTTCACGATAGAAAACAAGACTCCCCAGGGGCGAGAGTATGGCATGATCTACCTTGGAAAAGGTGAGTACCAAGGGGGAAAGGTACTCATTTTTCTCCAAGTCTGAAGTTCCTCCAAAGACTGGTTTTCGTCTGGCGGAGGTCGCTCTGGGAGGGTTGGCTGTAGGTCTCATTGGAAGTGCACAGAGCTCGTGGCACGTAGGTGCCCTGGTACTCCTGCTCCTAGTTTACTCCTGTGCCCGCTTTCCTGGCTTGGTTTAGGTGTGCGTATAAGCGTAGAATTATTTTCCCCTGTATTTAGGCTGTCAGCCTGTGGAACTCATTGGCTCTGTGCTTCTAGGTCAGAGTGCTAATTGAATTCCTATAGATTTCCTATTGCATCTTCTATTTGCTTTATCTATCTTGTGGCTTTTCTTCTCCTCCTGGGGACTCTCTTTAGGAAAGGATGATTTGTTTAGGGCTTGTGGTTTTTTGTCAGCCACATGACTTGGAATGGAGTGGAAAGAACACTTTCCTTTGGAGTGGTGTAGGTGTGGATTCCGGCTCTTCTACCAGGTACTCTTGCTTAACCCGTAACTGAACCTTTCTAAGCCCTAGTTTCATTTGTTAGTTATAGAGAGAGTTTAAAGAGATGGTATGTGTAAAGCATCTCGCTCCGGCACAAGAGAATGCACTCAATAAATATGTGTGTGTGCACACATATGCCTGTTGTTTAGCTGGGCCGGATAGCTTATAGGATATTAGATGTTCTCGTCTTTTTTGCATTAGGTAGAGGGAGAGTAAGATTGCACAATGGAGTTTGAACAGAAATAGGACATCGAAAGAATTGGTAGAATGTTTTCCATAAAGCAGTCAGATGAACAGGAACGCTTATGTTCATCTGGATTATTTGGGGAGCAGACACCTTTTAAAGTTTCCTGTGATTATTGATAAACTAGCCTTCTAACTGAGCTGCTTTAGATAATCTATTTGCCTTGGGTGACTAGTAAGCTGGAAGTATGCAAGCAGGGTATATGATGAGGCTAACAATGTCCTTTTAGGATTCTGATTTTAAGTGTAGAGGTCTTAAACAAGTGAGTTGTGGATGACCTTGGGGCCTTCTTGTCCAATTTACCCAGTAGAGAAACAGCCCTTTTAGCAAATGGCTATCTGCATCCTGATTGGGAAATTATAGAAATGATATGGAATCTTTTCAAAAAGAGAAGTAAATAAATTTGCCTTTTACCCATAATTCAAATAATATAGTAGGTAATAAAACACTTAAGCATTATTGTTGGAGGGCTACCGGCTAGAAGGAATGGAAGACAAATAGAAGTGTACTGTCTTCAAAATGCAATTGTTTGAGAATTTCATTACCCAAAATAATACAATTCTGTAAGAGCTGGTCAATCTTCTGTTACCAGACAAGAGACCTCACTGGACTATAGAACATTTTTTTGGTACAGATATCTCTATGGAGAGACCGCCTGTAAGTGTTCATTTAAATAACCTTAGTCTTCAACTATAAAAAAGTCTATTTAAGGTAAGAGGAGCTGACATTTAAAATTTAAAGTTGTTTTTAGAAAGTTTGTTTTTCAAACTGACGCAAATTACAGAGTGGATGTAATTTAGCATGTTAACGTACTAGTGTGTTTAATAGAACCTGGCGCATAGGAGGTGATTGATAAATAATTACCGAAAGGGGCTTCCCTGGTGGCGCAGTGGTTGAGAGTCCGCCTGCCGCTGCAGGGGACATGGGTTCATGCCCCGGTCCAGGAAGACCCCACATGCTGCGGAGTGGCTGGGCCCGTGAGCCATGGCTGCTGAGCCTGCGCCTCCTTCTGGAGCCTGTGCTCCACAACGGGAGAGGCCACAACAGTGAGAGGCCCATGTACCCCAAAAAAAAAAAAAAATTACAAATTACCGAATTGAAATCATCTACATCTTTCAGTTTTAAAGGCTTAAATGGCCTAAAGTTTAATATTTTCACTCAGATACTTTAACCAACTCTCACTGTCAACTGTAATGAAACAGTGCCTTAGCTAATTAATTAGTGTTCATATATTTAGCGTTTTTTTTTTTTTTTTGGTATGTGGGCCTCTCGCTGTTGTGGCCTCTCCCGTTGCGGAGCACAGGCTCCGGACGCGCAGGCTCAGCGACCATGGCTCACGGGCCCAGCCGCTCCGCAGCATGTGGGATCTTCCCAGACCGGGGCACGAACCCGTGTCCCCTGCATCGGCAGGCGGACTCTCAACCACTGCGCCACCAGGGAAGCCCCGTGGCTACTCTTTGTGATGGAGGAGAATGACAGAATTTGAGAGTTTGTGGTTAACCCAGAACTTATTAAAAAAAAGAGAGAGAGATGATTGACTGGTCTTCAACTTTTGGAGAAAATATAGTCACCCACCTGCTCTGAGTACCAGCCCCAATTGTGACTTGATCACAATCATACCTTGGTTAGTAATAAGCAAGCATCAGATCTTTTCCCTAC
>NW_006770074.1:471393-474014 GCF_000442215.2 Lipotes vexillifer
TCCCTACAAATTCCCTGTTTTCAGTATTCTATCCACCACATTTTGTTACCTTCTTTGGGAGTTTGGCCCAGAAAATTGTATTTTTCTCCGTTTTGAAGGAGCAATGAACTCATTTAGAAGTGGGCCAGCCAGCAGCCCTTTCAAATTGCTCTGTGCCAAGGAACTGTCCGAGAGCTATTGCGTTTGCTGTTGACTGGAGATTTTATGGCCGTTCGCCTTGTTTGTACCAGGCCTTCATTCTTTCTACCCCCGACCTCTTGGCACCTTACTGCTCAACTTTCCCCATTATTGTGGAGTCTTTCCTTTTGACTTTTCACTCTGTGGGATTATTCCTGTTGCTTTGAAAGAACCAATGTAATATTTACTGATGTCAGGTAGCTGTGTGTGTCTGTGTCTGGCCTCAGCAGTAACCTCAGTGGAAAGGTTCTTGTGATCCACGCTCAGCTTCAGAACCTGAACGTTCTTTGCGTGAACAGCATTCATCTCAACTTTTTTT
Source organism: Lipotes vexillifer (assembly GCF_000442215.2). NCBI lineage: Eukaryota > Metazoa > Chordata > Mammalia > Artiodactyla > Lipotidae > Lipotes > Lipotes vexillifer. The sequence goes on from NW_006770074.1 coordinate 471,890, forward strand.
TTTTTTGGCAGTAGGAACAGGGGCTTATGTGCTTCAGAAATTTGGACAGGGCTAATGGCAAGGCATTTAGGTTGAGTTTGGGGGTGGTATGTAAACTTATTGTTGCTTGCAGAAGTCTATGTATAGTGTACTGAATACATAAACCTTAGAGAATTTTATTCTATGCTGATGTTACCTATCAGCTAGACTGCTGTGTTTCAGTTTATCTAGGAGCTTGTTCTCTGCTATATTAAAGATTTTTATGTGGTGATTCCCTCATAGCTGTCTTCTTTTATCATTTTGGCTGACAAGCAGAGATTTAAGAGAATACAGAGAGCCTAAAAGCTTTTTCAGTAGCATGGAAATGCAATTAATGTTTCAAGTGCTCAGGTGGCACCTAATCAGGTTGTGTTTTATGTTTCACTTCATTTTTCTTGCCTGCTCTGAAGGCAGCTGTGTGAGATTGGAAATCGAGATGCTGTCCCCTGCATCTCTAAGACTTGGAGAAAGTGTTTGTCAAGTGGTGTGGCTTGCTTGTCTTGGTGGCCTCTTGGAGCAGAGAACAGGACATCCTGAGAGGAACTGGACTTGCCAGTCTGAAACATCGTAGGCAGTCCTAGGTGAATCTGTCTGACTGTCCAGGTGGGGGGCTGCCTTTTGAATCTGTTGTGTGAATTCCTGCCGTGTGCTTGGCACTGCGCTTGGCGATTTACACACATTTAATTCTCACAAGAACCCATCTCGGCAGGTACTCTTCCCATTTTATAGATGAGTACGTGTATCAAGATGCTGAAAGACCTGTTAAGCGGCAGAATTTGCCTTTGGTGCCAGGCCTCTCCTCCTTAGGTCAGTGTTAGTTATCCTTTCCTGGGCTGCTGCATGTGTCTTGCTTCCCTGTCAGTCTCCTGGAGTTCCTGAGATTGCCTTTGGCTCAGGAGATACACTAGAAAATTAGTCCAGAGAAGATTTATAGACCTCTGGGTCCTAGAGACTAGACATTTTGGGGGAGAAGAGGTTTTTTGGAAAACCCAACCCTACCTTGCTGCCTTGTCCCGTTCGCTGGCAACATCATTCCTTGAAGAGCTACGGGTGAAAGTGGTCCCATGAGAGTTCTCTTGCTATTGGAGATGGATTTAAACACAAGATTCACACCTCTTTTTTCCTCCTCAGATACCAATGGGGAAAACATTGCAGAATCTCTGGTTGCAGAGGGATTGGCCACCCGGAGAGAAGGCATGAGAGCGAACAAGTAAGTGTCCATTACTCTTCTGACTGTCTGACTTCCTCTCACACCACAGTGAGAACTGGAGGAGTCGACTCTACACTGGCTTTGCTGCATTTTCATTCCTGCCCCCGACATAAAATAGGTAATATCTGGTGTTCTCATGGCTTCTAAGATATTCCTGCCCAGGGGTACGTGTGTATTTTTCTGAGCGAGGAGGTTACTCAGCATTCATTAATGGCATTTGATGTGTGTAATTCAAAAACAGGCTTGGAGACGAAGCAGTGATGTTCTTATATTCATAAGAATCAGTAGACTTATGCCTTACACCGTAGATGTTGAGTTCCAGAGTACTTATCCATCCATCCCCAAATATTTATTGAGCATTTACTATATGCCAGGCTGTGTTCTAGACACTGTGAATATAGCAGTGAACAAAGACACTTAGCTTCTGCTAACAATTTAACAGGGAGACAGACAACAAACCAAACAACAAGTAGATGTATGATATTATATGAGGTACAAGGAATAAGTAAATGTAAAATAAAGCAGAGTGAATAAATCAAATTCCAAGCAAAATCTGCTGCTTGGAATCTAGCAAAACTGACAGGGGCTCAGTGGTTATGTTTTAAGGTCAGGGAAAATTTATCTCTCTCCAAAGCTTTTTGGGCCTGTTTTGGTTTATGGATCTGTATATACTTAAGTAATAGGTAAAATATATTTGTTGTTAATGTCAGTGTGAATTTGTTAGAAATGATTTTTAGGTATGTAAGGTTTATAGTGCATATATCATGTTAGGTTCACTCAGTAGGATGGGTTGTAGCTGGCTTTAATTAACACTTTAGTCTCTGAAAAGTGTAAGCTACATCAGTAATTTGGAGGCTAAGGATACTGGTTTTTTTTTTTTTTTTTTTTTTTTTACAT